>NW_006494610.1:5526121-5565769 GCF_000325575.1 Pteropus alecto
AGTTGCTATGCACTTTTCTCTGATATTGCTAGGTATAAGTATAATCCAAACTATATCTGATGATGGCAAAAGAAACTTCTTGAGCATGAAACTATCATAGAGTAAAACTGAGCAGACAGAAGGCACACAAAAAAAGTGGATTTTATAATATTTGATTATAATATTTGAATTCCTGGATCTAGCTATGCATAAGTGATTCTTGTATTTTTATACTTCTGAGACAAAATCTTCTAGTATTTATTGATTTTTTTTTGTCACTTATAACCAAAATTGTTCTTATAAACACACAAAAAGTAGGGTTTCTATGCAAATATTTACATAATTGTTTTTAACAATTTGTAATTAAAATAGTTTTCGAAGTACTCAAATATTACTAGAAAGAGAAAACATTAGCATTTAGAGCATTTGGGTTTTATTTGAAAGGGCTAAATAACAAATTTTGTCAAAAAATTAACTAAAAATACATGATCAAAATGTAATTTTGACATGGCTGACTTACTATCTAAGAACTACACAATTATAT
Source organism: Pteropus alecto (assembly GCF_000325575.1). Lineage (NCBI taxonomy): Eukaryota > Metazoa > Chordata > Mammalia > Chiroptera > Pteropodidae > Pteropus > Pteropus alecto. The sequence goes on from NW_006494610.1 coordinate 5,526,645, forward strand.
AATTGACTGGATTATTGAATGCATATTTTTTCTTTATCCTTCTGTCACTGTTGTTTCTTAGTCTTATTTGTGGGTCCTTTTTTCTCAGTTAATTGCTTTTATTACTCTTTATCCTCTCCATGTTCTGTTTCATCCACATATATGATTTCAACCTTGACCCATATGCCGATGATTTCCAAGTTTATATCTTTTTGATTTTCAGATTTCTGTATTCAACTGAAACTGGGTATCTTTTATTACAAAAAAGGTATATTTTTATCCCATTATTTTTTAGTGTCATGTGAAATCATAGTTAACATCACTGGGTAAATATCAAAAGAGAGGAAATATGAGAAAGCAGCAGCTTTAAAACCAAAGCGATGTAGCTAATAACAACTCAAAAGAGGTTGGGCTTGTACATTAACTCCTCCCCTGGGCCCCTTGTTGATCTGCTTATTCTGGATAATGAAATCAAACATTAATGGAACAGGCCTTGGGTGCCATGCCCACTTCATTTCTTACCTTCCCTTCTCCACGTTTTTCTAGTCCTGAAGGAGCCACCTAAATTAATGGCCACCATACTCAAATTCTGGAAGTTATCATTGATTTGTTCTTGTCCCACTTTCTTGACAAATGAGTATTTTAGAGTATGTAAAGTTGGTTAAGAACATAGATTCCAGAAATATATTGCCAATACAAAAATTATTTGCTCTACTGCTTAGTGGATACGTCACCTTCAGCAAGCTATTTTGCCTCATTTTTTTCAGCTAAAAAATAATTATAATATTAGTGCTTAACTAACAAGAATAGGAAATGACATATTAAATGCAATGCAAGTATTAGTGTTATATTTATTTTTGAGATTTGAATTAGAGAACTGTTATATAGGTGTTATTTAAGAAATAATAAAAGCAAATCAAAATATGCATAAAAGAAAATTAAATCACCAACTTAACATAATCAGTAAATAGATGGGTAAGTAAATTTTTATTTTATACCAGTTGGAAACCAAAATGAGTTATATGATGCTAAAACTACTATAGGTGTATGCATCTTAAACTAGTGTGGATATATGCATCTTCTATGCAACTTATAACAGTTTTAAATAATTAAACAGTTTGAAATAATTATTCCACTAAGTACAAATTAATTAATATCTGTATATATCCATATAGATGTATATATCTGCAATTTGAAAATTTGTCTAAAGCAGTGATGAATATACCAATTTTTAAAGATCTGATGAAGTAAGACAAAGGATGCCAGTTGACTTGAACTCTTTAAAAGAGACTAGCAGCTCTATATCTTATAAATAAATTTAAAGTAAAATTTGGCTTTGGTAAGGGAGAAAATTTCTCATTTTATATCAATTTATTGAATCAGATATTGATAATATTCAGCAACTGAAACTAAATTAAAAAAAAAAAACCTTTTATTTTAAATACTGAAATCACCTTTTAGTGTATTTTAAAATATTACTTCTCTGAAGTACACATCTTTACTTTCAGACCTAATAATTTAATTGGGTAAATCTATGAAAAAGCATAGTAAATGTTAGAGTACAAATCTGGGTCGCAAGAGAGATCTGGCCTACAGATAGAGTAGAAGACGTCTATGACTGTAAAAATGCTCAGCAAATCTGGGTAGAGTTTAAATATTTTCTTCAATAATATTACTTTGAACAAAAGCAGGTATCCAAGTTTTCTAAAGCCTGAAGCCCAAACAACATTAGGATTCTTCCTTATGGAAAAAAAAAAAAAAAAGACAAAATTATAAATATAATATTGCCTGTTAAAGGATTCTTGAAAAGAAGAAAATAGAACAAAATATATGTATTTAAATACCTCACTTTTCAGAATCTAATTTCAAAAGGTCACTCATTTATGAAGGTTTAGAATAATGAACTGCTCACTTTAATTGTATATTTATATGGTTTAAAAGATACAATAGTCAATATACTTAATTGTCTAGTGCTAAAAATTTTCTTCATTTTATAAATGTTATTGAAATAAAAATATAATAAAGCTCATATCAAAAAGTAATGCTGAAACAAGATAAATATTTAACCAGGTAGCAAATTTTATATAGAAACTCCAAGAGAACATAGCAAAATAATTTTTTACTCTTAAAAATATTATCTTTATTAAATACTAAAATGTACCTTCATCCCTAATTTGATAATAAAGTACATTAAACATAACAGTAGATTCTCTTTCATCTTCCTTATAACCTAGCTAAATATTAAGAAATTGATTCTAATCTGAACAGGGAAAGTGTTATTTCGCAATGAAGGTGAACTTGTTGAAAATTCTTAATCTCAAATGATATAATTAACTTAAGAAAATTCAAGAGGTTCGTTGGCCTTGGAAGGTTGGTTTTTAAAAAATCAGACCTTTCACCTCTAGGTTATCATTCTGAATCCAAATCAGATAAAAAAAGACTGAAAATTGTTAACACATGATGTTGCTTGACGACTTATAGGAAATTGGTTTGTGGTCTCAATTTAATCGCATGGACAGGCATTAAAAAGGCCATCAGAGTTTGTGGTAATTTATCTCTTTACATCCAGGCTTAAAAAAAAACAAAAACAAAGGAATTACTTGCAAAAGATCTCTCAAGGGCAAAAAAAAAAGAATTGGTTAAAATACATTTAAAATTTTTTCAAAATAAAACATTTATAAATCTTTTATAAATAGTATCTTAACCACACACATTCTAAGATTAATGGTCTAGTTTTTCTGATAATTTATTCATTTCAAAGTAGAAAATGACACTGAATTTGTCAGTATTTAGGATCAATTGGGACATACAGAAAAAATAGATATTTGGGTAGAATTATCACAAAATCCGTTGCATGTCCATGTTATGTGTGTCTGTGAATGAATAGATTCCCACAAAATATATTTAATTTTTTTCATAACACTCAGCATAGAGCTAAGCATACTTTTCTATCTCTAAATATAATAATTTTCATTTAAAGAGAACTAATCTATAATGTATGCCTGTGCGATAATAAAAAAGTTTAACATGAAATAAATTGAACTTTGGTTCTATAAATGAAAATAGTCTTGAAATTCAAGTATAAAATATAATTTAACTAGAATTTAATTTAAGTCAATTCCATTAAAAAAACACAGAATTTGAAAATCTCAGACTGAAAACATCTTTCATTTTTTCCTTATGAGACTTCCCATCTCTCCTATATTTGAATTTCCTTTTTTAATTTGTGGCCATTTTTTTCTTTGCTTCAGTACATTTAGGGATGGAGAAATTGTTTTGCATAAAATATTAAATTTCATTTTGAGGTTGTTTGAGGATATTTGAGTGTATTGTATTAAAAATATATTTCCTAATTATATTCATAAGTAGGTCCTAATTTTGCCTTTGGTGGTGACATCTAAAAAGTATCTAGTCTTTTTCCCAAATTAATATTTCAAATAGACCCTACTTTTCAGGTATATCCAGCTATAGCCGAAGGCTAAATAACTAACAATTGTTAGAGCGGCAATAGAAACCCTGGCTTGCCAACTTTGCCACGGTCTGTGCTCTTAAGATAATATAGTGTCTTCACACTGCTAATGAGAAAGAGAATGATGGTTTTAAAAAGGAGAAAGAAATAATTAAACATATGTTACAGATATACCACTCTGAAGACACTGTGACAGAGTTTTAAGGGGAAAAGCTTGGATAGATGGAGGGTTAGGAGATGTAGAAGGTTGAGCAGGACCGGGTATCAATAATTTATAAATCAGGACTAGTTGGGTGTTTTAGGGTCAGAGAAGGACAGAAAGCTAAACTAACTCCAAGATTCTAGTTTATCGTATTAGGAAGATATGGTACACTCAGCCAAGTTAGGGTCACAGGAGAAAGTTCAGATTGCCCGTCTTAATGGAGATGTTTTCTTTTCAGGTTTCTATTACCTAAGGTAGATGTGGAGGTATTTTTTTTTTCCAGCTTTATTGTGGTATAACTGACCAATACAGTCATAAGATATTTAGAGAGTACAATGTGATGATTTGATAGACATATACATTGTGAAAGGATTCCCCCCATTGAGTTCATTAACACATCCATCAGGTCACATATTTACCTTCCTTCCTTTTTCTTTTTTTGAGATCATTTATGTTCCACTGTCTTGGCAAGTTTTAATTATACAATACAGTGTTATCAATGATATCATCATGTTATACATTAGATCCTCAGACTATAGTTATCTTACAGCTGAAAGTTTTTACTGTTTTACCAGCCTCTTCCTATTTCCTCCAGCCCCTGGCAACCACTTTTCTACTGTTTCTATGAGTTTGACTTTTTTTTTAGATTTACATATAAGGGAGGTGTCAGACAGCTGTATTGCATTTTAATAAATTTAAAACTTTAGGTAATTGGAATAAAGATTCTAAGGTGAAATTTCAAGAGAATTTGAACATATCGTGATGAATATGGAGTTATTTTTTACAATAATTCAATATTTTACCTATGATGGAATGGAATTTAACAATTTTCAATTTTTTACAAAAGTTTTCAATTGTAAATATTTGAGTTGTGAGCAAGTATTTCTAATATGCTAATTACAGACTTACTGAAGTTTTTAAAAGATCTCAATGGGTCTTTAGAGATCATATATGAAACTTTAGACATAATGTGACAAATTAAGAAACTGAGGTCCACAGAGATTGAGATTCCTCCACTTATATGTAGTTAATAAATGCAAAACCTAGAAATCAAATCTAGAAAGGTGAAATGGATCAGATCTGAAATATTTTATATCAATGATTCTATGCCAGTAAGTCACACATGTGTGAGGTTTTCATATAAAGCCTCATGTCTATCAAAGGACTTTCACCCTGCTTTTCTTTGTAATAAATACCTTTTAAAAGATCAAAGCATTTTTGGTACCATACAGCATAATGTAATTGATGGTTTTCTTTATGGAACAAAAAGCCTATATCCATAGGGTCAAAGTTCTGCACTTCAGGAAAGCCTACAACCTGGGACATATGTAACTGTACTAAGCAGGTCAATTCATGTGGAAGTTACACTTGACAATAGGCACAATTCAGCTATTGTAAAACAAATTTTTCAATAGGATGCAGGATTTAGGGTATAAAATCATTTGCATAACACATCAAATTATTATTGTTACTACAACTTATTTAAATTCATATAGGAGCCAGCAGCTATCTCAGAAGAGTGAAATGAACTTGGTAGAAATAATGAGAGGTGAGAATTGTGACAAACTAAAGATACTATACCAGAGTTCAATTTCAGCAGCGTGAGAATGTAAATATAATATTGCCAGATCTTTTGATTCTCTTTTTCAAGATAACTTGGAAATTCACAGTTTCATGGTTTGTTTTTGTTTTAGGTGAAGGTAACTGGGGTAGAAACTATACTGGGATTACATTTTAACGAATACACTATAAAAATATTTTACAGCTCAAGAAAATACAACTCTACACTGCCTTTAATCTAGAGTTCTTAAACTTTCATCTTCATTGTAACTATATCAAATATTTTTGAGATGATGGAAAGTAATGACAAATCTTATGGCAAGTTGCTAAAAATCGCTAAGAACCTACTAGAAATAGTTTTTGTACAAAGAAAACTAATTTTAACTATTCTATTAATACACCCAATATATATTATAAACTAACGAGATTGTGTTTATATGTGCTGTATGTTTTCCCACTTGGTTAAGATATAGAACTTGCCAATAGTAGTCCGTGTTGATAGCACAACATAATTCCAGTTATAATACCTTCTTGGATGAAATGCAGAGCTTGGGGACAAAGATCAGAAATCTATGCTTCCGCACTGATAGTGAAGTGTTATGTCTTTGATAACTGGAAGTAGGTTAAGTGCCAGAGTTGAGGAAAAAAAAAAAACAAAAACCTGTATTATCTATTAGGAAAAGGAGTCAAGTTCCCAGGCTATGCTTGGAAACATAGAAATCGGGGTTATATGGTGAAACAGATGCAGCAAAATAAAAGTGAGACTGAACTATACATAGTAGCCTGTGTCAGATTGCACAGTGAAGATTTGATGCAGTGGAGGTCAGCAGGAGGAGGCGGAGGAGAAAGTAGGGCTCAGTCTCAGAGACTGAAAGAATTTATAGGCAGATCATCAAAAGACAGCAAAGTATCTGGAAGAGTTGAATACCTGGCAGGAGACAGTGGTGAATCCCCCACTGAGTCTGGTTCACATTAAGATGTGTGTTTCAGCTTGCACACTTCTATCCTTGGCCAGGCAGGACAATCTGAACTTAGAATAGAGGTTAACACATGGCAATATTTTTAAACCTCTCTTAATACTGGGTTTTGAGAAGCAGACAACAAATCTACAAATAGAAATCTAGTTCAGAGTCTAATGACTGTTTTCTATCTTTTCACTTTTATTTTTCAGTCTACTTTATCATCAGTATATTTGGTCTCTAAGGACACTGTAAGAAATACAGTGCGTCTCTTTTTAGTTACAGCACTGAGAAAAGATATAGTCAGAGTCCATCCAGTCTGTTGAACTGTTTCATGAGTTTTGAGTGATAACTTTACTTAACTGAACAATTTGGTTAAAATTCTAAAATATTGTGGCAAATCTAGTTTCATCATTGTTTGAAAACATTTTATGAATATGTACTATATATCATTATTATGTTCTTAGATGAAGGAGGTATACATGGTCCTAGCTAGCCCTTTCAGATCCCAAGTTCAGAGAAAGACAGATCTGTAGAAAAATGATCATAATAGTGTGATGAAACAGTAAACATAGACTGTAAAAATTCTATGAAGATACTTACCTCAAAATTAGGGAAAACTTCACACTTCAATTTAAAAATAATAATCCTTCAAAATCTTTTTAAAATTTCTTTTTTCTCTACCAATCAACTACATTTACCTGATGTGTAATTTGATATTGATGAACTATACTGAATTATGTTGCATTAATTTGCTAAAAAAGCTGTAATAAATTATAACAAACTGAGTGACTTAAACAACAGAGATTTATGTTCATTGTCTCATGGTTCTGGAGGCTAGAAATCTGAGATCAAGTTGTTAGCAGAGCCATGTTCCCTCTGGAGATGCTGGAAAAAATTTGTTCCAAGCCTCTCCCCTAACTGTTGGTAGTTCCTTGGCTTATGACAACATTACTCCAGTCTCCACATGGCATTCTCCCTGTATGCACGTTTCTGTGTCCAAATTTCCCTTTTTTTTTATAAGGAAACCAATCACACTGATATAGATTAGAGGTCCAACCTACTCTAGGATGACCTCATCTTAACTAATTACATCTGCAACAATCTTATTTCCAAATAAGGCTACATTTTGAGGTACTAGGCATCAGGGCTTTAATGAATTTTAAGTTATGATTTTTGAGGGAACACAATTCAACCTATAACATTTATCTAAACCTTGTTTATTTGATAAAATGCCTGAGTTCCTTCCAAGAATGGGATACTCTGAATCTGAACTTAAGTACAGATATTATCAGATGAATACAGACACATGTGTACTTTCTGTACACAGCAAGTACTTGGGAAATATTGATAAGGAGGTTTGTAAGTGATCTGAACATTGGAATGATCTATATAAGATAAATGGATGATTATAAGGTGCTCTGAAGATCCAAGTTTAGAGAAAATTTCCCTAGTAACAACAAAGTATGTATTGGATTTATGACTTTTTTTTACAAAGTTGCTTTTATATTTTGTTAAAAGATTTGTATGATTTTCAGTTATACTAGGATTATAGTGGTTCCTCCATAGTTTCTTGCAAAAGAGAATCTATGGTAATACAACACTATTTGGTTATAGTCAATCTGGAAAGAGTAAGAATAGGTTCACCACCTCTCACTTTGGTTTGTCTGCCACTAGGTGTTATATTGAAATGGTTAAAAAAGTGAGAGAGACACATTGTTTTATTTATATAAAAAAGGATAAACTATAGTTACTCTACAGAAGTGTTGGTAGATTACCAAAGAGTGATTGGCATATGTTAATAAGAAACCTATGTTTCCTTGTGATTGATTTATCATATTGAAATACAGAACATAAGCTTTGCATTACAGCAGAGGCCTGTTGTACAGAGCATGGGGGTGGGGCAGAGAAATGTGTTATTCTTGCTACTTTGATGAAAGTGGCAAATTTTAAGAGGTGGCATAACCAATACTGAATTTGTACATTGTTAAAAATTTAAGTCATGAAATTTGTCTCACTATTGAATAATCACACTTAAAAAAAATAAGAACAGTATTTGGCTACTTACAGAGTGTTGGTATAGCTTTTGCCATTTCTGACTCACTGATCTGAGAGTAAAAGATGAGAAATTAAAAATTTATGGTGACAATGACATAATCAAGTTTGACATTTTCATAGAGAACATTATACCAAAGAAACACATATGGATACTCAAATTTTCAAGAGAAAAGTTTGAGGAAAAAAGAAGATACTCCAGAAAGTTTCCAAAAGGAAAAGGTAAGAAATTAAAATCTATAGAAACAGCATAGAACCTGCTTAATGATGCACAATTAGTGATTCATGAACCTTGAGAAAAATAAAGTAAATGAAGGGAAGATGTTTTGTTTGTGAAGGAAGAAAGACAAGTGATAAAAGCCTGTAATACTTACTTTTATAGATAATGTTTGAAACAAACAAAAAATCAGAGTCATTTCTAAATGCACAATAAAAGAATCCCCTTGAGATAAAGATATCAGAACTACAAAATTCACTAGAGATTGACTATGTCTATTAAATCACTATATTGGGAATGAAGCTATCCAAAGAGATTGCAAAGAATACAAAGGACTTAAATGGGTGCTTTGTGCCTGGCCTTCTCTCCAGAATGATAAAGAAGTATCTATCCTCAAGTTACTTTGTACAGAGAAGGAAGGTGAACAACTGTCAGAGAAATCAAAACAAAGACTTGATTGAAAAAATATGAGAAATTAAGTGGCCATAAATCACTAGTTCAAATGGTCTTCATCTAAAACTTCTGAAGAAGTTAAAGAATGATGTAGCTAAGCTACCATCAAAAATGTATCAACACCTTCCATCAAAGAGGAGGGTGATAAATGCCCATCTATCCCTAAGAATAGTCCAGTGTTACTTGTAAGTTTAGGTTTTAATAAAAATGTGGTTTTGTCTAGAATTAAACATGTCTTTAAAAAAAAGTGTAAATATTTTCCCCTTAAAGAAAATGTGTACTTTATTGTTTATTGTAAATTTATTGTAAATGAGTTTATTGTTTCTGGAGGATGTTTTTTCATACATAGGCTTTCTTCCCCATTTTTGTTTTGCTCTGTGGTTGTTGTTGTTTATTTTTGAGTGTGTTTCTGCATGAGTTTGCTACCCTGAACGTTATTAAACACTACTTACTAGACACATACTGATGGGTTACCAAGGAGAGTGTCGTAATCCAGCCTAAAATAGCTCATGGCAGCATTTGTTGGTTGTCAACTAGGTCTGGTCGATAAGCAATAACTTTATTGATACAACATGTGATGGAGCTTTATATACTAAGCAGCATGCTGAGAAGAGCATAATAAAATCTGCTTGGTAAACTTGATTACCCAAAGCAATGCATACATCTGTTTTGCCTGAGAATTTTCTCACATTTTAAGAAGGTTGTTATTTTTAAGTTAGAGCAATTCTATGATAGCCAAATTAATACAAATTAATAAATGGCTTATAGACATGTCAGAGTTTCTGGTAATGAATTTGAGGCCTCTCATTAAAGACCAGGCATTGATTGCATGAGAGATTCTAGCTCTCTGTTTAATTCTTAGCAGGTGGGCACAGGCCAGGCCTTCCCATCTTGCATTGCCAGTGAACCTTGAACATGACCTCTCCAATGGAAGGAGGGGAATTCTTCTACCGTGTTTACTTTATACTGAGACTCTTTATAGATGAAGACCCCTAACTGTGCTGAATTGTTCTTAGTTAAGAGTGTGAGATGTGTGGTGTGACGGGTGTTTTTGACAGTCTCAGAAACAATGATTTCATTCTCAACTTTTGGCCATCTCCTAAGTCATCACTACAGCTACAGAATAAGCTTATGTGAAAACCTGTGAAGTGAGTATGGATTTTCATAAAGGATATTTCTTTTAAATGTCAGTTCTTTTTGTTTTGAAAAGGGTTAAGGAGGGAAGGAAGTTAAGGAATATTCCTCTTACTGGCCCATCTTTGGAGTTGCCCATCTGAATCAGGACCTTACCGTATCTTCACAGCTCCTGCCTCTTCATTTCAACTGCTTTATCCAAACCCTTCACAAATCAGCATTATTTTGTACTGTTTGACACCTGGGGCAATTATGAGCATTCTTACTTCCCTTCTCCTGGATTATGTCCCTCTTTCCAAATTATGATATGATTCCCTAAAATACACATTTGTCCTCCAGAAGTAAAAAAAAAAAAAAACTTTATAAGACCAGAAAACTATGCTAGATGGTGAGAAAGCACCGCTTCAGAGGATAATTAGAATGTTCTAAGAGGGCACTAGCTCTAAATCTTTTTAGATCACTGACCACTTTGGAAATCTAACAAAAATTACGACTCACTCATCAGAATAATATACATATAAATATTGAGCAGTGCAGTTTCAGGTGGTTCATAAACCTACCATAGCCACTTTCAGGTTAAGGACCCTAGACCAGCTGATACATTAAGTACAATAAATTGTTACTTGTAACCCTCAATCTGTATCTTTCATCCTCTGCTTTGCTTCAGGGATGTTACCTAGCTACACTTAAACATATTAAACATGTTGACTCCTTTTCCTCAGCTGGAAGCAGAAGATGCTGTTCATGCATGTGAAGTAGTGGAACTATTACTACGTTAATCCTTAGGAGAAATAAATCTAACTCCAATTCTAATGTAATTGACTTGCTACAATGTATGGTTTTCTTAATTCTCTGAAGAATAGTTTATCAATAAATTAAAAGGATTGGATTAATTTTTCTCTAAGGTTCATTCAAGCTTGGAAATTATATGACTACCTATATTTTGTAGGAAAACTTCCTACTCTTATTGACTACTGACTTAATAATTAGAGAAGTCTTATATCAGTTCAGAACACAGAAATCATAGAATTATATGAAATTGCACATTTGAATATTAAAAATAAATTTTAAAAACTTATTTATTTTTTATTAATTTATCTATATCTCTTTATATCTGACTTTAGACTTTGTCTTCTATTTTTATTTCAAGTACATAATGACTAAAACATATATACCTAAAATTTATTGTTCTATGCTTTAGTTTTTAAAATATATTACCTTATATATGCTTAGTGACAAACAGAAAATACATCTTGGAAGCTCTGAGTAAATCTATCAAATTTATAATGTGATCTTTATGATTTATAGGGAAAAGATAATAGCTTTCTTTTAAATTGCATCTAGTTAAGAAGGCAGATCATCCTAGACAGGTAGAGCCAAGCACTTGACTTAAACTTCCTCGTTCAAATCTTGTCTCTGTTCCTTATAATTCTATGACCTTTAGTCTTCCCTCCTGTAAATTGGAGCTGGTAATAATAGTGCATACTTTGCAGGACATTGGGAGACTTAAATGAGATACATATACCCTGGTAAAGTGTTAGCCCACCAGAAGTGGTTTATATATAATATTCTACTTAATTTTTTTGTGTTTATTTACTAAATATGTTTTTTAATGAAGGGTGTAAGAATAAAACTGTATTTATTATAAATTTTTGGCTCTGAGTAAAAGAAAAACTCCAATATACACATTTATTTATCTCTACAATAGAAGATGTCCAAAGTAACTAATCCAAAGGTATGGATGATGGTCTTCTGTGGGGTCAGGGACCTGGGCTCCTTCTATGTTTTTCTCTGCTTTTCTCAGTTCATATATTTTTTTCTGCATTGTGCAAGAAGGCTTCTCCAACTTCTCTAACTCAAGGAGAAAGGGATGGAGAAGGACATCTTGCTGTTCTTTAAGGACATTTCTCCTGCCTGTATTCTATGAGCTACAATTTAATCTCAGGCCAATCTTAGCTGCAAGCTTCATGCTGGGTGGTATGTGCATATCTAAAGTTGGGGTTCCACTATTTAGGAAAAAGATGATATACATTTAGGAACAATTAGCAAGCATCGTTATCAGAAAAAACTAAATAGATCATTTTTTACTAATCAAGATTAACTAAATTCGTATAAATAAAATACAGTTACTTCATGATTTAGTGATAAATAAGAGCAGTTTTTAGTTTCTACAGGTCATTAATCTTTCTAAGAACTTAATAACTTTGTGAAGTTTTATATTCCCTTTATTTATTATGCATAACTGAAATATTTCATTTTTCAAGTTTTCTGAAATCTCTCATCTTATTTATATATTGATTCCTATAATTTTATATCTTCCATATTATATTCTAATCTTAGTATTGTGACACTATAATCATTAGTTACATGTATCTTATATCTCTTATTAGAATATTCCTTGAAGGCAAACATTACATCTGACATGTTTTTGTAACCTCATACCCTAGCACATTCCTGAAACATAGTTCATTCAAGTACTGCTTATTGAAAAAAAAAAATGAATGAACTATGTGAGGTACTTTATATATGGTAGTATATAGAACGATAGCAATTATTTGATGCATGTAAATTAGAAATCAACTATCAAGTATATCACATATATTTATTTAAGCTATCCAAATAATATAACAAGTCCTTGAATTATTACTTTAATATAATATAGTCAAAAGAATGAGTAGATTAAAAATGCTCTTTTCCCCTCTCTCCTCCCCTGGCCCCTGGTCAGGAAGTGAAGAAAATGAGAATCTTGAGCCATAATTTCAATTTAACCTGTGTAAAGAGTAGTGTCAAAATTCTGGCCCTGTCTGTTTTGGAGCTGAGAGAATAAAATACAAACCTCTCAGTTTTCAGCTTCTTTCTTACTCCGGACAAGCCTGAAAGGTACACTCTAAACCCATTGATAAAGGAAAGGAGCTGACATTCTTCTGACCTGACTGCCGGAATGAAATATTGTCCCAGAGAGAGGAGCCTTGCACATTGTGAAGCAGTTAAAAAAATATTTTCCTAACTTTTCTGAGTTAAATTTGTACATCTCTGAGAATGATTGTTTGTCTTTGGGAAGGGTGTGTGTGTGTGTGTGTGTGTGTGTTGATTCTCTCATTGTTCCCAAAGCAGGTCTTTCCTATGACATGTATTAACCATGGCATACAAAAGAATTTGGGTGTGACAGGAACTATACATTTAGGTTACACTCACTAAACACTGGAACCACAACATTGATCATCTAGTCTCAAGAAAACAATATGCACAGAATGGTTTGGTAAAAATTCTTGCCACACACAGACTTATCTCTGCCCATTTACCCCTTTCTCTCTGTTCATTTGGAGACTTTGAGATCACATTACTATTACTCTTCAAACTTCCCCTCAGTTCCTCGGAGTTAGTTCTGAGTAGCCCTCATTTGATCCATCCTGCATTCTCCTATAGATATCAACACCCCCCCTACACTGCCTTCATACATCTTCTCTAAACTACTAACAACTTAAGCCCCAGCCCATGACTCTCCTGGCTGCCACACTCTTCTTCCTTCTTTAGCTTCTCTTTCCTCTTGATTTCATGAATCCTTCTTGTGTTTCAGCCCCACCTTACACAAAATCTCTTATCCTCACGTTCCTAGTTCCGACTTTAATGCTCTAATTCCAATTTTAATATCATTTTCCTGATCTTGGACAGTTAACTCAAATGCTAAAAGTTTCTTTTTAGTCATCTTTGTACTTAGAATCACACCAGTGTCATAAAGTTGCTTTGATATTTAAATGGCTACTTATAGATAAAGCACCTAATAGATGGCTGGACACATAGTAGGCCAGAAAATGTTAGCATTATTTAATGTCTATCAGTGAATGAAGACTGCAGGGTTTTTTAGATTCTGCTTCACTAAAAATCCTAGTTTCTGATATCCAATGGTGAAGCTCTTTAATTGTTAATTGCTATTTCTACTTTTCCTTGTTTATTCTATTATTTCATTTTTCAAATTCATTTTACATCATGCTACTGAAATAAAGATATTTTTCTTTGCTTAACAAAAAGATGCTAATTTTTGAGATGTTGCTTTTAATATTTAGTCAATTACAATACAAATCTGTGATCAACCTCTCTATATGAAATAATTTTGAGTGATACTGAGTTACTTGGCAGTTTATATTCGGCTGAAGCTTCTCTTAGCTTTACATTGTTGATGTCAAATTGTTCCTAGATCATCTGGTAATGAATTATATAATGCATTGTATTGTACACATTTATTAAAGAATAACACTACGTATGAGTATCATGACCAAAACAGATAAGATCACTGCCTTCACTGAGTTTATAGTTTAGTCAAAGTAAAATATGTTAAAAAATATAATACAGTTCTAGGAAAATGCTTAAAGCCAACCTGCCCTAACTAATAAATATACTAATAAATAGATAACCATAATAATAGAATATATATAAAAAATATTAAAGAACACCATAACAAATAATGCTGAAAAAATAAATATCTCCATGTTGAGAAAATTAAATAGATGTTGATTAAAATAATCAGAATTGAAGCTGATGGTCTGTTGGATTCTGGATCTGGAAGCAGTCAGAATCTACTAGGAGGTCAACTTCTGTGGGATAGAAGATACTAAATGTGTTCTGGGTACATACTGGGAAAAGAGCCAAATTCACTGCTGGAAACCTGTGGGTGGAAAAGGAAAAAAATTCTTAGTGCTTGAGTTCTGCCAAGTATAAAGCAATTTCTTCAGGAGGGAGGATAAAATTCAACCTCCCAACCAGATACTGAGACAAACTCCATGGTTGGATTCCTGAGTCTTTGAACTATGTCCATGGTGTAAATCCCTCAAACTTCAAAAATAAGACCTGATTATGTACTAGGGTCCCAGGGACCAGGTAAAAGCAACTCTAATGTGGCTAGGGAATGAGAACTAGAAAGGGGGTAGGAAGTGCGAGGAAGGGGAAGAGAGGGGGAGGGAGGGAGAGAGAGAGAGAGAATCTAGAAATCAAAATACCAAAACATACGAATAAATCCAATACTATTCCCACCCCCCAAAATCTGAGAATAGCAGTAATCGCAAGATTCCAGAGGAAATTAAAATAAGAGAATAATCTAAACATATTCATCTTCGCTACTTTTGGGATCCTAACAATTATAACTCAAGGAGTCATATCAGTTTAAAAATACATTTAAAACAAAATGAAGCAAAATAAAAAAAATATAGGTGAATATAAAGAATTTAGGAATCTTGTAAATAATAATGGTTATTGAAAGAAAAAATCATAATATGTAAAGTTTGGATTAACCCAAAGAGGTATAATAAACTGTAAGCAAATTTTTTAAAGAAATTAATATAAAATAAAGTATAAAAAGAAAGAAAAAATTGAAGAGTACTAAAAACAATGGATAGATTAAGATGGCAGAATAAATTTAAGTAATTGAACAAGACCAAATGTGGGAAATTATAGAGAAAATATTTAATGAGATAATGGCTGAGAATAACATGCACCCATCAGTTTAAAAATAAACACCAAATATTGTTCAGGATAAATAAAAACAAATCCACATTTAGTGAAACTACATAATACCAAAGATGAAGTATAAACATGAAATCTTCAGTTGTACCATTAAAAAAAAAAAAAAAATCAAATATTTTTTGATGGTCTTATAACAACAGACTTCTCATCAACAATAATAGATGGGTTAACCGACGTCATCATAATAAATAAATAAATAAATAAAGACAATAATAGATACAATTGGAAAATATATTTAAAATCTTAAGAGATAGATATTTTCAATAAAAAAATTTATATTCAGCTGAATATTTATCTAATTAAAGGGCTAAATAAAGGCATTTTTAGAAGAACAAGATGTAAGAGATTATGCCATCTTCATTACAGAATATATTTCAGGAGAAAAAAATCAGAAGGAATCAATGACATATAAAGACAATGAAAAGCCCAAAATATTTTAACACGTATTGATCTATTTCATTAACTATTTCTGTATATAAAACATACAGATTTTTATTCTTAAGAATGTAGAACCAAATTCTACAGAATGATATAAGGAAGATGAAAAAAGAAAGTTTGCTGGATAATTAAGATGTAATTAGGCTTATTTTGTATGATGAGCTTAATAGACATATTGAATAGCTTAAGACATTGTAAAAAAGATTTATAGTGAGAGAATGAATATATAAACTGACAATAATCAGGATATATGTTACAAAAGAGTTCAGACCCACAACCTCTGCATCAATCAGCCTGCGAAACCAATTCACAACTTGTGTAGCAATTGGCCCACAGTGGTCGTGACTTAATCAACTAATGTATAAAATAAAACAAGTTTGGGTAAGGAAATAGAAGATTTGAACAAAAATAACTAAAATATAATATATATTATATTGTATTATGTAATGATATAATATATACTATAATTAATAAATCCAATACATTTAAAAACTTGAATCAAATAGAAAATGTTCTAAAAAGTATATTCACCACCCGAATTGTCTTGTGGTGAAAAACAAAATTTGCATAAAATCTAGTGAGCACTTTGAAAGTGTAGTAAGAAAATGTCTACCCTTTAAAAAATACTTAAACAAAAATGATTTAAAAAGCATTTTTTAAATCAAACTTTCAAGAAAGAAATAATGGCTAACATCCAGAAATTCCTTCAAGACAATAAGAAAAAAAGAAATTTATTTTGAAAATTTATTTAAATGGACTTATACAATGTGTAGTAACTTGTGTCTGGTTTCTTTAACATAGCATAATAATTTGAAGGATCATCCACATTGTAGCACTTGTTAGAACTTCATTTCTTTTTGTGGTTGAGTAATTGTATGGATATACTCCATGTTGTATATTCATTCATTAGTCGACAGATATTTAAGTTGTTTCTGCTCTTGGGCTACCCAATATATTTTATATGGCATTTTTAAGACTATATAAGAAAATAATATTATATAACTATTTAACTTATACTTGTTGAAAAAATCTTAAAAATTTAATTAACTTAAATAATTTTAAAATAAAAATAAAAAAATTAAATGAAATTCAGCAAGGTAAAAAATATATCTTGATCATGTAGGGTTTAACCCTAAGAATACATGCGAATACACCTTCATGCCCTCTATTAATAGTATACACTACATTAGTAAATGAAAAAGATGGTTATCTCAAAAATGCAAAGTCTATTTAATTCAATATTTTCAGTAAAAAAGTAAAACAAGTACTTTAGATACAGGGTATCTACATATAACTTTTAATACTTTTTATGAAATATATTATAAATTTTATTGCAGTACATAAGGAAAACTAAAATAGAGAAAAAAAGATATGTTTGTTGATGAAAAACTTTGATATTACCAATAACTCTAATTTTTCTAAATATCTAGTGTGATTCCAATCACAGTCTTTTCAGGGGTTTCTATGGACCTTGTCAAGGAATGACAAACTATATAGAAGGCTAAATGGCCAGGATATCAAATACAGTTTTAAGACATAAGAATTTAAATGACAGTGGGAAAAAAAGTTTTTTTAAATATACACCAATATGAAATTCATAAATTTAAAAAAAATTAATTTCATTACACTAGAATTAAACATTCTGTTAAACAAAGGACACTATAAAGCATATTAGAAATTATTGAATTTAAAACAATACACAAACAAGGCCAAATTATATTTAACATACATTACAAATAATGAATGTCCTGAACACATTTTTTTAAAAAACTCTCCCAGAATTCAATTTAAAAAAAAATAAACTAAAATGAAATGACTCAAAAAGAATATAGATAAATGTTACAAAGACGTCACAGAATAACAATAAGGAAATCTTTTTGGGGTAGTAAAAATGAGAAATCTTTTTTGGGCAGTAAAAATGAGAAAACATTTCCTAAGAAATCATTGAGAAGCAGATTATAAGTAAGAGATTCCATTTCGTACTAATCAGACTGCTCAGTGTTAACGAAGATTAGGAAAATGGAATAGCTCCACATACTGCTGGAGGGGCTGAAAACAGGTACACTACTAGGAAAGCTGATATTCCTAACATTATTTTTTCCTATCACAGTATACTCAAGAAAATTGGGTAGAATATTTAAGACAGTTGATATTAGTTGTACATATACTCATATGTACTTTATTATTCCCTGTATTTTCTGTTTGTTTGACAAATTTTATTGTAAAATAAATAAGAAAAACAAAGTAAATAAGTGCTAAGAAAGAAAAACAAATTAGATCTATAAGACAGAATAACAGAATGGATATAATTTTTACTGTTTGGTTAAGACAATCCTAAGGTCCTAACTTTTAAACTGAGATTGTAATTATTTAAAAAGTGATTTCTTGAGACACAGCTTGGGGAAGAGCCTTTCAGACAAAAAAAAAAAAAAAAAGGTAGATTTTAAAGCTCTGAGAAATGAAAGAGTTTGGACATTTCCAGAGATAGAAGGCCAGGTTGGCTTGAGTAGATTGAAAAATGAAATGGACCTGAGTGAAAATGACTTTGGCAAAGGGATTTTCATTTTATTTAAGAGTGATAGAAAACCAATCAAATAATTTTAAGCAGGGACATGTTAAAATCAGATTTGTTTTACAATTTTGTTCTATTATGAGAAAACTAGATTAAAAGGGGAAAGAAAAGACTAGGAGACATTAAATTGAAGGTTGCTGCTATTATCCAGGCAAAAAAATGATGGTAATGCAGACAGAGTAAAGTGTACCAAAGTAAGAAATAGTTTGAAGTAAAATAGTCAGGATTTTGTGAGAAAGAGCTTGTGGAGAGGGGAAGACTAGGAAGTTTTTGAAGAGAAGCTCTCGGACCTCTTTTCTCTTTTTTTAATCTAAACAATGCTCACCTAAACAATTAGATTTTAAAAAAAGAGAAAAAACTGGAGAAGAAACAGGATAGAGAAGGGGGTGGGGAGATCGAAAATCTAGATATCACAGGTGGACGAATATTTTTAAGTTCCCCAAAACAGATATAAAATTAAGTAATGATCAATGTATATTTGTCAGTCCAATAAAATGTATTGCTTACTTCCTTTTTAGTATTGTTTGAAATGGAAATGTTTACTTCTTTTTTCAAAATCATTCTTTTATATTTTTTAAGTTGCTTTTGTATATTGAGATTCAAATAATTTTGACCTTTATTGGTGGTAACTTTTTAAGTCCACTTATTAAAATTCTAGCAATATGTATGTCATTGAATGACTATTCTTTCAACACTTGTGATTTTGATTCAAAAATATTAATAATTTGTTAGTTATAATGTACATCTCCATAAGACTTTGAAAATTTTAAGATTTTTTATATAGAGAAAAGGGGAAGATTTGCAATTAAATACATGACAGCCAATGAGAAAAACAGCATAATATTAAAGATATTTAATCACATGTTTTTATAAGATTTCTACTAAAACTGGATTGATTTTTCAATTTAATAATTAGTTCTTTTAAAGTTGTGTCAAGGAGTCTGAGTCCTAAAAATAGGTAAAAAACAATAATAATAAAATCAAATTAGCTAACATTTCTTAAGCATTTACCAGGTGCCATACACTGTACGAAGTAATTACAACCTTCTTAACAATCCATATACTATATATTATTATTCTCTTTTAAGTAGATGGGAAAATAAAGGCAAAGTAAAAAAAATAGTGTACATTGAAAATAAACACTAAATTCTCCTATTGGAATGGAATTATCTGCTTGTAGTTCTACATATTAAAGAGTCACACCTTTCATAACCTTAAATTTGGAGGAAGAATGTAAATTGAGGCAAGTTTCCAGACCTGGATTAAGAAGTGGTTATTATCTGGTTCACATTATTATAAAGACAGTTACATTTTTTACCTATGCAGATTCTTGAATAATGTCTTTAGATTCAGGAAAGAGCCCATGTTAAGTGTCATCATGACAACTGTACCATAATTGTGTTTTTATTTCCAAAAACCAAGCTAATGGTCTTCAGGGAAGAGGGTACAGATCACATTAAAACAGCCTAAGGTTGTTTCAGAAATCTTTCAAGAGAAAATGTGGAGCAAAATATTTAACATGCATTTTTTTCTAAAGAAATGTAGCTTTGTATTTACAGAAGACGCTCACCTTTGAAAGCAGTATATACTTGTAAAATTATTCATGCTTAGTTAATATACTAAAACCAAATGAAATATTTTCTGTCTAATCATTTTTTACTCTAACCATATGAAATGAATATTGAAATAAACATCCAGAGAAAAAATGGTGAATCTAATATCTATACAGTCAAAAACAAAACAAAAATTAAATAGTGTATTAGCACTGCACACAGAGAGGTCAGCATTTTACCTTTTCTAAGACTCAATTCAGAATCTACGTATGATTCCTAAGATGTGTTTTAGCTATATAAACATTTAAGATTGATTTTACTGATGAGCACAGGATTCATATTGTCCTAATTTTGTGATAGCTCATGTTTTTTTTTGTAGTCCAAGCAATGTTTTCAGACTATGATTTAGCTTACATTAAACAATGCCCAAATAATACAAATAATTCTTATTGTCTGACAGCTTTAATTGACTCATATGCCTGCTCAGTTTAAAGGTGTTTTTGCATCACTATATATTAGATATTGCTGTCCGAAGACTACATTGCTAGCAATAGAAATAATAT
Source organism: Pteropus alecto (assembly GCF_000325575.1). Classification (NCBI taxonomy): domain Eukaryota; kingdom Metazoa; phylum Chordata; class Mammalia; order Chiroptera; family Pteropodidae; genus Pteropus; species Pteropus alecto. The sequence goes on from NW_006494610.1 coordinate 5,547,316, forward strand.
ATTTTCAAATACAGAAATCATTTTTAAACCTCTCCCAACAATAGCATCAGATGAAAAGTATTTGTAATTTTCAAATGAATCCTTTGAGCTTTTTTTTCAGTGCTATGAAGTTTCCACTACGCTTCTTCCAGGTCTCTTTCAGTGTTCATGTTACCTGTTAGAATTCTGAAAAGTTTTATTTTTATTTTTATTTTTATTTTTGACTTTGCCTTTCTTTTGTTAGTTTTTACATCTAAGTACTTTTTTCATTTGCCCCAAAATAATGTGGTCTAGAGACCACACAGAGCTAGCATATTTTTCTACATTGGTATTCCTTTTAATCTTTACCTTGTAGCTCTCATATCAAAGCTGTAATTGTTTGCTAGCCAGCAAAATCTAATGGCTCCCTCTGGTCAAAAGCTGTCAACAGCAATCTATCCAACAGTGGGGGCATTGCCTTAAATAGAAAAGCATCGCACATGGTCGTATTCCTTGGTGAGCCACAAATAAGGTAGAGCTTAACATTTTCAAATATAAAACCATTACTAACTTCATGTAGTAAGATTGGGGTGCTATATTATTAATAAAGTCTAGCATATTGTTACTAAAGAATATCACTTCTAGTTACGTTACTGTCCTATATATGAAAGACAAACCAAGAACTTACGCTGTTTTTTCTTTCCTTGATTTTGGCAATGTGGCAATAAGTCTGTTCCTTAGATGTTAGGTCATGATTTATTAGGTGTCCAAAAGTAAACCTTTACTCCACAATGTATAAAGAAAACAGGCCTCAGATGATCAGCCCAGATTTCCTGCTAAGTATGAAGACTGCTAAATTCATTACGAAATCCAACAAAGAAAAACACTATAATATTAAGAAAAAAATTCTTTCTAAAAGCTGTAAAATGCTGTTTAGGAAATTCTGAGATGGGTGATTTGTTTAACATTTGTGTTATCCCAATGATATTGTGTAATCATATTGACACAGTCCAGTATGGCTCTAAACATCAAATCAACTATTTAGCTTTATGCTGATTTTCCCATCCAGGCTAATTAGAATTCTTGTCTTCTTAAAACATTTACACTCATGGCATTCCAGTGGTTTTTCAACTTGTGGCCCAGCCTTTTGGATCTTTCTAAATGAGAATGCATCAGAGATCACGTTGCTAGCTTTACTTGCCTATTTATTTATTCCTTCTGCTCTCTCATGTAAATGCCAGAATTTTTAAAATAATTCCTCAGGATGAAACCCAAGAAAGAATTCCTATTATCTCAGTTTAGAGGCATTCACATTGAAGCAGAGTAAAAACAAAATATTCACCAAGTATTCATACATTCTGGAGTCTCCTATCTCCCCACCAGCTTTTTACAATGTAAAATGTACGATGGCATGCAGATAATTCTCAGGTTAGAAGTAAAATTCCTCATATACACAAAAGCTCTATTGAACTTGGTGTAGAGTATAAAAAATGTGTCTCATCTTGATTCATCTAAAAGAATGATTATCTAGGTGTGGGTTTAGGTAATAAACTGAAGAAGAAACTAAACAATATTAGGTCAGGTAGAAAGGGAACTATTTCTCATTTGTTTACATTGAACATCATGAACAGCAGGGTGTTTTGTGAAACTAGGGGAGTTGTACTTCCCTGTGCTCTATTATGAAGGTAATAATAATAATGCTCTGTAAGTTTCTGCAAAAAGAGCGTATGGCATGTGTTTTTACTAATTTCTTTTTAATTAAAATACTGTATCACTGGTAGGAAATTTATCCACCAATGTAAATTTTTAGACAACTCATTAAGTGCTGCCATGTTCTTTTGTGGAGATCTCAATAAAAGTTCATGTACAATTCCACTTTAGAGAGGATTGTAAGAAATTGATGACGAGTCATATTAGAATCTGTCATTTGTTCGATCACACTAATTCATCTCACGGCTGAAGTAAAAATGGGAGAAGCCTTCGGTCTAAGTTCAAACACATGAGAATGGCTTTGGTTTATTGAAAGCATGACAACATATTTGACATTTTGTCTACTTTCCTGACACATAAGTCCAAGATTCAGCAAACTTGTAGTATGTTTTGTTCATTATAACATCTTCAAGCATCTCTAAGATAACTGAAGTTTGGCAGTCTCCAAAGTTACCTTGCCAAGCATATTTTCCATTAGAATGTACACCCATATGAATTTTCAAAGAAATGATCTGAATGTTTCTGATTAAATAGAACTCTTAAATGAGCAAATGGCCCTTTGAATACACCACAATAGTTATTTAACTTCTTTTTAGGGGAAAAATAAAAAATAAAAAAGAATTCATATTTGCCAATGGGTCAAAAATTGATTCAAAGATTTGATTTTTGCCTAAGCGTCAAATCAAAATATGATTAAGTGTTAGAGCTGAATAAAATAAATTGTTGCCATATATAGTACCCATAAAATTTTCTAATCATTTTGCCATCTCTGTCCAATTTACATCTCATCTAATACCACAACATTTTAAATACTTGGACATGTGTATGTCTTTTTACTACTAATACTTTCCTAATTGACTTTTATTAAGTAATCTAAGTTGGTAGTAATAGGAATTATTCAGAGAGAAGACCATGATAGGGCTTGCCAAAAAAACATACCAAAAATTATGTGGAATTGTTATGATCTTCCCCTAGGCACTAAAGAATAATAAGTTAAGTAATATATTAAATATAATATATAACAATATGTAAGCATACCTAAGCATAATATAGCATTTTAAGCAGTGTGCTTAGGCATTGATACCTAGTATATTAAGGCACTAATACTTATTATATTAATAATAAAAATAATATGTACTAATGTTCATTTCATCTATCTTGTACTTCTGAGTCTACTCGCCACTGTTGAAATGCGCCAAGTGCTGGGTCTCCCTGACCTTTAAACTTGAGAATCTTTTCATGTGCAGGGCCTGCTATTTGGATCAAATCAGTTTCATCTAAGTAGCAACAGATTCCAGATGACTAATTTAGAATCTTTTCAGGAACAAGAACATATAGGCTTTCAGAAAATTAAGAAAAGCAGTGCTATAGACAATGTTAAAGTGTTAGCTATAAAGTAGTTTTTTAAAACTCTGAGCATGTTTTCTATCAACTTTTTTTTTTTTTTTTTTTTTTTGCTTTGAGAGGCACTGTACATGACTTTGTTATGACCTGTGGCAGTGGTTTTCAAACTGAGAGACATGTTCCCTTGAAAAACACACTTTCCAAGGAAAAAGCAGGCATGGATAGTGTTAAGGAAATTCCTTCCCAACTCCAATCATCAACCTTAATTCTCAACTCTACTAAGATGTATTTGCCTGAGAATACACTTGCAATTAAGATGTGCCTTTTTCTCATCACATTCCCTATCACCCTCTCCCACTTACTCACACATTTTGAATTTTGCTCTGGTGCATTTAGCCTTATGTGTAAAATTCCTCAATGTATCAAATAAAATAAAACAAAACAACAAAACAAACTACTGGAGAAACCTCCATTAAATTTAAATGCTTGTATGAAAACTAAAAAACTTGAGAGATTTTAGTAAAGCCTATTTCTAGATTTCCTAAAAGTTGAGGATGTGCATGACCTTGATGATTGAATAAGAAATGCTTTTACAATTCAAGCGGTTCCCAATGTTTGCTTTCTACAAAATTAAAGGAGAACCTAATCGAGTTGTCAGCTAATAAATCATTAAAAGTAATTTTGGTAAAAGATCACAATATAATGTTGCAACACAGAAGGAGTTTAAATAATTGAGTGATATATCTATGCTAGAATTCCTTTCATTCTCATCTATTTATTTTTTTAAACATGAAATACGTCACTTATTGCTGGAATTTATAAAAATAAAAAAGAGATACAAAATTGAGGCTAAATCTGGATGATTCTAGAAATAAATTATATTAATCTATGTATGCATAAAACAGAAGAAAAACTCATGCTTGTCTTTGAAAGATCAAGAAAGTTTTACTTAATAATTACTTAACAAAACTTGATTATTTTGATTAATGTGTACTAGTAAAAATTCTAATAAAACTAAACAGAAAAATGTTTCTTAAACTCAGTGTTTATAATAATTCATTCCTTTAAAATTATATATACAGTTTTTATTGAATGTGTTTCTATTATTCTATTTCTTTTGCTTGCCTGGAATAAAGGAATAAGTAAAAAGCAAAATTGTTTGAATGATATATGTGTCATTATAATGTCTCCTGATGAGTGAGATATGTGGCTTGATTTGGGTCAGACTGTTTAGACACTTGCTTTAATAATGATATAAGTAGGTTTTAAAAAGTATAGGTAGATGAAGGCAAGAAAAGAAAAAAAAATAAACAAATGGTACTGCATAAAACTAAAAAGCTTTTGCACCATGAATGAAACCATCAACAAATTGAAAAGACAATGAAAGAAGATACTTGCAAATGATATATCTGATAAGGGGTTAATATCAAACATGTATAAAGAATTCATGCAGCTCAAAATAAAAAAAAAAATCTGATTAAGAAATGGGCAGAGTACCTGAATAGACATTTCTCCAAAGAAGACATACAGCTGGCCTATAGACACATGAAGGATATTCAACATTACTAATCACAGGGAAATGTACATCAAAACCACAATGAGATATCACCCCACACATGTTAGAATGGCTATTAGCAAAAAGACAACAAAGAATAGTGTTGGCAAGGAAGTGAAGAAAAAAACCCTCATGCACTGTTGGTGGGATTATAAACTGGTGCATCAACAATAGAAAACAGTACTGTGATTCCTCAAATAATTAAAAATAGAACTACCATATGATTTAGCAATCTCAATCTGGCACTTATTTGAAGAAGTCAAAAATAATAATTCAAAAAGATATATGCACCCCTATGTTAATTGCAGCATTATTTATAGTGGCCAAGATATGGAAACAGCCTAACATAAATGTCCACTGACAAATGAATGGATAAAGAAAATGTGATTTATATAATGGAATATAATGGAATATAACTCAGCCATAAAAAAGAATGAAATATGCCATTTGTGACAACATAGATGAAACTAGAAGGTATTATGCTAACTGAAATAAGTCATAAAGAGAAAGACAAATAACATATGATTTCACTTGTATATGAAGTCTATAAAACAAACAAACAAAACAGAAACAAACTCATAGATACTGAGATCAAACTGATAGTTGCCAGATGGGAGCGGACAGGGGATGGGTGAATAGGTGAAAGGGATTAAATATAAACAGCTAGTTATAGAATAAGTCACAGAGATATAGTATACAGCATAGAGAATTTAGTGGATAATATTGTAAAATGGTGACAGATAGTGACAAGCCTTATCATGGTGATCCCCTTGTAATATATATAAATGTTGAATCACTGTGCTGTACACCTGAAACTAATACAATATTATTTGTCAACTATAATTTAAAAAAATTAAAAGTAGATGCAAAAACTAAATTAAGGATAATTTTAAAAGAAAATACCTATAATCTTAGCTACAGTGACAAACACATTTTGAATATTTTTGTATCTTTTAGTGTGTTATTTTTTTAAAAAAAAAACATTGATCTATTTTAAAGAAATAGTCCTATTTTATTTTAAAAATCTCAAGATAAAAATGTATGACACAGATCATCTATGATATATAAACATAATGGATAATTTTAGGATTATTAATGGTAAGTCAACCAGATATTATGTAACTTCTGCTGTAATGTAATGTGAAGTATATAATTTTACTAATGATTATTCTACTCAAAAAGGTTTCTTTTGAACCCATCAAGCTTTCAAATTTAACTTATAATTTAGTGAAACTATAGCAGAAAGTAAAATAAGCTAACAGATATCAAGAGGGAGCAAGCAGACAAAATCGGAAGGCGAGACATTCTTTTAGACAATTGTCCTATTTATATCAACAAATCAGTGTCAATTAAGTCAATATAATTTTATTGTAACAGAAAATCTGGAAATTGAGAATACGAATTTGGTGTAAGATAAAAATAGCATCCTAAATCAGTAAGAAAAAGATATAACTTTTTAATGTGAGATTGTGTAATGAGAGCTATGTAGAGAAAAATAAATTTGGATCCAGTCCTCGCATCATATACCAGGATAATTTCTAAATGTGTTAGAGATTTTTTTTTAATCATATAATTATTAGAGGTAAACATAAGTAAATTTCACTATAAATCTAGAATGAAAAAAATTGTCTATATTAAGACTCAATTTATAGACAAAATAATAAAATATATCAACAAATTGATCAATATGTCCATAAAAATGTTTAAACATACACAGATGCACACACCAAAACAACACTCTACAAATACAAAATTAAAAAGACAAATGGAAAACTGGAAAAAAAAATGTAATTTTACAATAAAAGGCAGTAAACTAAATATATTAAGATTTTCTAAATATAAACAAACAAAAATCAATAACACTATAGAATGTACAAAATATACATACAACTCAAAGAAAATAAAAATGTCAACGTTCAGGAAAAAAATATAGGAAGATGTTATGCTTTACTCATAATGAGAAATTGCAAATTAGAACTACACAGAGACTCCCATTTCTCACATATTGAATTGGCTAAAATCCAAAAGTTTGGCAATATCCTCTGTGGGTAAAGATTAATAAAACATTTTCCTATATTGATAATGGAAATGCAAAGTATTAAAATTGCTTTTGAAAGAAATATAGTAATCTTCAACAACATCTATTTATTTGTCCTGTGACCCAGTAATCTTATTTCTAAGAACATATCCCAAATATACACAGACAAAAATATAAAAAATAAAATATGTACAAGGCCATTTATGGTAGCAATATCTGAATAATGACTTGGAAAAAACAAATGTACATAAAATTGTGACATGAATTGCTTGAATACACACAATAAAACAACATAATAGAGTTCTAGGTAATACTAACATGGCAAAAGAATAATGTTTATAAACTAAGAATTATTTTTCAGTATATATTTTTAAACAAAGAAATCTCAGTGGAGAGAAGTGGATATAATGTGTTATTGTTTATCTAAGAAAGGAAGAGTATATGCAACATGTTAAGTATAAATAGCAGTTAAAATATAAGCAACATGTATTGCCTTTTAATACGTACATATGTATATAGCTTATGTTAAGTGCTGGAAAAAAATTAAAAAATTAAAAACGTGAATAATTGTGAGAATACGAGAGAAGAGAATAAAGAGGACAGAAATAAGACCTAGACTTCTCTGAATATGCTTTGTTCTGTAGGTTTTATTCTGGAACATGTAAATATTCTGTATAATTGTAAAACAAAAGGTATTTAAAATGAGAAAATATCAATTTCCAAAACCTGCAAGCAAATTAAAACAAATGAAACTATGTATTAAATTGATGATATAAACACACAGTAAAATTACTTCAAGTGCCTTTAAAACACAATAATTTTACTTTAAACTCCTATGCATATAAAGCATGAACAAATTTTTTTTATGTATCTGAAAATAATCTTTATTGTCATTAGTAAAACAGGGTAGTTATTTTTTATAATATTTTTTTTTATTTTTCAATTATAGTTGGCATATAATATTATATTACTTTCAGGTGCACAACATAGTGATATGACATTTATATAACTTATGAAGTGATCACCCCAATAAACCTAGTACTCATCTGACACTACATAGTTATTACAATATTATTGACTACATTCCTTATGTTATACTTTACATCCCCATGACTATTTTGTAACTATCAATTTATACTACATAATCCCTTCTCCTTTTTATACTCATTCTACCCCAATTCTCCTCCCATATGGCAATCATCAAAATATTTTCTGTTTCTATGAGTTTGACAGCATTTATCTTTCTCTATCTGACTTACTCCACTCAGCACAATACCCTCTGCATCAATCCATTTTATTGCAGATGGCAAGATTTCATTCTTTTTTATGGATTTTTTTATGGAGTAATATTCCATTGCACTAACGTATATTGTATTCCCACCTCTTCTTTATCCATTCACACATTGATGGATACTCAGATTGATTCCATAATTTGGCTGTTGTAAATAATGTTGCAATTGACATATGGATGCACATGTATCTTCAAAGTAGTGTTCTCGGTTTCTTCTGATAAATATGCAAAGGTGGGATTAATGTGTTTTTCTTTGTCTCTTGTTATAGCCTATGTTTTAAAGTCTATTTTGTCATATATAAGTATTGGTACCCCAGTTTTTTTGTTTATATCTATATTTACAAAATATCTTTTTCCATTTATTTTCTTTTAGTCTATGCATGTCTTTTAATCTGAAGTGAGTCTCTTGTAGACAGCATATGTAGGAGTGTTGTTTTGTTATCCATTCAGCCATCCTATTCTTTGTTTAGAACATTTAATCCATTTACATTTAAAGTAATTGTTGATAGATATACAGTTTTCGTCATTTTATTATTTATATTTTTGATCTCTTTTTTTCTTTTTCTTAAAGAAGTTCTTTTACATTACTTGTAATACTGATATACGAATTTGGTGATAATAGACTCCTTTAGCCTTTTCTTGTCTGGGAAGCTCTTTATCTATCCCTCAGTTCTAAATGATAGCTTTCCTGAGGAGAGCAATCTTGGTTATAAGTCTTTGCTTTTCATCACTTTGAATATACCAGTCCATTCTGGCCTTCTACGTTTTTGTTGAAAAATAAGCTGACAGTCTTTTGGGAGCTCCCTTGTATGCAACTAACTTCTTTTACTGCCATTAAATTTCCCTCTTTGTCTTTAATCTTTGGCATTTTCATTATGTGTCTTTGTGTGGGCCTCTTTGGCTTCATTTTGCTTGGGACTCTCAGTGTTCCTTGGGCCTGTATGTCCATTTCTTTCACCAGGTTAGGGAAGTTTTCATCATTATTTCTTCAAGTGGGTTTTCAATTCCTTGCTCTCTCTCTTCTCCTTCTGGTACTTCTATGATGTGAATATTTTTACTCTTGATATTGTCCCAGAGACCCCTTAAACTATCCTAAATTTTTTGTATTTTTTTTCTTGTTGCTGTTTAGATTAGGTGTTTTCTGCTACCTTATCTTGCAAATCACATATTTGATTCTCTGCTTCACTTAATCTACTGTTGATGTCCTCTAATGTATTATTCATTTCAGTTATTGTTGTCTTCAATTCTGACTGGTTCTTTTTTGTTTTCTATCTCCTTTTTATGCTTCCTATCTCTTTGTTAAAGTTCTCACTGAGTTAATCTACTCTTCTCCAAAGTTCCTTGAGCATCCTTTTGAATTCTGCATTTGGTAGACTGCTTGTCTCCATTTTGGTGAATTCTTTTTCTGGAGCTTTGTTCTGTTCTTTCATCTAGGACATGTTTCTTTATCTCCCTATTTTGGCTGCCTCCTTGTGTTTGTTTCTAGTATTAGGTAGAGCTGCTATGTCTTTCAGTCTTAGCAGAGTGGCTTTATGTGATAGGTGTCCTGTGGGTGCCAGTCACTCGGGTCACTTAAGCCAGGTGCTTCAGGTGTGTCTCTTGCACAGGTTATGTGTACTCCTCTTGTTGTCATTGAGCCTTGATTGCCATTGGCACATCAATGGAAGGGATTGACCTTCAGGCTGATTTGTGAGAACTGGCTATGACTACTGTGCAGGAGCTTTTGTGCAGGAGCTGATCTACAGAATAAGATTCATTTTAGCAGGGCTCTTTAACCTTTGGCATTTTAATTATAATGTATCTTTATATAGGTCCGGTGCTTTCCCAGTCTGTCCTTTGGGTGTGTCATCCTCTAATATAGCCTTGAGTGGTGCTCCAGCTCAATCCAAAGCTGGATACAGGCATACTAGCCCTGGAGCCTCCTAGGAGGGGCCCTGCCGAAGGCCAAGTTCAGCCAGCGTTTGTGCCTTCCCAGGAGCCACCTGGCATGAGCCACCAAGCAATCTGCAGATAGTTGCCATCCTCACCGAACTCGGAGATGCCTCAAGAGGCTAAGCAAAGAACTGAGGCTGGAGAGTGCTAGTACCAGGCTTGGGCCTGCTAAGCAGGAGGTATAGGAAATGCTAAGGCCAGATAATGTTTGTTTGGGGTTTGGGAACCTGGGAATGCTGAGGCCAGTTAATGCTTGTTTGAGGTTTGTAAACCTTGGAGAGATTTTAGGAAAGTCCACAGCATGAGCCAAGACAGGCCCTTTGTATGGAAAAGTCACAGGAAGCCCCTTGGGTGGGCCTACAAGTTGCAAGTGCCGGGGTAGCCAGGTTGATAGAGACTCAGATATGGCTACCACCTATGTCTCCATGCTGAGAGGAGAGAGAGCTCAACAAAGAAACATGGCTTCTGCTAGCACTTCTGTCTGGGAGGAAGCAGCTCCTCTGGACCTCGCCCTGAAGCCAGACAATTCAGATTTTCCCTGTATGTCTTTCAAGCTGCTGCCACAGTGCTGGAGTCTGTCAGAGAGTAAGTTGGTATATGGGCCCTTTAAGGAGAGTTCCTGGGATTCTAGCTGCCCTCCAACTCAGTCTGCTACAATCTCCACTGATTTTCACAGCCAGAAGTTGTGTGAACTTCTCTTTCTGGCACTGAAATCCTAATGTGGGGCTGGGACCTCTCATTCCTCCAGGGGGACTTTCACAGCTAAGATATTCCTCCCAGTCTTTGATTGCTGCATAAGGGTGTGGGACCAGCCTGTTCTGCGTCTCTGCCCTTCCTACCAGTCTTGAGGTGGCCTATTCTGTATGTCCTTAGTTGTAGGACTTCTGTTCTGCTAAACTTCAGGTGATTCTCAATGATAGTTGTTCTGTAGTTTAGTAGTAATTTCATTGTGGTCATGAGGAGGCAAGCACAGCATTCACCTAATTCATCATCTTGACTAGAACAGACAAAAACAAATTTTAAAAATACAAATTGCTTTCAGTAGCTATTTTGTCAGTAATTATAATGATACTGTTAGCTTCACACATATAAATATACATACAAACACATATCTAGGAAATGTGTGTATCTATATATTTATGAATGCATGTATATATACATACACATTATACATGTATGCATATATTCATATACATGTTTATATATGTAATATATACGATATTATTATGGCTATATTTTTTAAAGAGTATCTATTTGGTGGAGATACAGCTTCATTTTTATGTATGAAATGATATAATAATATTGAGATGAAGATTTACTTTAAATAACATGGTTTTGTTTGGGAGAGTGAGTATGTTTTTGGAGGATACAGATAAAACAGGATTGCCTGAGTTAATAAATGTTGAAGTTAGCTGATGAGTGAATGAGGGGTTATATTATTTTTCAATTTTATAAATTTTAGAAATTTTTGGTGATAAAAAGCTTTTAAAAGTGTGGAGATATAAGTAAACATAATAGATTAAATGAGGTTAAGAAACATTAAACAAAATGAAAGGCAGTATTAGAGACATTTCTAATTTTCTATAGTGGATATTTACTCTCAAATTATGAATAGTAGTTTATTTTATTTAAGAACTAAAACATAAATTTATTTTTCTACCCTAGAGCTAATGACATTTCCCTTTTATCTGAAGGTAAAACATGATTATAATATTTGCTACTTTATTTGAGAATATTAATGTTATTTATTTTTAAAAAAAATAAAAGAAATAACATAAATCTAACTGCATTAAAACTAAAGTATCACTTGTTCTTTTATAACTTTAAATATCTAAAACTTCTCAAAACACACTGTAAAGACTATTTTTTCTGACGTTAGTTTATCTTCTACCATTTGCATCTTAAACCATTCGTTATACTTGCTTTTAGTCATGTAATTATTCCTATGGGACATAACCAGTGATAAAAAAAAAAATGGAATTTTATTTCTGCCTGTACTTATCTTTACAAAATAGAAAATAACATTTTTATTTTTTTATGTTAGTAGTGAAAAGACCTCCATTATTGCTGATTGATTTTTAAAAGTATTTTTCTACAGTTTTTACTATGAAGACTTATTCAGTGATCCAGACCATATATTACCTTATGAGAACAGCATAGTCTGTTACCATAGTCTATCCTGTATTTTGGAAGCTAAATGACAATGTATGAGAAGATTTGATGGGAATTTTACATGATCCAGTGACACAAGTACCAAGTAAGTTATGCTTTTGGGGGGAAAAAAGGAGGTGTACTTCCCTTTTCCACAATTTTTTCTTTCAATATTTTTATTTTGTTAATATTACTTACAAATTTGTTCATACTTATACAGTTTTACCCTTCTCTATCATAGCCTTTTGTTAATCTTTCCGAATTATAGTCAAAAGGGGGATATATATATATATATATACACACACACATTTACATATATATGTGTGTGTGTGTTTGTGTGTGTGTGTGTGTATAATAGTTACTGATATCCCCATAAGCATAATTTAAAAAAAAACAAAATTAAGTACCAGTCCTTTGGCAAGATGACAATATATCTTCATTCATTCAAAATGAGTAATTGTTCTTTCTTACTCATGACTCACCCTGGTAAACAATATTTCTTGGTTCTTTTAGGACAGGCAACATCCATTTTCAGGAGTTGTAACTTCAGCAAATGTTATTGTGATTTCATTCTACTTAGAGCTTCTGCATGTTTGGAAAATTATTAGGTTTGGATATTGTGATTAAGATGAAGGTCAGTTTGGCCATAACTTTTTTATAGAGACTTTGAGAGCCCAGGTTTACTACTTACTAAACTGTTTTAAAATGGAGTGTGTATCCTTTATTAGAATCACATCTTAGAAAAAAGTGTGATCCTTATAAAAATGATGCAAGTGATTTTAATAAAGGGTCTACAAAAATGGGAAGTTATAATCTGCCCACCTCCTTTCACTCTGACCCCATCTGTTGTAAATGAATAAAAGCACAAATTGGGTTTTATGCTGAACACTTTAAAGTCGGTAGTGGTTTAAAATTATAAGCAAATGAAAACCAGAAGGAGACTTGGAAGTTACACAAACCTATCTGCTTGAAGATATAAGTTTCTACCAGGTAATTTTAGTGAGAAATACGGCAAGAATAAAGCTAGCAAGTTAAATAAGGGCTATTCCAGTATTTCCACTCACTTTGTACTTTGGAATCTGTCTGTGAAAAAATCTTCTTGGGTCTAGGCTAAATATAAACTAAAAGATGATGTAAAAAATTGATAATGCTAAATTTATTTCATTTAATGACTTCATTATTCTTTGCTTGAAAAATCTTTCTACATTTTGTTGTTGCTATTAAAATGTTCTTTCTTTTGTGAGATGATTATACTTAGAGGTTATATTGCTGTTTTTATTACTGTTTTACTTTTTTTTTTTTTACCTAGAATACAAAAGTTAGTGATGCTATACAAATTATTATTTACTTTTGAAATTGTACTGACAAGTTAATTGAAAGGTTCGGAGAACCACATAATTGGTCCAATTTATGCAGAGAGAAGTGTTTTACCCCAAATGACACTTGTGTTATGGCTTCTTTAACATATTTGTTTGAGGTCAGAAGATGAGGTTGTGAAATATAAGGCATGAAAAATTGAATAGCCTAGCACTGAGGAATTCAAGAAAAGTAAAGAAATTTCACTTAAAGGTATTGGTCCCTCAGGCTGGAAATCTACTCCATGAACCCTCACACATTTGAAAGACCCTACTTGTTGATATTTGTCTCTTCGTTAAGTGTTCTGGGCTATCCCCATTTAGGCTAAGATCTATCTACTCCTCTATGCTACCAGAATATATTTATAAGGAGTGCATGCTCTTTAAAAGCAGTCTGGCTCCAAATGGGCATTTATCAACTCAAGTATTAGTTGAGCTTTATCATACTCATTCTGCCTAATTTGTCGCTTGATTACAACTATCATAGGTTTACCTCATCTCATTTTGGAAAGAAGAAACTGGTCCCATGTAGTAACTTCGGGCTCTCTTTGTTTGACTTGCTTTCTGCCAAAATAGAAGTAGGGTTGAATGATTCAGTAGATAAACTAGGATCTGGTTACTAAATTCTAAACAAAAGTTTTTTTCCTATTGACTTAGGATAATAATAATTTTTTTAAATCACTTACTTTTTATTATGAAGATTCATTAGCATTGAAACTCTTAAAAGAGTTTCCATCAAATATATTAAATTCAAAAATTAAAAAAGAGAAAATTATAGGACAGAAAAAATCTATTACTTTAAGAACTGATTGGAGAATTTCTCTGAGAAGGTATAATCACAATTTAGCAAATTACGTGGAAGGGGCATATAATATGTAAAAGGCAGCCTTCATGCATTTCCCTAGACTAGAGAAACAGGCCAAAAGTGGGGAAAAGAAAAAAAGATATAGTAAACGTTCTACTAAGAAATAGAAAGGTGTGTGTGATATTGTAAATTCAAAGAAGAGACAAGTCTAAATTCACAGAAGTGAAAAAAGTTAATGTTTTTCAGTTGTAGAACTGACCTTAATTTTTTTTCTTTTAAAGAGGGATGTCTACAGAACCACATAAATTGATCTGCTATTCATAACTATAGCACTACTCCTCATGCACTATCCTGTTACCCACCGATCTTCAGCAGAGGTCTGCAACTCAGGTAGAAGACTATGCTTTCTTTTGTGTTACATGAGAGACAGAAACAGCCACCGGTGGAAAGTTTGAAGTGGAAAACTTGGTGAGAAAAAGTAAGTAGGAACCAGAGACAGCTAGGCAAAGCTGAAGCCCCTCACAAAAGGCAGGGGATGTTCACAGAAGCTGGGAACCCTCTTTATGTAGAATGGTGTTTGAACCTAATTGTTATCTGTATTAAAAAAGACCAGGTGACCTTAACAACCTGGGCAATTTAAAATATCCTAAGTCACTGTTATAAATGTCCTTGAAATGAGAGACACAAAATAAATTTTGGATTAGCACCAGAGGGATGTTGATACAGCAAGGTACAGTTTAGGGCTTTGAAAGGTCTGGGGAACACTGAAGCATGTCTTCTATAACATTAAGAGAGTACTTTTTATGAATAACAAAGTGGAAATTCAGTTGTGTCTCTGCAGTGCTTCTTAACATTCTTTAAGTATCACAGCACATAAAAGAAATACCTTTGTTGTTGTATCTCATGCAGGAGTAAACAGAGGAGGCTTATCATGACTATAGATATACTCCTTAGACATTTTAGGGTCCGCCAAACATCTCAAGACCTAAATAATGAATATTTAGGCATCCGAAAATCCATATTTTGTGTACTAGCTGAAAAAGAAAATAAAGAATCCCTTGAACAGTTTCCGCTAATTCTCAATGTGGACACATCTTAGGATCTCATATTTCAGAGAAACCATATATCTAGCTGCAATATGGCCTTGGACATCTCTGTGTGGTCCTTAAGAAATACCTTTACCCAATAACACAGACATACTGAATTGGTTTGAAAATTAAGACACAGAGAGCGATCTTCTAAAAGCAACACTATCACTTTTTAAATTAAATTATTAATAAGTTAAATTATTAATTGATTAATATTAATCCTCAATCTTATAAATACATCAGCACCTATCTTTATGTGGCTGACCAACAATAAACAAGTAAATAAATAAAATCATTTCTGAAGATGACAAACCTTTGGAAAAAAATAAAGCAGAGCAAGGCATTCAAAGGTCTCTGAAGTCAGGAGGTCATTTCAAATTGGACCACCATAACAAGTCCACTTGAAGATCTCCTGAGCCCCACATGCTGCGAAGAAGCCATTTGCTTATCTGGGGAATTACATCCCAGAGAGTTACATCACAGGAAGCTCTGCAAGTGGGGATAAGCTCAGGATATTTGATAAAGAGGGGAAAAAAAGTTAATGTGGCTAGACGTAGGGAGATAGGGAATGAATGGTAAGAGATGAGGTGAGAAAGACAGCTGGAGGCATATCACCTAGAATCGTAGTAAAATTTTGAGTTTTATCCCCAAATTAGAGGATTTGAAATTAGTAAATCAGCATAATATGATTTATATTTTTTAATGACCACCCCATGGGGCATGTGTAGTGCAGAGAAAAGCAAGAGTGGAATCAAAGAGATTAGTTAAAAGACTATTGCAGCAAGTTAGGTCAATAATAGCTTGGACCAGAGGAGTAGTAGGAGAAATGAAGTAAATTGATTAAATTTTAGCTATTTTAGAGAACAAACCTTCCAAAATTGGAAATTTAGAATTGTTAGAGTCTCAAAGTTTATTACATTTGCTTACTATGTCACAAGAAACTGATGTAAGAAACTAATGTAGAAATTCAGAACATTCAGTTTTTAAGAAGGGATATAGCCTAAATCTTACCTATCAAAATAGTCTGTCTCTATAAGGGGAGGAAGGGGTGGACCTACAATCTATTCACAATGTCATCTATTCATTTAAGAATCATTCTTTCTAAGAACACTTTCTCTCTGACTCGTTTACAATATGAGTCATTATGGCCCATTTATAGCTCAACTCTCAGAACATAGTATTCTCTTTATAAATATGCCTCATAGAACATATTCCTGGGTAATATGTCCTTGTAGGATGCTTCTCATTTTTAGTAAACAAACATCTATCTTTCATTTAATATTTTCACCTGAAAATAATATTAGGAAAAAAATAGATTTTATTTTCATGAATAAAACATGATAAACAACAACAATAACAACAAAAAAGATATTTAAGAGAAGTCTTGAGTTACATTCCTAAAACAGCCAGTAGAACTTGGATTCTCATGTAGTTGTCTTGAAGAATACTCTGAGGGTCAGTAAGGGAATGTTACTGGAACCAAGATTGACCATGTTATAGAATGTAAAGATACTATTTTTAATAACTATGTTAGATGTTTTGTGACCAGAAAGTAATGTTTTAGGTATTTTTATATTCTTACATGGTAGTGTATTTCATACACAAGGCTGTTTTATTGTGTTGAACCTAAAAGTTATTGGACAAGGATTTTGATTTAACATATAACCTATTATAGTTTTTCCAATTTAAAATAATAGAAAATGGGTCCTGTAGTAGGATGAATAATATCTCCCCCCCTCCAAATATATAAGATTCTAATAGCTGAAACCAATAAATGTTACTTTATACGTAAAGAGGAACTTTGCAAATGTGATTTTGAGATGAGGAGGTTATCCTGGATTATCTGCAATCACATGTATCCTTATAAAAAAGGAGGCAGGGGAAAGTTAGATTTATAGAAGGGAAAGCTATGTGAATGCTAAAAGAGGCAAGATATGGATTCTCCCCTAGAGTCTCTGGAGGAAGTGTGATTCGGCCAATGCCTGTTTTTAGCCCAATAATATTGATTTCAGAATTCTGGCCTCCAGAACTATGTAAGAATAAATTCTTATTTTAAGCCACCAGTTTGTGGTTGTTACAGCAGCCACATGAAACTAATACTGGTCTACAGTTAATATTTTATAAAGAAGCTCTGAATTTTTAGAAATGGATTTTTAATGTTAAATTAAAGATGTCATATGTATTTCTTCATTTCTTGGGTGAAAGCTTAATTTTGTAACCTATATATTTTTTATGTACCCTCTATTGTGATTAACTTAATCATAAATGCTTACTCTCTATTAGAAAATAAACTGATACTACTACTTTCTCCTCTTTCGACTACTTGCTCAACTCTTTGACCTGACATTTCCCCAGGCTTCTGCTTATCATATACTACTTAGAACTACCTTGGTACCTGGCTGCATGTGGAAGATGTTATATATTAAAGGTCAGAGTTTTAGGCTCTGTTGAAAGAGAAATCTAGTCACAAATTACTTATAATAATAATAAATCACCTATGATATCGATTATGTTTTGTAACAAACAAAACATTTGTAAGAGAATAGTCCCATCTTGGTGAAATAGAGTGATGGGGTATAATTTTCAAAAAGTTAAAAGCATAATTTTCATAAAATAAAAAATAAATGCATATAAACTATATTAGTTGAGTCTGTGTTTCCCCCATCATCTTTTGGCTGTCTTGGGTCCTTCTTGGCTCTCACTGATTTGGAATACGTTCTGAAATTCAACTCAGTCTTCCATCTGGTTTTGGACTGTCCACATGTACCTCTCCTAGTGTCTCCTCTCACTCTAGTGAGTCCTCACAGAATGCTTGCTACCTTTAGAGTTATCTTTTCTACCTGGTGCAGATCAATTGTACCTCAAACAAATTTAATTTGTGTTGCTATGGACAAGAATTATTTGCATTTGCTCTCAAGCAAGAATCATTTACAGTGTTATCAGTTTTCTACCAGTTAACCTCACCCCTACAGAGCTGTAAAATAGCTTAGTCAATAGAAAGTCATGCCCCTATAGAATCAGATAGTCTCTAGAGGGTCAATTAGACAACACCCAGCACTTGATGGAAAGAATACTCAGTAATCTCTTCAGTAAATAGTCTCAAGCAGTAGTGATTTATTGTGCTGCCCCCTTTGGTTAAATACTGACTCTGGGTATTACCACTCACTCCTATCACCTCTCCTGGTCTATTTGTATCTGCCTATTTATTCTGGCTCACCCCCATTATC
>NW_006494610.1:5565873-5637757 GCF_000325575.1 Pteropus alecto
ATTCTCCAACCTCAAAATACAGCCTCTTACTGGATCCAGATAGAGTAATCCTTTCTGACCTCAACTCAGAGACCTATATATAGTATTCCTGACTTAACTAAACTCTTGCTAATATGATAGACAGTAGGAAAATCTCACTCCCACACATTATGGTATGGTCTTTTTTCCCATAGACCTGACATGGCAGTCACCAAAAGCACCAAAAGCACAGTCTACTGCAGTAGCGTTACCAGTGCAGCATAACGGTATACACCTTCCTGGGGTGTTCAACATATGATGAATTCCCTGCAGAATGCTGTTATCAAGGAAGCCTACCTGAATTCCATTGACATTAGAAAGTGGTCAAAAAAAAAAAAAAAGGTCAGGTTGATATTTTGGATGACAGGAAAGCTGAACTGAACTCCTCTCAGCTGAAATACTACCTTGAAATACCATAGGTTATATACATATATTTAAAAAACAAAAACAAAAACAAAAACAAGAAAACAGTAGGATGATTTTGTTTCATGGTCAACCTAGTGAGTGCCAAGCAAGACACATGGATCATACATTAATGGGAAGTGAAAATATTTAGTATAGTACCTAAGATGAGGTTGTTTTTGTCAACAGAGTGAATGATTCTCCTAACTACATTGCAGACTTGATAAGAGCAAAAATTAGTTTATATATCTTAATGACATTACCACTTACTTGATAGATGATATTGGGTAAGTTGTACAAAATGGACATTTACTCACAGGATTAGATGATGCACATGAAGTAGATAGAACAGAATCAAGAATATTGTAAATAAATAATGTTAGTCACTGCTGCTATTACTTCTTCTGCTCCTCTTACTTCTACTTCTACTACTACCATAACAAATATTATTTTATATTCCCATGGTGTTTAGTATGTCACACTTATTGAAATGGAATTATGTACAGAATGAAACTTAATTAAGCATATTTGTTTTATCAGAAAAAGTGTGTCAGAGATATTTTTTAAAACTCCAAGACTTCATTATACCATAAACAAACAATAAAATGACAAAATTCTTAACATGACTTAGATTACAATAATGGAACTCTCAAATTCATGCTTTGTAATCACCCATGCTAGGACATAAACACCCAGTAATATTAGAAAGTCTGTTGAATACCATAGAAGGAATGATTGCTAATGAAAGAAAAGTATTTTATTTGTTTATGAACTTCTTTCCCACTAATATCTTTAATCAGTGTCTTATTACTGTTATTCAGAGAAGAAAAAAATGTATCAAGAGATAAAATAGATGTAAAAATTATTAAAAGATAGATATTTTAATCATTTCAATTTATAATTATGTGATATTTGATTATTCATCATTTGTTTTCTAATCTGTTAGTATTGACATAGCTTTGTTACTCCCCCCAGCCCTTCTGTTTCATTCACATTTTTCCTCACATGGACTTATCCCTGCAACACTAGCAGAGAACTTTTTTTTCACACTTTTCATGCCACCTCGGTGGAATTTTTTTTAACCGAACACTGATATTCGCCATGCTTAGACACTAAGTAAAAAGTTTCACAATTTAATGTTTTAAAGATTTCCTACTTTTTGTTAAATTTTTAAAAGTTTCCTGAGCTCCTCCAACTGCCCCTGACTTGCACATGTAAATTTGTCATTGATTCTGTTATACTAGATTCAGAATTTTAATTTTTACCTAAGTTATTGGAATAGGAAATGAAAAGAAGAATGAGTATACAAATGTCATACTATTTTTTATATTGCTATAACTTTAAAAATTAACTTTATATTTGAATTTCAGTTTTGTTAACTACCTCACCATTTAAAATAATTAGACTTGCTTTTTCTTTTTACCAGGTTTCTAGTGATAAGTAACATTAAATGTGCACCACGACAAAATTGTAACCATTCAGCACCTGGAGAAGACAAATACTGTTTACTTTCTAGAAGATATTTTCTGGTAGCCTACTCAATGAGAGGGTCTAATTTACAGTACTCATAATGCTAGGTACTTTATGTACATTATTTCTTTTCATTTTCAAAGTAGTTCTCTAAATTATATAATAATGCTTATTTTATAAATGGGGAATTCATTGCCGTTGCTAAATCTGGATTCAGAATCTGTATTGACTTAATTTATCCAAGATATTTCCTATCATGGAGTCAGGAATAGGGAAGTGCAAATAGAAAAAAATAAATCGTTTGTCAAAAGCCACAAAAATAAGAAATATGTGGGTACAGCAAAATACCTAATGGATAATGACTAGTATTACCTATTGAGTAGTAATGATTCAGAAGTTGGAATAAAATATAAATTTAGGTAGAATACTAAATCCCCCTAGGTGTTCCTGCCATGTCAATAGGCCAATAGAACAGTTCAAAAGAGAATATAGGAGTTACATGTTTTACATATTTATTTATTTATTTATTTATTTATTTATTTATAAAAAAAAAGCATAGTTTCGATCTTCTGTATAAAAACACATTAATAAGCCTTTAAGAATAAGGCCAACTGGAAGATCCAAATTTTTTTTTAAAAATCTCAAAAGGATTCAACACACACACACATACCACACTAACCCACGATTGGTTACCCAGAATATTTTAAACCTCATTCTTTTTCACATGCTATCAATATTTCTCCTTTCTGAGAAGAACTCAGAGCATCAACTGTTGAAGTGCCAACTTCCAGCTTCTCACAGAACTGCGTGAACTGCTTTAGTATCTCCAAAGTATCCATTGACCGTATTGTGGTAACACCTCCATTATTGTTTTTATTAGAGACATAGTGATTGCTTTTTTATGTATCGCCTTCAGTACTCTCCACACAGGTTCTTGAGGGTAGGAAATTCTCATCTTATGTATTTTGGTGCCTCAAGTAGTGCCTGTCAATGGTGCCTCTACTCATGCTTGAATGAAAAAAAATGAATGTGTGAAGGACTATGTTGCAGTTTATGTGTCTAAAATCTTAAGACAAAATTTAGGCTATGTCTACAGAAATTAGATAATATATACAGTGGAAGTCTTCCTATCTTCTTTCTATTCCTCTTTTGTATGAGTTTTAGAGAAATATGTCCAGATAGACAAACAAGTCTGCAGTTCTCAACCTTGGTTACCAAGAAACTCATCTCCACGCTAATTATAGCAGAATTTTTGCTGATAGGGCCCAATTTCTGTCTTTTTTTTCAAAGCTCTCTAAGATATTTCAATGTGCACACAAGGTAGAGAACCATTTGTCTACACTAGTATTCTATTCTTGTAATCTAGAACATAAGTGTGGAAGTAGTGGGAACACGAATGAGACAATTAGATGAAAAGGTATTTCTCTAGTGATTGAGAAACACGTAGCAGTTTAAGCTTCCCTTACAGCTATAATTGGGAGACCAACAAACTAAAATTTAGATGTGAATATTTCTGATGATATTAATTTACATTTCATTTTTTCCTCTTTTTTCTGTATTTAAAGATCCAATATCCACCTTTTTTTAATGCACCAAATTTGAAATGTAATCAGGATAATTGTAATTTAAGTTTGAAGCTAATAAAATATTATGAAATATGTTATAAGTAAAACAAGAACATGCTTTTTAAACAAACCACTGGACAGAAGATCCCAATAGCAGAATACTATATGAAAAAGAGAAACTTATTTTTCTAAGTATGTGGCTGGGTGAATGGTATTAGCCAGGTTGATGGAGACTCACATAGGGCACCTGCCTGAGTTCGAACACTGGGTGCAGGGAGGGCCCGACAGAGGAACAATAGCTTCTGCCCTCACCTCTGTCTGGGAGAAAGGTGCCCCTTCGGCCCTCAACCCGAAGCCAGACAGTTCTTCCATTTATGTCTCTGGCAACTTTCAAGCTATTGCCCCAGTGCTAAAGCTCAGAGCAAGTATGTCCGTCAAAGAGTATGTCCACGTGTGGGCCCTTTGAGAGAAATGCCTGGGACTCCAGCTGCCCTCCATCTCACTCAGTCATGATCTCTGGTGGTTTTCACAGCCAGAAGTTATGGGGACTTTGCATCCTGGCACTGGAACGATGGGCTGGAAAGCCTGCTCTGGTGCTATGAATCCTCACTTCTCAAGGGGGTACTCCACAGCCAAGATACCCCTCCCAATTTTTCACTGCCACACATGGGTCTGGAACCAGCCCTTTTCATGTGTCCTCCCCATCTACCAGTATCCATGTGATTTCTTCTGTATACCCTTAGTTATAAGACTTCTGCTCAGCTAGATTGCAGACAATTCTTAATTATGCTTAGTTTTGTTGTAATTTTGATGTGGTTATGAGATGAAGCAAGTACAGTGTCCTCCTATTCTGCCATTTGACCAGAAGCCAACATTTTGCTTATTTTTTTCTATATTAATCCAAGCTCTCTTTTGATAATTACCTGATTTTAATAATTATTTTATTAATAATAAAGAGTAAAATATTAAAATAAAATTTTAGCAAATAAGGTGAAAGTGTTTTGAAAGGACATATTACTTCATATTTCATGGATTTTATCCTAGTATAAACTGTTCTCTGAACTATCAATACAACTTTCCAAATATAAAATGATGTTTGTGACATTTGAACACTTTTAAACAGTCATATTGTTGTCACTGATATTGGATTTCATCTTATTCAGAGGCTTTTTTGTACATAAGTAATAAACTCACTACAAACACTTTAATATATGTATTCTTGATGTATCTTAACCATTATATCTACATAAATATTTTAATTAATTTATATGTATTTGTCATGATAGCCAAAACTAAAATTATGTCTTAAGTCTTTCTTGATATTCTTGACTTTGAGAATATAAGTCATTTATCAAGTCTATTTAGAAACCATGAATGACCAACTTGCTACCACATTGTCATTTTAGTTAATTTTTAAAAATGGCATTTTTTTAATAGATCAGACTTGCATACATTTGGTTATCATAAATCAAATGTTGGTCTAAAAACTGAGTTTATTAACTTGCTGTACTTAATGAAAAGACTTTGAACTCAGTACAACTGGTATACAATAAGGTCTGCTAACCATAGGTTAATAACAGAGCCAAACCAAAGAGCACAGAGAAAGGAGCAAGGAAGATTTTTTAAATTCCAACTGATAGTAACTTTTTAAAAATCCCTTAATTTTTTGAAGACTGGGAATAAGCATTTGTATAGAGGCAATTCTGAAAATTTAAATTATGCTACCTTTACTGGTAAACAGAATTTCATTTTTCTTTTGAACATTGTACATTTTCAATTTTTTTTCCATTTATTTGGACTCTTTTATAAGCTCATTCATTTATTCATCAGATATATATTTATTATGTTCTTGTGACATTTAAGTCATCCATTGTTCCAATGTTCTAGTGCTGGGCAAAGTGTTGGTTTAAATATAAAATCTATTTATTTTATTTATACAAGGAATTATTTTCTTAAAAATATATTTTACTCTATATGTAAAATCATCTCAATCAAACAGAAGAGGCCCTGAGTCTATATCTCAGTGGCAGTCATATGGGAAGAATGCTGCCAGACAACAGATTTTGAAATGTTATCATTGAATAATGTTTGATAGTGTAGTAGCAAATATAAAATAAACAGTAGTAACCACATAGCTAAGCAGGCATCATTACAAGGTAGAAATATCACAGCCCTGGGAAAGAGCATAAGGGTAATAGCAATATCATAACAATTATCAGTTTACATCAAGATGTAGAATTGATAATACACTATTGTTTTTTCTTTAATTTTATTTTTAAAATTCATACATTATCTTGAGGGAAATCTGTAAAGAGATTCCATGGACAAGGTTTCTTCAATGATGTTCATGAGGGTATCCTCGAAATTTTTAAAGAATTTGATTTAAATAATTTGATCAGATTGTGAGAAAGTTATAGCATCTGGTTTAAACTCATCTATCATGCATAGTAACATGAATAAATGGAGACATTCATCACTATACACACAACAGAAATTGTGTTCTCCTATTGATATAATTAAATACTCATAGAAGACTAAATGCATAATAGCTTCCAGATCCTTTGTTTAATGCCAAAAATCAATGGCTCCGCTTCCAATGAACTCGATGGGCATATGTTCCTAGTCAGAACCATTGTGAACCCTCTCCAGTTTCTAAACATTTATTGCTGTTACTGTAATAATAAACATCTTGCATTTATAAAATGTAATGTTGCCTAGAATTTTTCATTTTTCAAGAATGCAGAGCACACTATCTAATGGCTCTCATATGTCCAGTGTGCCCACGAACAATTTGTCTTCTGAGGGGAGTGTTAATCTGACACCTCAAGGACAGACCTGTTTTCAGAGGAACTCAAAGAAAAGCTAAAAACATTCATAGGCTTCAATAACTACTGAAAATCCTAGTGAACTGTGGCTGGGATTACTCAGAGCTCTGGATCACATTACTTCTTCATGCCATATTTTGCTTAAATAAGAGTTATTAAAGATGCTGGGAGATTATTTTTTGACTTATTTCCAAATATGTACACTAAACACACATTTACTATATGTGCATATATATAAAATCAAGCTAATGATGACATTTATGGTCCAATTGTTTTGTTTGTCATCTGGGTTCAAGGATGAGTGTGTGATAGTAATAATGTACTTTCCATTTGTTTAAGCCAGTTGCATGTGATAACCCCACAGCAGTGATGAAGGAAGCAAATATATTTTTTGGTCATAAACAGTGGAACAGAGTGAAATCTCTCTTTTAAAGACAAATCCAAAATTCTGATCTCAGGTCAAGGGGAACGCATTAAACATGAGGCTTTCCTATTTTTTTTTTATTAATCCATTTCTAAAAAAAGTACCCACAAAAAATGGGGTTCTCTTAATGGAATTAATCTGCTTGCAGTAAAAAAAATAAGAAACTCATAACACCAATGGAATAAAGATTGCTTCTTGTAAAAAAAAAAAAAGAAAGAAAGAAGGAAAGAAATTGATTGACAGAGAAAGGAAAAATATAGAACTAAAGCTAGAAACAAGGCAAACATATTTACACCTGAATCCATAATATTCGCTTCTCTTATTTGACATGCATTATTAATCTTAACATTCCCAGGTGACTTGAGTGAGGCTTGAATATTCATACAAATATCTTGAACTAAAACAATATTTTATACAGGTGTGAGGATAAAATAAGATGAAAATTATATCCATCAGGCTCATATACAAATTTTGCTCATTTCTTTGTCCATGCTTTATATTTAAGAATAAGGCATTTGTCCACCAAAATTGTTAACTTCTCCATTACAGTGATTTTTAATGCCCTCTAATATTCCTTACCCCAAGGAAATATTTATATCAATGCTTTGAAATAATGACTTCTCAAATGGAAAAATCAACCATACCCCTCATATATGTTGATCACAATTATTGCTTCTCATGTTGATATACTGTTATTTTTTTAAACCATATGCATGTAGGCAATAGTTATGACCTGTATTTGATATACAAAAGAATGATAAAGGTAGAAACAATTTTCCATGTGAGTTTAGTATTTTAGACCATTTTACTTTTTTTGATTCCAGCCACTAATATTTCCACATGGGCTATAGTGATTCACTGAACTTCCAAAATTTATTTATCTTATCAAGCTCTAACAGTTGAGAATGCAGTGTTTACATTCTCAGGCTGAGGGGCTCTCTGGGAACAGGTCTGTGGAGTTTGATTTAAGTTCTGTGGTCTTGTGCCATCATGAGAACAACAATCTTGCTTATTTTTTTCTTTTTAATTGAGATACAATTAACATATGACGTTATATTAGTTTCAAGTGTACACCATAATAATTTGATATTTCTATATATTGTGAAACAATCCCCACAGTAAGTTGTTTCTTTTATCACCATACATAGCTACAAATGTTTCTTTCTTTTGGTGAGACTTTTTAAGATCTACTCTCTTAGCAACTTTCAAATATACAATATGATATTATTAACTATAGTCACCATGCTGTATGTACATCTCATGATTTTTTTTTTTACTTTATTATTGGAAATGTGTACCTTTGACCACTCATATCTATTTTGCCTAGCACCGCACCTCCACCCTATATTTGGCAACCACCTATCTGTTCTCTGTATCTATTAGTTCATTTTTTTCATTCTGTTTTTGTATTTTTTTTGATTCCACATATAAGTGAGATAATATGTATTTGTCTTTCTCTATCTGGCTTATTTCACTTAACATATGCCCTCAATGTCCATCCATGCTGACACAAATGGCAAAATTTCATTCTTTTCCTTTCTTCTTCCTCTTCTTCTCTTATGCTTCCCCTTTTCTTCTTCTTCTTCTTCTCCTTCTTCTTCTTCTCCTTCTTCTTCTTCTCCTTCTTCTTCTTCTCCTTCTTCTTCTTCTCCTTCTTCTTCTTCTCCTTCTTCTTCTTCTCCTTCTTCTTCTTCTCCTTCTTCTTCTTCTCCTTCTTCTTCTTCTCCTTCTTCTTCTTCTCCTTCTTCTTCTTCTCCTTCTTCTTCTTCTCCTTCTTCTTCTTCTCCTTCTTCTTCTTCTTCTTCTTCTTTCTTCTTCTCCTCCTTCTCCTCCTCCTCCTCCTCCTCCTTCTCCTTCTCCTTCTCCTTCTTGCATAGTCTGAAAGTTTAATTGACTTAAAATCTCTAACATTATCTTGTATCCATTAAGTGGAACCAACAATTCTGGGCCTGCTTAAATTAAGAAAAAAAATTACTATGTACCAATCTAATATCTTATAAAATGAGCTGAGGTGGCCACAAAGTGGGAGGAGGGGGTGCCCCTAGGGAGGTAGCTGGGTGCCAGGAGGGGTTAGAGGAGAGAAAGAAAAGGGAGCTTCCAGATGGAGGGAGAATGATTCTTCTAATGGAAGGTGTGAAAAAAGCACAACAAAAAAGGGGCACCTAGAAAGCAGGATAGGTTAGTGCTTTCTCTACCAAGATAAAGTGTTATATGGGGCTCCATGCCACCACCTGCCCACTCCTGGCACTTGGAGAACCAGTGACACATGTACCCTTGGCATGATGAACCCCATTTGAAACAAGCATGATAGCCTGCCCCTCACACCAGGATCCCCCTTTCCTAGCCCCTGTCTGGCCTGTCTGCTTCTTTCAGACTTGAAGATCAGCTACTCCTCACTCCACATAAAATTGGGGAATCTTCAAGGGTTCATTTCCATTTTTTTAAATCTCTCAAAAACATTTTTCTCCAAAACTTAATTTGATTGGCATGAAAAAACTTAAGAGAACTCCAAACACAACTTCCTATGTTTAATAAGGAAACCATGGTTAATAGAGCGAAGCTGAGGAAGAGGTATTTTTTGAGCTAAATATAGCTTCAACATTCTTAGTTTTTTGTTTTTTGTTTTTTGTTTTAATAGATCTTGGCAAAGAGTTTTCTAATCAAATGAAATAAATTCAAAGTGAAGTAAAAGAATCCATATGAGTAGATGTTTATTCTGATGAAGTTTTTAGTGCTCTACATGACCTATTTGACGAGTTTCTGATTTTATTTGTTGCTCTTTACATGCCAAGAATTGCTTACTTAAAGCCACTTTTATCTACAATCTTTCTACTAGTGTCATGCAGTCTTTTCCATTAGTGAAGTGACAAAGGCTGTAGCTCATGAACATGTATAAATGTTTTAATTCAGCCTTAATACCCGAGAGATGTTAAAGCACTTTGCATTTAGCTACCAAGGACTTCTTCAAAAAATAATTTTGAAAAAGAGTGAAGTAAGCATACAATATCTAACTTTAACAGTGGTGTTATCTTTAATTTTTGACATCTGATTATTATTTTTTTAATTAACTAATATTGTCTTTTCAGAAATTCTTATATTTATATGTTTTATAAACAGTAAGATTATACTCCACATTCTATTTTATAATGTTTTATTTGCTTGATACTACAAGAACATTTTTTTCATGTAGATAAATATGTACAACATAATTTTAGTGACCCAATAATACCCTACTGATTATTTAACAATTATTCACATTTAGGCTGTTGTCAACTTTTTCCTATCATAAATAATACTGTGATAAAATCCTTTAGCTATTGCTTTGAATATAAATCACTTAATTCACTCACTTAGTTCCTTTATGTTCATCCTTAGGTGTGAAAATTGTGGGTCGAAGGGAAATATGTATTTTGTCAATACCCTCTGTAAATGGTCTATCAAGTTACATGTATATAAGCAGTGTGACTCAATTTTTTGGGGAGTGAGGGGTGTTTATAATGTTGAAAAAAGTAAGAATATCTAGTATGATACATTTTAAAAATCACAATAGCTGCTAGTACTGAATTAAATCTATGTTACTTTTTATATATTAAAGACATTTAAGTATTTATTTTTATCTAGATTTTCTTTCACAACTTTACTTGGGCTTAGGTCATAAGCTTTTATATTTAGAAAAGGATGAAATTACTTTGGAGAATTGAAACCATTAAACATGAAAGAAATACAGTCCTTTGAGGAAAGGTTGCTTGCCTTACTTTCAACCATCTGTATGAGAATGGCGCTGCAGCGACTCTAACCACTCAGACTGAATTTCCGCATTTTAATCTCTACAAAGACTATAAAATCTACCTGAAGTGTGGATCCTTCAAAAAACTGTGATGCTTCTTTTCCAGAGCTAATATATAACATTTATGGTTAATTCCTGGAAATTTAATTCTAATAAGGCACTATCTCAAAAACAATATAAATGAATTTTAATCTGTTATTATAGCATTACTTTGGGGGGGGCGGGAAAGAGGTTGTCATATCAATCAACATTTTTCCCATTCTTCCATGGGTTTTAAAAGAATTTTTTATGTGAGTAAATTTAAGGTAAAAACTTCTATTTTACTCCCCATCCCCATCATACTTGCAAGTTGTGTTGGGGTAAATTTGAGGGCAATGCAAATTGCTGAATACCCTTCCAGTATAAGTAAGAAATAATCTATATAATAAATTGCCCTTAACATAGGACATTGATGCCGACTATTCTACTAAGATATTTTCATATGGCTAAAAAATTGCATAGTAACAGAACATAAATAGTAGTGAAACAATATGCAAAGAATACTAGGTAAAGTGCACAATATTATTCATAGCTTATAGAGAGAAACAAGAAATATAAATGTTTTATAAATAGGATAAATGACAAGAATATTGTAGTTCCTGGTTTTCTGGTAACATAGGCATTGTTTTGCATCACATACATGTAAATGAGAAATTATCATCTCAATTTCAAACTCAAACTCCCGAAAAGAGAGTGCCATCCATTACTGTAGTCTCTGGTTATAAATGGCATAAGAGAGAGATCCAAGAAGAGAACATCTAAGATTGTGCTAGAGAAGGTAATAGATTTTTCTATTAATTTTAACGAGAATTAGTAGTGTAACTTCAGGTGCTGAAAAGTGCTTTAAAACAAGTAAATAAACAAAACAACAACTAATGTCCCTTCTCCTAGATATATTTTTCCAGTAAAGGAGGGAGATGGATTGCTGAAAAGAATTCTTGGCATCTGAATGTTTGGCAAACTGTCTAGTTCTTTCTTGTTTTTTTTTTTTTTTTTTTAAATCTGTTGATTTGTTTTTAAGACATCTCTATGTGTATTCTGCTGTTGACTCAAGAGAATGCCAAAACTGACATTGAGATGATTCAGCAAAATAGCAAGTTTGCTCTAAACTACTATGCTCATATAAGTCATTAATATTATTTATAACTCTGAATGCAGTGTATGGTGACATAGGAAAAGAAATCTTAAGAATTATTATTTGTTTACAATTACACAATATCCTAGGCAGTGTTTGATTATATAAACATGTTCCTAATTGTAGCTTTAAATTTAAAAAAAAAAAAAAATGTAAACCACTAATGAGATCAGTACTTTGAGGACAAACACATATTATTTAGTTTATTTTTCAAAACGTGTTTATATAATTAGTGGTTTAACCACATAGAAAGTAATAATAAATATGGTCCAGCTCTGTCCATGTAATAATCACCAACATTTTTAAAGTGTTTTATTAAAAAAAAAAAAATAACGAAGAAACTAAGGACAATATTGATTTTTTTTCCATTGCACTTTCAATGGTCAATGAAATGTCAGCATTTTTAATGATGTTATTAGGCTAGGTATTTACAGATACACTTTTCATTCCATTATATATTCATTCAAAACTTGTGCTTGCCTGTTATATTATTTATATTTAGAAGGATAGCTATTGCCTAAATAGAAATTACTTGATGCCTATTCAATTTATTTGTAACTATGATATTCTCAAAATAGTTTATTTTCAAAATATTTTTTGAGAAAATAAGAATTTAATAAGTCATTGTACTAATATAATATAGTCTGTAATTAGTTTTTTCAAATCTCTAATGATGAAACATTATAAAGTAATTTAAAATATAGTTGTCTTCCTTTACCTGTGAGGGATATGTTCCCTCCAGTGGATACCTGAAACCGCAAGTAGTACTAAACTCCATATAGGTTTTGTGTTTATGTCTTCCACCTACAAATGTAATACCTTTTTCATCTTAATTAAGCACTTATCATGAACTGTGGCTATAAGTTTTGCAGTTTGAGATGCGACAGCAAAATCAGCACAAATTTCATTTTCCTTCTTCACAGTTACAAGGATAGAAGATTTGTTTTACCATAGATCTTAGCAATCTCAGCATACCATTTTTTTTTCTTTTCTTATGAAGTCGAGAATTTTCAGCTTTTCACTTAAAGTATTTTATGACTTCTCTTTGACAAATCCAAATTGCCAACATCACTACTCTTTTGCTTTGGGGCCACTATTAAGTGAAATAAGACTTACTTGAACACAATAACTCTGTGAAATTACAACAATTGATCTGATAATTGAGAAGACCATTAAGTGACTTACTAGCAGATAGTGTATACAGTGGACACACTGGAGAAAAGAATGATTCACACTCCAAGGCAGGACAAAGCGGGATGGTGTGAGCTTTCATCATGCTACTCAGAGTGCCGTACAATTTAAAATATAAATTGTTTATTTCTGGGATTTTTTATTTAATATTTTCAGACTGCAGTTGACCATGTATAAATGAAACCATGGCAAATGAAACTTCAGATAAGGCAGGGTATTGTAATACAATGTTTGGTGAGGATTGAGAATCACACTTAGTATTTTTGTACCTCTTCTTTAACCTCAAAGGGGAAAAAATAAATCTTAATTCAAAGATAATTAATGTCATGATGTTTTAAAAATTTTATTCTTATCTTCATTTCTAAAGTAAAAAAGAAAAAATACATGGAAATTATGCATTTACTTTTTTGCCAGAGATGATTGTGATTATCTTTTCCCATGTAATCAGTTTATAGGTAAAGGCTGCACCTATTTGAAAAACTAATGGTAGGAAAAATCAAAGTGGCTAACTCTACTTAACAGTCATCTGTTATAAACCTACCATGTACCTAAAATATAACAGATGGAATGGACCAATATAAAACATATATGATGTGGCCCTGTTTTCATAGTTTTATAGTTTCTGCATGGGGAAGAACTTCATAAAAAATAAATATAAAATAAAATAAAAAATAATGACAGAAAATTTAGCCACCATATCATAAGTTTAAGAGTCTCAGGGAAGAAACCAAAATAAAAATATAAGAGCAATTAGCATATTTGGAACTTACATATAAATTAAAACTTCTACATTCTTAATTTTTTAAATAATTAAATTTGTTTAATTTTTACTTTCTCAATAAAAAACAATATTTACAAATCCAAAATTTTTACACAAGATTTCAATATATTAACTTGCTTCTGCGATAGTTGGGGTAGTCTAAACTGCAGTAACAACCAGTCTCAAAATGATTAATGACATAAACACAGCAGTTTATTACTTGTTTACTTAATGATCCAAAATAGACATTCATGTTGGAAGGCAGCTAGCTCTCTTTCATGTGGTGATTTAATGACTCTCAGACTCTTTTTTTGACAACCTTGTCACCTGCCACCTTCATCCATCCAAAGGAGAGAATGTCAGAGTGGGGGAGACACATATGCTCTTAGAAGCCTTGACTTTTTGTTATTGGAAGAATTTAATAATGTGGCCACATCTACCTTCAAGGAGGCTTGGGAAAGCAGGCCAGTTATGTTCCTGGACTCCTTATTCTATTACCAGGGAAAGGAAAATAAGGAAATTTGGTGGACAGCTCATGGTATTTACCACAGCCTTCATTAAAATGCTTGATTGATAATAACAAAAAGAGTACTTTGATTTTCTTAACTTTCAGACTCTGATATTACTGGTATAATTAGATATATGTTTGTATATGCTTTTCAGTATACGTATAACAAAGCCTATACTTCGCTTTTTAAAATCATTTAGTGAGTATGGCAAGGGCTATACATTTAATAAAGTGAATAAAGAAGATTATATATAGTTCCATAGTTATTATTTAAATAATTTTTTCATAAATAGCTTATTTGTTGATGAAAACTGTATAGAGGCATATTCTATAAATCCTCTCTCCATTTACTACTTTTCTGATTAAAACTGAGTTTTTTATATCAAAATTTCTTAAAACATAAATATATCTCAGTGTTATATTTTTTTCTGCTGATGTTTATTGAGTAAAAATAAACATATACTTAAGTAAAAATTTTTACAAAATTATATGGGAGGAAAATTGTATCTTACATTCTAAATATAACTGTAGATTAGCAAAATCATAGATAGATGTTTTAAAAAGTATTTTGAGTTGTGATACAGAGGATATGACCATCAAATGTTTCCTGTACCAAGATTATCACAGAATTATATTTAGTGTCATTATTCTCTCTCCTTATATAGATATCTTAAACTTGTTTCAATAATGTCTACTTATACTTAGCCCTTATTTTTGCCTTGTGTTATAAATTGTCTTTAAAAGTTTGAGAAAGCTTTGAAGGAAAGTATGAGAAGTAAGTAAAGAACATGAGAAGAGTATCTACCGTAGAAGAGAAAATGAAAATTATGTTGTTTGACAATGGAGAGCCACCAAAGACCTCATGTGCATACTGTGCCCTTCAGTCACCACCTTGTGTAATATAATAACAAATAACGAAAAAAATAAATAAAAAGTCATAAAATGTTTTGGCAATAATATAGTGGGACAAAAACACATCATTTTATGTTAGAAAAGCTTTGAATAAATCTGGACACCAATGTTAAGGCAGAGTGATCAAGACATTTCATTTGTACTACGTCAATTGAGGAGAAGGTGAACATCACATCTGAGAAGGTGAAAATGGAGAAGAATGAACCATTAAAGGAGTAAGCTCTGTTTGTGCTATGCATTTAAGCACACACATTGTCAAAACAATATGGAAAGCATCTGCAGTTGACAGCGAGGTGGACACTATATTTCTTTCATTTGCAAAAAAAAAAAAAAAAATACTGATGAAGGAGGCCATACCACTGAGCAATTTTTCAGTATACAACAACAAAATAATTTGTTTTGCATGCCTTTCTCAACATATAATAGTGAGAGAAGAAAGCATATGATCACAATGCCTCTAGAGGAGGATGATTTGGGTGTGAACTTCAAACTCTTCCTAGAGATACTTCTGTAAACTTCTATGCCCTCAATAAATGCTCAGAAGAACATCACCAACTCTCTAGAATTTCAACAGCAACAGTGTCAAATGAGAAGGTTTTTGTGAATTATGTACAATTCTAATTGATGTGCATCTCAAAAGAGAATATAGCCAAACAAAATTTTACAAAGAAGGTGTCAGAAACTTTGGTTGATAGTAAATACCTTAGATAGTACATAGGTTCTCTGTCACAATTACCTAACTATGCCATTGTAAAGCAGCAAAAACATCATTAGCAATATATAAATTAATGGCTGTGACACTGTTAAAATAAAACTTTATTTTTAAAGTAGGTTGGTGAGGTGGGTTTTATCTGGAAGTTGTAGTTTACCAACGTCTGTAATAGATATTATCCAAATACAGTTAATATCAATTATTTCAGCTCTTGTATGTGCAAACTGCCCTGATACCAAAAGGTGGAATCTAATCCCCCTCTCCTTTAATTTGAGCTGGTCTTAGTGATTCACTCGTAACTGAAAGAATGTAACAGAAATAGTGTTTTGGGATTTCTGAGACTAAATTATAAGAAGCTTTGCAGCTGCTGCATGGACCTTGTACAATGGTTTCTCTTATAATATTTCATATCTGAATTAACCACTATGCCATAAGAAGTCCATAGAGAGATTATGAGTAGGTGCTCCGGGAGACAGCTTTATCCATCTCCTACTCTACAGCCAGCATCAACTGCTAGCTATGTGCATGAATAATCTTGGAAGTCCTGTCCAGTTGTGTTAGGTAGTTAGTCAGGGATGAGCGACAGGAGAGAAGGCCCAGCTCTGTAACCATAGAAACCTCCCCTGAAGTCTTCCCTTAAAGACCTCCCTGGAATATCCATTTTTACAGTTATAAATCACCTCTACATCCTGAGGAACAATGGAATGAAGGGCCGTAAACCTATAACTTATTTAATCTGGCTACAAACATTTGCATAGTAAGGACCACTCAAATTTTCTTTTCACCTTAGCCTCATTATAATATCATGCCAATGCCCAGAAGTTCATGAATCTAATTATAATAGTCTGAATTCTGGGTAACCACATGCACAGTAGAGAGAATTGTATAACAGTGAAATGTCAATCAAAATGACCTCAAGTCCAATCACCTAAGAATGCCTTTGTAACATCCACATGACCCTAATATAATACAGACCTCCCCACTTCCACAGGGATTACAGCGCTTTTCTCTGTAACCACCCCTTCCTTAGAATGTACTTTATCTTTTGTCTTTTTACCTCCCAAATTCTACGGGGATTTAGCCTTCCTTGAAATGGCCTGTCTCCTTCTAAAAATGCACTTTCAATAAATCTTTTTCTAAAACTTACTGACATAATTCATTATTGAGTTGACAGGGAAGAACTGAGGACCCCCACTGTGCCACTGGGGTGATGGAAGATTTCACATGACCCCATTCAGTAATAGTTGCACCTTTTGATAACTGCAATGACAACTGCCATCTAACTGCAGTCACATGAGAAACTCTAAGCCAGAACTACCCACCTGAGCCCAGTCAACTAAGAGGCTTGTGAATGATAATAATATTATTTTAAGCCACTTGTTAGGCTATAAGAGATAATGAGAATGATCAGATAGTTTTTTAAATTGTATATTATTGTCTTCATTTTTAAATAAATGTTTATTACATTGCATTTGACAATAATCATCAATGAATATGTATTATAAGGTGTGCAAACAGAACACTGCTGCATTTACTGCTTGTTTTTTAAACAACCTATATTATTCTTTTGTAAATCAGAAACTAATGTTTTAAAACATATCACCTCTTAGCATGGTAGTTTGTTACTCATATGTAGCCATTTGTAGGAAATTGGTCAAAGATTTGAGTCTGACATATAATGAAACCTAATTTCTCCCCTTGAAATAGTAGAAAATGGGCCAGCAGTAATCATTTTCATACAGAACTTCTGATTTTCAGAAATGAATTGCTGACATTGGTAGAAAGTGCTTAGATATCTACTTTAGGCTGTAACTGTTAGTAAAACAAAGAATACTGAATTTGCCATTACTTGGTCTACAGACATGGATCTGTTTAAAAAACACATTATTTGAACTATGTGAATAGTTGTGTGAATCAATTTTGATAAATTTATAATAAAATTATACCATCTTTGGATTTAAAATTTTTGTTACTATTAGATTTGAGTTGAGAAGCTATATGTGCTATGAATATTTAAAAAATCTTTGTATCCAGTTTTTTAGGCTTTTAATAAGAAATGACAAGTCTGAGAAATATAATTTTAAATTATTATATACCTATTTCTAGCCCATAGGTAAAATAAGAACATTATGAGAAAAATGCCACAAAGCCATTTATAGTTGTTTTCCTAACACTTCCTTTTGATTACGTGGCAGCGAAAAGACAAAAGGCAATAAACAACAAAAACAAAAGCTTGTACATTGTTTGCTTTTTAATGGGGGCTACATTGGTTCACGCTGATTACCTGTTCACAGTCATTTAAAGTACATACAAAAACGAATTTACTTATAGTAATAATTAATGCCTTGATTTAGAAAAACACAAAATAAAACCTTGACCCTAGAGCATCAGGTGTAATACAAATTTAGTGAACACACTTGCTCTTTCACTGAGCATTGCTTTGACCTAAATATGAACAACTTTCCTTACTCCATTCTAGAGTTCTGAAAAACACATATGTCAGCCTTGGCTTGTAAAATCAGCGGACACCTCTCTATGCTGAGGCCAAAAACCCCTGAAACAGATCCAG
The DNA here is from genome assembly GCF_000325575.1 of Pteropus alecto. Lineage (NCBI taxonomy): Eukaryota > Metazoa > Chordata > Mammalia > Chiroptera > Pteropodidae > Pteropus > Pteropus alecto. The sequence continues at coordinate 5,584,191 of NW_006494610.1, forward strand.
AGAAAGCAACAGTTCAGATGGGAGATTACAGTATGTTCGGACATTTCATATTTCACTGTGTGTAAGAACCATTCAACTCACACAAAAATATGCGTACCTGTGCTTGAAAAAGTTCAAAGACCTAAACAGAAGAATAGATATTATGTGTATTTGGATGCACTGTAAACAAAGAAAAAATACCCAACATAATATAGTATAGTAAATGTATAATTTAATACTATCATTCAAAAGTAAACAGACATTTACTTATCTCATTGGAGTTCAGGCTTAAGCATAAAGTAAATTCACAAATTCCATAACATATATTTAAATTGGCATATGTATAAAATGTGAAGAAAAATTAAGCCACCTATAGGTTGAAAACCTTGCAAATGTTCTGTACTCAGACTCTATTATCATTTAACTTTGAAGAGTGTATTTTGGCAGCATTATTGGATTGATATCCCAAGGGCTGAATTAAAATGAGACTTGTACCATATGTAGACATACAAAATCTTGCTTGTTGAATACTGCCATAAACAATATGCTACAGGCCATCTCAACCTCTTGCTTCTTTCTCTGTGGCTCCCAAGGGTAGAAGAAATATTTTTCATAGATTTTCTTTCCAAGTGGCAGGACATAGAGAAGAAATAAATAGAACTGTGACAGAAGCAAATACCAGATCCCGGATATCAGAAGCTATAAAAATGCTGATGTGCCCATAGCACTAAGGTAATATTTAAAAGGGAGAAACCTTAAAGGCAATAGAGATAGGATGTTTAAGGCTACGACTATGTCTCAAAAAAATTCTTTTAATAATATGATTCTAGATGAATTCTCACTGCCTACTTCACTTTTTCTACCTTCTATAGGGAAAATAGATAAACTTCAGAATTCTGAAATGACCACCTCATAAACTTTAAAGTATGTTTATAGAAAATATAAATTTAATTTAAAATACAATTAGCTATCTGGATGTATCATCATATAATTAAAAATATCTGGATTAGTTTAACTACACAATTGAATGAATTGTCAGAATTGATTACCTGGTGTGTTATAGAGATTCCTTGTGCTATAAGGAGAAAATGAGGTTTGACAGAGAGGAATTTACATTATCTGGGTTGTATTTACAATTTCTAATATGTTCTTGAACAGGAAACAGAATGAAAAAATAAATTATAAACAATCCATCAACACTGCATAATATTCTCTTGAAACTTGTGTCTGACTATTAACATGTTCTAAGTGAGAGGAAAGGCATGGTAAAACTGCACTACTTCATTCCTCATGAGACAGAATATATTATACAGGCTAATTTCTTAGCTTAGGTCAGCTCTGGGGTGGTTTCGAGATTGTGAATAAGAAATCCTTAATGTTATTAGAAAGCATTTCTTACCCCCATTCCTGTTGATTATTTTTCTCCTTATAAGTATATGCATCAAAAGTGGAAACATGTGAATATTATAGATCATATTCTATCATTTTTTATGAGTTTCCAGATTCTAAGAGTATATTAACTTGAATTTCTGGTATCAGATTTCCTCCTCATTTTCCATTTAAAGACTGCTTAATAGATGCTTCGCTTATTTTAAACAGGTAAACATATTACTGAAAAATTTACATGTAAAATTAACTTGAAAAAGCTAGATTAATTTAGCCCAGTTTGCAGCAATTTTTCATTTTTTAATTAAACAAAGAAAATCTAGGTTAGAATTTTGAGGATCATTGGCAAAATACATTTATTTTTTCTTTTAATGGGACAGATATACCAGTGAGGCATTGTCAGTTGTTCACTTTTGAAGACATTCAAATAGTTTGTTTACACTTACATGTGGAAAGCTATAGCAACAGGGCAGTAAAATGTTACTGCACATCACTTGAGATTTAGCAAGAGCCTTTTATAATATTAGGTAACCTCCTGGAAATGTGATTCTATTTATTCTACCTTCACTGAGTCTAAGATATACTGAAAAGATTCAAGTCCCTGGAGATCTGCATGCTGCCATAAACAAAAACCACAATTGTTTTTTAAAATGTATTCCATCATTCTTGAAGCAAGAGGAAAGATTTTTTTCCACATAATGGAGTAACATTCTTTGATAATATTGTTAATGCAATGTTAAAGTACTACATGCAACATCAATCTTTCCTATTAAAATGAAAAATCAAAAGGAGTATCTTGAATTTGAAAATGTTCTGTGATAATTTATAGCACAAATGTTAATTCACATTTTTATTTAAAATTATATAAAATATTAATACTGCATTGATTAAAAGCATCTGGCTTTGGAATCAGAAAATAACCCTCAATTTAATTCCTACTATCCCCTTTTACTTGGGAACATTCTTTAACTTCCCAGAGACTCAATTAACTCGTTTCTAAGGTGGAGATAATGCATGACAGAGTTGTTTAAACTTTTTAACAATAGTTATTTATTAAGTACCTACTATGAGTCCAGACACTCAACCAGGCTCAACACCAGATGACAAAAAATTTTTAAAAATAAAATAAATAAATCATCAATAATGTCACCAGTCACTAAAACAGATACTGCTCTGGCTTTAGGGAGCACATTCCAAAAGATAAGTGAGTAATGCTAAAAAAATTGACATAAAATTGAATATATAATGATGCATTTTAATAAGTGCTTTTGAAAAAGACAGAAGAGAATGCCCTAAACGATAAAAAGGGCAGAAGAATGGAATGGAGGTAAGGGAGACTCCTTTATATACCAATCTTGTTCCTCTTTAGTATATATAGTTTAACTCATCTACCAGAGTAGTGCAGTTTAAAACGTAAGGTACAATTCAACAGTAAGGCATATACATATTGCATTGTGTGTTCACTGCTCATAGTTAGATGTTACCAAATAAAAAATAAAATAAAATAAATAAAATAAAATAAAATAAAATAAAATAAAATAAAATAAAAATAAAATAAAATAAAATGTAAGGTAGACCATGAGTCGAAGAGCCAATGGTCATACACAGTCTATTGCCCACTTGCCTGCCTGACCTCACCTACATTTGCTCTTGCACAGTTGGCTCAAGCTACTTGGATTTCGTTACTGTTTCCTTCTCATTGCTTTTGGAATTAACACTCCCTCAGCCTGTTATACCTCAGATTTCCACATGGATCATTTCTTCACATTCTTTAGTTCTTTACTCAAGTACTATTTTCCCAGAGAGGCCTTCCCTGACCAATATTTTTAAACCTGTAACCTCTTCAAGTCTATACTTACCGTGTCCCTCGTATCCTTCTTCTCTTTCTTATTTTCCTCTCTGGCTCTCACCATCTAAAACAACGTGAATTTACTTCTCACTTTGTTGTCTATTTTCCCACCTAATTGTAAACTCCATGATGACTGAAGTTTTTGTCCGTTTCACTTACTGCTATAATCCTATTGCTTAAGACAAGGTCTGTTGCATAGTAAGTCATCAATACATACTTGTTGATTGGTCTAGTCAGGGAAGACCTATCTGAGGAAGTGACATTTAAGCTGAAAAAAGAATAATGAACACAGGCCTCCTGTTCCATCAGTCCCATCACTCTATTATAATAGCTCTAACAACTTCTAGCTCTCCCTAACTTTTAGATCCAAAAATCACTCTCAGAGACTGTCATGAGGTACACCTACTTTTAGGTAACATATCCTGGTTAATCTGCTTAGTGTCACCACTTTTGTCCCTAGGAAGTGTCATCTCAGGGTTGAAATGGGGCGTTTCTACTAAGAGTACTTGGAACAGTTGCAGCAACAGCAGCAACAGAGGCTAACTCTTACTGAAATAAGGATTTTTTGTCATGCACTGTGCTAAGCACTTGGCTTTAGTCTCACATATGCACATAATCGTATTTGTTGATTTCGAGGCCAGAGTAGAAAAAGCCAACTAAAACTTCACTTTACATTTTATCTAATGACAAAGAAAATAAACCAACTGCTATATATAATCTGAAGGCTAAAGTATTTCAATTACTGATATATATACTATTTGAAAAAAAAAAAAAATTACTTTTTTTTTTTTTTTCCTTAAAGGAGGCCTGCCAATGTTTTATACAACTACAGGAAAAGCTTCCTTGCAATAAACTCAGCTGTCTCATAGTATAATCCAATGTAGCCTTTTTGAGACAGATAGTCAAGTCTCGTTATTCATGGTGGGTATGTTCTGTAAAGTCACTGCAAATACTGAATTAATCAATACGGAACCATCGCTCCTAGGGGAAGTACAGGGTTAGGTTCCTATTAACTTCTGGTCACAAAATTGTTATCAACTGATAAATACATAATCATGTTTTAGGTGTATTTCTGTTAAAGACAACTTATATAATAATATATATTGTTGATTCATTATCACTGAACTCACAGCCACAATACTGTAACTCAGGTATGAACAGGGCTTATCTAACACAGATATTTTTTCCATAAGCCTAGTTGAGCTTAGGAACACTATATAGCAATTTAGCACTTTGCTTTGGAGCCATTTTAAACAGCAAAATTGGTAACAAAAAAGTGAAAAAAGTTGATACTAAATAGACTATTAAAAAAAGATACTTGTTTACAGTATGTGAGCTAACACAAGTAGGAAAAGCATCACCTTGTTTACCTCAACTAAGGATGTCCAAATCAGGAGGCTCAGTTTTTCACTGTTTGGGGCATGTCTGCAAATGACCATGAAAGTACCATGATATTGACTTGGGGATCACAAATAGATTTTAACGAGTAGACAAATTTACAAATACAAAATTTACAAATTTTGAGGCATCTTCAAATATAAGGCTCAACTGTAAATTGAATTATCATCCTCTCCTACTTAAAAATGTGATAGTTTCTTAGTGTTTTTGTAATAATTCAACCTGCTACACAAGTCATCCTGCCTGCTTTCTTAATTTCTTCTCAAAAGCCCCTGTGTCCACTCTACTCAAGCACAGTGCCTTTCCATGCATTAAGGCTCTTTTCCAAACCTATCCTTCCAGTCCTAGCCTTTTCCTTAGCTCTGAGCCATGGACTCATGTATGCAACTCCATATTGGAAAATGTGGTTCAGATGCCTAAGGAGAAGCTCAAACTTAAACCAAAACAGAACTCAGGATATTTCCTCCCAGTTCTGCAACTTCCTCAGTTTTACCTATCACAGTAACTATAGCCACTATCCATGAGACGCTCTGGCCTCTTCAGTCATCTTTCTGGTCCTAGTTATACCAACCTTATTCCTACCTCTGAGACTTGGCGTTTGCTCTTTTCTCAGGCTGGAATTCTCCCAGTGTTTTCAAGGGTATCTGCTTTACATTCAGATCAAATTCCACATACTTACTGACTCATTCTCTCCAAATCATACTATCATTATTAACTTGTTTTATTTTCTTCATAGCACTTATTATTATCTAAAAGTCTTTTGATTCGGCTATGTTCTTGTACATGTATACATACATTTTTAAAACTGCCTTATTTCATTGGAATATATTAGCCTGGAGGGCAGCAACTTTTATTCCTTTACCATTTAACTTCCCTCAGATAGGCCCAGTACAGATTCTCTGATAGCAGTTGCTGCCCGACCTTTTTCTAAGGCATCACCTGCACAAATACTTTTAATACTTTTCTGCCCCCAAACCATTGTATTCACAATTCCCTAGGCATGATCTGGACAACCATGAATCATTCTTCAGATCTCATCTGAAATGTCGCTTCCTCAGTGAAAGTTTCCCAAACAACCACTCTAAAATCATCCCTTTGCTTTACCTCTGGGTGTTCTTTCACATAATACTTTGCCTATTTGTATTATTTTATGTTTTTACTTATATAATGGCTATCTTCTCCATTGGCATAGGGGTTGGCAAACTACGGCCTATGGATGAATTTGGCCCATTGCCTGTTTTGATAAATGAACCTTATGGGAATACAGCCACACCTGTTTCTCTATATGTTGTCTATGGCTGCTTTTGTTCAACGATAGAGGAATTGAGTTGTTGCAACAAAGACCATATGGTTGCCAAAGCCTAAAATATTTAGTATCTGGACATTTATAGACTCCTGCCCTAGACTATAGGCTCCTTGAGGTCACTAATTCTCTTTTAGTCACCACTGGTACCTAATATCTAATATAGTACCATGCACAGTTGTCGCTAGCTATTATTTCTTGAATGGATGTTGAATGATTTAATTTGGGAAATAATGTAACTAAGAACATTTTATATTATAAATGAAGTCTTTTTGTAAAAGTAGTTGTTTGTAATGTTTTTAGGTTCTCTAAATTGTTTAATCATAATTCTTTGAACTAGATTAATTTCACTTTATTCTCATTTGTTAGGTAGCAGTAAAACAACACAGAGAATTCTATCTAGTAGATATCTAACTATTGCTAAAGTGCTAAATAGAAAAAAAGACAAAGTCTTGGGTGAGTATTTTTGGGCTCCTAGACTGAATTCACAAGAAATATTACAATGTGGTGAGTTCAGTTCTCCTGTGTTCCTGTTGGCATGCAGGTATCATTCCCTACAATTTTTGGCATGGCATTGCTATAGAGAGTATTTCCAATATTATTCCAAATCATATTTTCTCCATTTTTTATAGAGATATTGTATGTTATTTGAGGTTGAGTCTTTGTCTTCTGCTCTGCTACCTTGAATTTGACCCATTTGAACTTTGTTCAGTTCATTTCTTACTACTTTTCTAATTTGCCAAGTTCATTTTGAATACTGAATCTATCTTCCATAAGCAGCCCTGTCTTTATTCTCTTCAGAAGATTAAACTCATCTACAAATTTGATGAGCCTCTTCTGTATTCCATTTTCCAGATCATTGAAGAAACACTTAAGCAGCCTGGAACCAAAGGTGACCCTTTAAAACATTGCTTGTTATATCTCCCCAGGCTCACACTCATCAGTAATTTTTCTCTGGGTAGGGACGGCCATTCAGTCCACTGACTATTGTTGGGACAAAGTAACATAGAAGCAAAAAGTACTCAGGAAATGTGTTTTGCCTTCTGCTTCACTAAAATAATGCAGAAAAAGTAGATAACACTGTTTAAAAATCGAATCTCTTTTGTATATGGAGAATTATAATTTTTGTTTGCATAGTCAACTCTGCAATGTGGCCTTTCATAAACACTGTGATTAGACAGATAGTCAGCCACCCTTGTTTTATCACAGAACAATCTTTATTTTTCTGGTTTTTTGTATGTATATTCTCAGTCTCTTGTGTTTGAATAATTGCTGTCTTATTAATCATACTATTTATTGACATTTTCCTTTGCTAGTGCCTTAGCCCAAGCCATCACCTCTAGCGAAAGTACTGAAAAAAAACTTAACTAATGATAATCTTACCTCTAAACTCTTGTGATGAGATCAGAGACAAAGATCTTGTCAAATATTATGTTGTTTCATGTTTCCCAGTCTAAGGAACCATAAGTGGCTTCTAATTTCCCCTCAAAATAAAATACACCTTATAATATGGCATTCAGGACCTTCTTCTTGTTAGCTTTTACTCTCCAGTTTTGAAAGCTCAATTTATGCTTAGTGTCCTTATAGCAAGTGCAGTTAACAACGCAGTGTCTCCATTATCACCAATAACATTTTAACATTTGCTGATAACTTAGAATATGTTTTTATTAGCAATATTATTATTTTACTAACTTGTTTATCTTTGCCAATGTAATATTCACAATTAAATACTTATTTGAAGTATGTCCATGAAGAGTAATCTTTTTGGCACCAATCTTTATCTGGTTATATAACTTCTCTATAATATTCTAGTCATCCATTGATCTTTACTACTGACGAATTACATATTTGTGTTATTAGCCTCTTTGGATCTTTTAGAATATCACATTAAGCCAAAAACAGAGCTTTGGATACAATGTATATTTATAAGTGGTCTTTACTGATTTAAAATAATAAGAATATTACTACATTATTATCTTTGATAGTTAATACCACAAAATGAAAAGAAAGGAACATTTAAATATATCACCTAATATGCTTATAAATTCAGAAAAGCAATTAACCACAGGGCAATTAAAAACAATTTATTAATAATTTAAATGCAATTTAATTATCTTTTATGAATAGTGTTAATAAAAATTTAACTTATATTTACTGCGTAGTAGACTTTATTTAGTAGATACTCAATAAAAATCTATTGAATGAAGAATTATTTGATTGCTAGTGTAAGATTATACAGTTATAAATTTCCTTCATTTTCCTATATTACAAATGTGCACAGGAAACTGATAGAGAAGAGAGAATAAGGAAAAATTATAGAAATACTATGTTTATATAGTATCAATTAAATACTTCAGTCTGTAAGCATAACAGTAGTTTTTGAGAGTTATTAAAGATTAGTTAATGAGAGTAAGTAGCAGGATACATGAAAGTATCTATAATGAGTTCTAAATTTAAGAAATCTCTTGGTTAGAAATAAACATTTTCATTTCTTCAGTAACAACAGAGTATAAGATAAATTTTACATGGATATTGATGCAAAAGTATTTAGAATATATACTAAATATTTAATTAATATTTAAAAGTACTGAAGATTTTAAGAACTGAAATTATTTCATCAAGAAAGAGTTTCTGCAAAAGAAATTTTAAAAGATGAAAAAAACACATTTATGTGTAATGTAAGGTCCTGACAAAAAAATTCAATTTTTATAAACATGTTATTGCTAAAATAAAGATGTGAAGAAAGTTAGATGAATTTCCTATGAATCTTACTAGAAACAGTTTACTAATTTATGATTAGATGAAACTTATATTATAATAAAGATTTTGTTCTTCATTATTGCTCTACGAAAATCTGGATTTACTAAATAGGTTATACTGCCTTGTACTTTTACTTCACATAAATAAAACGACATGTAACATGCCACTGTGAAATGTTAAAGTATTGTAGAATGATTATTTGAACAATGAAAACCAGCTTTCACTCCTCTGATACTTCCTGCCTAAAGGATTTTTAGCATTTGCTTTAGTTTTTTCAGGTTCCTTCAGTCCACTTTAAAAAATAATACCTAAATAAGTATAATCAAAATGTGCTGTCGTAAACTTCCTCTAAATCATGTGACAAGTTTTAAATCTTGGTGATAGAAAAAACAGTTTCTGTTATATAAGTTCATGGAAATATTCTTGAAGTATGGAAATACAGTTAGCAATTATTTTCTAATATGTACAAGGTCAAAAGTAAGAATTTAGCAATCATTCTTGATAGACACTGCTATAAAATCAGGCTAGGTATATGCATTTGATTGTATATAATTTCTAAAATTAGTCCAGATTTGGAGGCAGTGTAACATGTTTCTAATGATTTGCAGTGTTACCATCTGTCTCTATCATCTTCTGGCAGTTTGACTTTTGGTAAATTATTTAATATCCTGTAGCCTCAGTTTTCTCATTTATAAGATTGAGTAAGAGTAGTAGCTAATTCACAGAATTGTTATAGAAATAAGTTAATGCTTACAGTATATTCACTTTCTAGGGCTGCTGTAACAAATTATTATAAATATGATATCTAAAAACAACAGAAATATATGTTTTTTACAATTATGGAGGCCAAAAGTTCAAAATCAAGATTTCTGTAGGATTGGTTTCTTCCAAAGTTTATAAAGGAGAATCTTTTCCATATCTTTCTCTTAGGTTCTGGTGGTTCCCAGCAATTCTTGGCTTTCTTTGGCAGGTAGACACATCCACAATTTTTGCCTCTGTCTTCATATGGCATGCTTCTCTGTGTCCCTCTGTATCCTCTCTTTTTCTTATTAGGATACTAATTCTTAGATTTAAGGCTTGCCTTAAATCTAGGATAATCTCATTTCAAGATCCTTAGCTTAATTACATCTTCAAATACTCTATTTCCAAGTAAGTTCACTGAGATTCCTGGTGAACATGAATTTAGTGGGAGGGGGCTATTCAACCCATTACAAATATTAAGAAAAGGGCAGGCACACAGTAAGTACTCAGTCAGTTTATAAGAGTGAAAAAAATTAGAACAATTTAAATAATAGTAAGAAAATGAATACATATATTATATGTCGCATGCTAAACTTATTATAGTGATTAAATAATGAACACGATCTATTTGGATCAGCATGAATAAATCTAGAAAGTGTAATGTTGGGTTTTAACCAGTAAATATCAAAATCGAAGGTATATTATTAACGTAAATTAATACTGTTGAATTTTAAGAATACAAATACCATTTCATGATAAGTATTGATTCTGGAGAAAGAGAAGGAGCAAAGAACTGGGAAGAAGAAAAAAATATGAGGGTCTTCAATAATGTTTGTAGTAATTATTCTTAAAAATATGTTTTTCAACTTAATTCACAATTGCATCAAAAAAATAAAATACTTAGGAATAAAGTTAAGCAAGAAGGCAAAGATCTGCACACTGAAAATTACAAACATTGCTGAAAGAAATTAAAGAAGACACTAATCTACGACCATGCCACCCTGAACATGCCCGATCTCATCCGATCTCAGAAGCTAAGCAGGGGCGGGCCTGGTTATTATTTGGATGGGAGACCACCTAGGAATATCAGGTTCTGTAGGCTTAAAAAAATAAAACATAAAAAAAAATAAAGAAGACACCAATAAATAGAAAGCTATCCCATGTTTGTAAATTAGAAGACAATATTGTTAATGTTAATAACACCCAAAGTGATCTACAGCTGTAACACAATTTTTATTAAAATCCTAACGATTTATTTTGAAAAAATAGAAAAATCAATCCTAAAATTCATATGAAATCTCAAGGGGCTTTGGATAACCAAAAAAATCATGCAAAAAAAAAAAAAAAAGATGGCAGTCTCACACTTCCTATTTTTAAAACTTATTGCAGAGTTGTAATAATCAAAACAGTGTACACTGGCATAAAGACAAACATAAAGACCAATAGAGAGCCCAGAAATAAACCCTCACATATATCAACAAATGATTTTCAATAAGGATGTCAATATTATTGGATGAGGAAAGTATAGTCTTCGACAAATGGTATTGAGAAAACTGAATATCTACATGTAAAGGAATTAAGTTGGACTCTTACCAGACATCATATACAAAAATAAATGCCTAATATATTAAAAACCTTAGTGTAAGGGTTAAATCTATAAATCTCCTAGAAGGAAACATAGGGGAAATCTTAATGACATTGGATGTGGCAATGATTTCTTGCATATGACACTAAAAGCACTGGCAGCAAGAGAAAAAAATAGATTGGCTTTCATCAAAATTTAAAATGTGCATCAAAGGACACAATCATCAGAGTGAAGAGAAGACCCACAAAATAGAAGATATTCGTAGTTCCTATAATACAAACATACAGCTCTCTTTTATGTTGCAAATACTTGAGTGAAGCATCTTAATAAAATATCTTGGTAAATATTATATTCCTCAAAAACAAACTCCAGGTTATATAATGCAAGTTTTTTTAAATTAATTTTTTGATATAAAATATCAAGGCAGTCAAATAAATGCCATATGGTTGGTTTTTGACAGGCTCCAAAATTTAATTTTTTTAAAATTTAATCTAATCAACATTTGGGTTAATTACAGGTATATAATGTATCTAATACATATGTCTTAGATGTGTTTATTTGTATATGTCAATATGTGTGTTTATATATTAAAAACATATTATTAAAAATGTCTAGTTGTATAATTTATATATGATATTAATAAAATGCTGCAGTTTTAAACTGAGTTAAGAAGTTCATAGAATTGACTAATCTAGTTTTATTAATTAAATGCTTCTAATTCGCTTTATTACTTGCTCACTACATAGATCAACATCGCTTCTTTTTCAGTTGCTTCATAAACATACATCTCAATTCTAATTCGTCACTCATTTGTTCATTCATTCATTCGTTCATCTTTAAAGTCAATACTTTATAAAATCTTACTTAAAATTGTTTCTTCCCCAAGTATTTACACTTCTCCAAAATATCATTCTTCAATTCAGGTGATAAAGATGACTTTCAGTTTTCTATCCAAGTATCTAAGTATTCACCCATATCTCAGTAACAGACTTTTGATTTATATTCCACATAGTTAATATCAACACATCAAACTTTCTTACAGGTGTTAAGCCAATATTATATAAGGAAAGGTTGCTGAGTGTACCCTTATGAATTTGCCCTTTAAAAGAGGATGAACAACTGGTATGGGCCTCACTTTTATCCTTTTCACTTTCCTTCTGGTCATCACAAAAACCATCACCAGAATTTCAGCAGCTATTTTTGACCTTGAAAATGGTATCTATTAGTCAAGAGTAGTAGAGCAGAATGAAAGATGCTGGATTTCTATGACTTAAAATATGGTACCATACAAAACTTAGAGTTACTTCTAGATTTCTCTTATTTAAACAAAGAAGAAACATTGAATAAATATCAATCTTGTTAAATCCACTGTTATTTTCTGTTACTTCTAGGGTTAATTTTAACTCAACTTTATTCTTCTCTAAGTTGGTACAAAGTTTTGTTGCTTCTAGCTTTGAAATTTCTTTTATTATTAATAATATATATATTTTTTATCTTTCAGTTATAGTTGGCATACAATATTATACTACTTTCAGGTATACAACATAGCCTTTTCAGTCATTCCCCCAACCCCTTCACTTCTGGCAACCATCAAAATGTTTTCTGTATCTATGAGTTTGCTTCTGTTTTGTTTGTCCAATTAAACATTGACGTAACTCACAAAATGATCACTCTGATAAATCTAGTGCCCCCTGACACTGTACATAGTTTTTACAATATCATTGTCTACATTCCTTATTCTATACTTTCTATCTCCATGACTATTTTGTAATTACCAATTTGTACTTCTTAATCTCTTCTCCCTTTTTCACCGATGCCTCCAAACCCCCTCCCATCTGATAACACTCAAAATGTTCTCTATATTTTTTGAGTTTGTTTCTTTTTGTCTGTTGTTCATTTTGTTCTTAAGTTCCACATACATGTGCAATCGTATGACATTTGCCTTCCTCTACTTGACTTATTCCACTCAGCATACTACCCTCCAGATCCATCATGAAATATCTTTTCCATTTTATTACTTTTAGTTTGTGGGTGCCTTTTTAACCTGAAGTGATACTCTTGTAGGGAACATATGTAAGGATCTTGTTTTTTGACCCATTCACCTTCCCTTGATCTTTGGATTGAAGCATTTAATTTTTTTCACTTGAAATACTTGTTGATAGACATGTAGTTATTGCCATTCTTTATTTAGATTTTCGATACATACTTTTTTCTTCTTCTTAAAGAAGTCCTTTAGATTTTTCTTGTCTGAGAAGCTCTTTATCTGTTCTTTGATTCTAAGTGATAGCTTTGCTGGATAAAATGATCATGGTTATAGGTTCTGAGTTTTCATCACTTTGAATATTTTGTGCCAAGACCTTTAGGCCTGCAAAGTTTCTGTTGAGAAATTGGCTGACAGTCTTATGGGCACTCCATTGTATGTAATTGATTGCTTTTCTTTTGCTGCTTTTAAGATTCTCTTTGAATTTAAGTTTTGGCATTTTAATTATGATGTGTCTTGGTGTGGGCCCCTTTGAGTTCATCTTGTGTGAAACTCTCTGAACTTCCTGGGGTTGTATGTCTATTTCCTTCACCAGGTTAGGGAAGTTTTCATCATTATTTCTTCAAATAGGTTTTCAATTCTTTTCTCTCTCTATTCTCATTCTGGCACCATTATGACGAGAATGTCGTTATGCTTGATGTTGTCCCAGAGGCTTCTTAAACTATCTTAATATTTTTGGATTCTTTTTTCTTGTTACTATTCAGATTGGATGTCTTCTGCTATCCCATCTTCTATGTCTCTGATTTGATTCTTTGTTTCATCCACTCTGTTGATTCCCACTAATGTACTCTTCATTCCAGATATTATATTCTTCATTTCTGACTGGCTCCCTATTTTGTTTTCCATTTCCATTTTTATGTTTTTATCTCTTTGTTAAAGTTCTCATTGAGTTCATTTACTCTTCCCCTAAATCCCTTAAGCATAATTCATAACCAGTATTTTAACTCTGACTCTAGTATATTGCTTGTCTCCATTTTGGTGAATTCTTTTTCTGGAGCTTGGTTCTGTTCTTTTACGTGGAGCATGCTTTTTTGTCTTCTCATTTTGGCTGCCTCCCTGTTTCTGTTTCTACATATTAAGTAGGGATCCAAAGTCTCCCAGTGTCAGTAGAGTAGTTTTATGTAGTATGTGTACTGTGGGGCCCAGTGGCACAATCTTGAGAGAGGTCCAGCTGCAGGCCAAGTTCAGCCACAGCCTGTGCACCTTTGGGGACAACTGGTAAGAGTTACCAAGCAATCCATATATAGCTGCCACCTGTGCTGGCCTTATAGGTGCCTCGGGGGGCCAAGTTAGAAACTGAGGTAGGCTGCTGCTAGTGCAGGGCTTGGAGCTGCTCAGCAAGAGGTAAAGAACACGCCGAGGCCAGATGCTGCTTCTTTGGGTTTTGTGAGCCTTTGAGAGATTTTAGGAAAATTCGTAGTAGGAGCTAAGACAGCCTGTTCATATGGAATAAATCAATGGAAGCATTTTGGGTGGGCCCACAAATTGGGAGAGGTGGAGTCTCAGGGAATCCTTCAGGCAGAGTGACCTGTGTTATTCAAGTTGATGGTGCCTGCATCTATAGGCTGGGAAGAGGGAGGTCTCAATAAGGGGACAATGGTTTCTGCCTACACCTCTGTCCAGGAGAAAGCTTCATCTCCAGCCCTGACCTGAAGCCCGACAGCTCAGCACCTCCCTATATGTCCCTGGTGCCCCTCAAGCAGTTGCCCCAGCGCTGGAGCTCAGAGTAAGAGAATCCATCAGCAAGTAAGTTTCAGCATGGGCCCTTTAAGAGGAAAATCTCCACTTTCCGCAGCCCCCATTTCACTCAGACGCAACCTCTTCTAGTTTTCAGAGCTAGAGGTTGTGTGGACTTCTCTTCCTGGTGCTGGAACCCTAGGCTGGAGAGCCCAGTGTGTGGTTGGGAATCCTCGCTCAGGTGGGGGAGGTGGTTCTGCAGCCAAGATAGCCATTCTAATTCTCAATTGCCACATGCAGTTGTGGGACTGGGACGTTTTGTGTCTTCACCTCTCATATTGTTTTGAGGTGACTTGTTATTTGAGGTGACCTGTGATTTGAGATGACCTAGTTGTAGGACTTTGTTCAGGCAGACCTCAGGTGACTCCATGAACTGTATGCTCTGTAGTTTTGTTTTACTTTTGGTGTGGTCACTAGAGGAGGTGTGGACAGCCTCTACATTCTACACCATTTTGAGAGGAGCCCTGAAATTCTTTTGAAGCCAAGTTTTTTGGTTGATATTTTTTCATGGTACTATTATCATTAATCAAGTCCAGTTGATGATCCTAAAAAAAAAAAAAAAAAAATTAGTATGTTTTTTGAGTTTCTGGTAAATACTATGAAAAATATTAAGATATAAGAACATTGAAAATGTTTATGACATCTGTACTAGGACCCAGTCATGATGTTAGAAATTGGGGATACAGAAATTATGACTACCCAGCCACAAGCTTATATTAATTTCATTGTATAAAGTTTCAGTTTAGTGATCTCAATCACACTTAAACTTCACAAATAGGGTGGCAATCTTTTTTTTTTTTTTTAATGAAGTTCGAGTTAGTTAAATTATTATTAAGTGATGGAATCAGGATTTAAATCAACAACTTTAAAATCCCACATGTTCCATTGAACCACAGGCACATGGCATGAACATAGGGGAAGAAATGGGCATAGATTATAAGGAGCACAGAGTCTATCAGTGTGTAGGTATAGTACTATACAGCAAGAAAGAACAGTGATGATCAAATGAGCAATGTAGGACAGTGCTTGAGTTATTGCAGCACACTCAGAGACTGAGTTGCCTTTTCCAATCCTTTCCAATTAATCTTTCCAAAACATATTTATCCTACCAGGCGCTTACAAGAAGAATTTCAACAATGTTTCCTTGTTCGATGCATTCTTGGCCATCCTCAACTTTCTTCATGATTCTCCAATTCAAACTCTATTTGGCAGAGGCTGTTTTTGTCATTATTTCGGAACCCTGCAATAGCCTTGCCTACATTTTAATTCATGAAGAAAATTATTTCTCATTTTTCTGACCTCTTATTATTGTCTGCATCATTCTTTTTTATCATAAAATCTCATATAACTTATTGAGTGTGTATATTTTCATCCCACATAGTTTGTAAAATGTTTTAGGGTCAAACATTAGGTCTTGCTTTGCTTCTCTATGAAGTCTACAACAGTAGTAGTTTATAAAAAGCATCTATAGTTTATTGAGCTGAGTTATAAATTATCTGATAAATCTTGAAATTTGGTAAATTCTACAAATCATTCCTGGTCTCACAAAAGGAGTTCCCCCTAACTATTTGTTGAATTCTTAATCATTCACACCCAACTAACAAATCTCTGTATACTTTTTAAAGATCTGCTCATAGAAATATTTCCTCTGCTCTAATTCTAATATCTATCTTATTGATAATTTATCTTATAATTTTAAAATAAAGTTAATAGACTACTAATAATTTGGGACATATGCTTTTTACTGCTCAAATACATAATGTATTTTAGAACCGATAATCAATAACAACCAAAAATAATAATTTTCCCAACTTCTAGAGCTGATGAATCAACAAAAACATGAAACTTTCTGTCTCGTCTTTATTTTACATATAATTGTACCCATCTAAACAAACCTGGTGGGGAGAAAAAAAAATACTTCTATAAAAAAGGGACAATATATCCCATGCTTTAATGAGCTCTATGTGCCTTTATATTCTTAGGGTAACAATGGGGTAGAAAATAGAAGGATATGGAATATTTTTGAAGATATTCATATAAAATATATTTATATTCAAGAGTTTAGACAGTTTTTTCAGAAATGCCAACTTGCTAGTACAAATCAGCACAAGATTTTTTATTACTTTAAACTCAGAAAGCAGTTTGGAACTAAAGTTATTTACTATTTGAGCTTTAAAATCTTGACCCAAACAAAACATATGTTTTAAAAAAAGAATCAAAATATCTTGAACCAGATAATTAAAAATACCATAAATATTGATTTAAATGACATATTTTAAATATTTGAGCAAGTATATCAAATAGAAATATTTGTACATAATTTTTAACATACTATGTTGATATTGAAATGGAAATAGCCGATCACATTAGGAATTTATTAAAATAATCTTATTAATAACAATTTCACAGACACTGTGACCATAGTCACCATTAGTAAAACTAAAGTGGAGATTGTGTGTGATGGGATGATGATAAACCCAATAAAAGCAGAGGAGTAGAGAGCAGAGACAAAGTGGTTTATTGGTAAAAAAAAAAATTCTGATTTTCACTTTTCTAAAGAAAAAAATAGCAATTGAACTATTAGTTTATACATTTGATAACACTTGGTATAAAAGACTTTCTTGAGACTAAGCTTATATGTTAGGTTATGAATAAATCTAGAAATAAATCAAAATAAATCTGTATGGTTCTCTACATCTTATCTAAACTTTAGTATATAAGTTAGACTGGAAACTCCCCAGGACATTTCTTAGGATGTTTCCAATGCGTCCTATTTTCAGCCAAGGTAGGAAAAAAACATCACAATAAAAGTGTTCATGGCATTTTACGTAAAACCATGGAATTTTAGTTTTGTTTGTTTTTCCAATAAAAATTTTAGAAATCTGAAAATGCTAAAGTTTAGCCGAAGTTCATAAAAGAGATTTTGGATAGTCACAAGTAAACTTTAACCAATTTACTCAAATCCAATTTAAAAAATAAGATTAATTGCTCTCCTATAAAAATATATCTAAAGGTAATTTTGTAAGTCTTTGGAATATATAAACTCTTACATATACATACCTGTACTCACACACAAATACACACTCCAAAATAACCATACATTGTTAAAAAGGCCTTCTCTGCATGTAACGGCTATATAAAAACAGTAGTTGTAAATCATTTAGGTCTCTTCAAGTTGCATTGATCTCCTTGGGTTACATTTAAATCACAGCCTGATTTTTCTCCAGTATTGTCTCTACTCTTTGTTTCTATCTTTTTCTTGGTACTCTATCCCCCTCTTTACCATATCTTATATTTATCCTTTACCGTCTTTTAATACTTTCCTTGGATTTGTTCTTGAATGAATGAAGCTTATTCATTCTTATTCTTTAGTTTTGACTGGAATGATAGAACACTTTAGCTAATCGTTTAAAATTATTATTATAAATATCCAAAGTCTGAGGACTGTAAATAAATATATATGTCAGTGTAATCTGCCATATAAGACTATAATTCTGCCATATAAGACTATAATTCAAAACCAGTTTGATCTTTTGCAAAACTTTAATTAAATATATATTTTATTATTTAAATAAAATTTTATGGAAGTGTAACTTTATTTTCTAGTTTATTTTCCCTATCTTCTTTGTTTTCAGAAATAAAATGAAAGGATTTTTATTCGTATACTATGTAATATAATTTTACCACTGAGGAAGTTAAGCTCCTATTAGAAGAAATAAAGCATTCATTTACAGAGAAATGATAAAATATAAAAGGGAGAATAAGAAAGTATTGCTCAAACAATAGATTTTGGCTGACTTAGGGAAACATGGAAATGGGTTGAAATTTAAGAATTTATTGATTGAAATTCTTATTTTTCAGTCTCATCCTTCCTTCTACGAATGTGCTGCAAACCATTTAAGAATATTAAGAAACATTTTATCAAGTGATTTTAATGATAAGAAAATGTGCTAGTAAATTATTTTTTAAATATATATCCTTAGGCAAGTCTCACTTTCATTGATCCTTAGCACACTTAAGTGGAACTTTTTTTGGTGGGCTGGGCGATAGTTCTATTACGTGTTTGGACACACAAAGCTAGAAAATTTAAGTCTAAATTATACCTACCCAGAGAAATAAAATAAGAGTTTATTTCCAATTGTCCTGTAAAAGAAATAAATGATACTCATTTCATTTTGTGAAAGCTAAAAATTATTCTGCATAGATATTTTATGACATGGTAAAGAGTGAGGATTCTAGAATCATGCTTCCAAACCATAATAAATGTGTAACCTTAGGTAGAGTAATTTCTCCAATTTTTTCCCTCATCTGTTAAAAAAAAAAAAATGGTCATAATAATAGTAATATTGACCGTAAGGTATCTTTGAGGAACTCGAAAGAGATGACGCATGTAGAGCTCTTTACATAGTTCCTGCTATGTAGCAACTGTTCAATTATCACTGTCATCATTATTAATAATTGTAGCTGTGCACTGTTTAACATAGAAAAGTAGCTCTCAACAACACTGGAGGATTTATCAAACAGCTCTGGTTTGTGAATGTTAATTATAATCATTCTGATTACTTATACATTTTTGATAGTCAGAGTATGACAGAAAACTCTAAAATTTCCATGAGTTGAGTTTCCAGAGATAATATGTGACACAGAAATACCTTCGAAAGGACATTTTTTCCCCCTAAAAATTGGCTTAGCCCACACTTAAGAAAATTCTCAGTTGCAGAATCTCAATTGACCTGACAGTGTAAATCTCCTTAAAGCAATTTAATTCAGATTAAAAAGATAACCTTGGCTTATATAGCAGAATGAGGGATCTGTTTCAAATCCATCATATGAACACTATCAATAACCCACTATGACCCATGACTGAGTACTTTTAATTAAATTCAGTTAGGGTATTGGGGGAAGGGTGCTTCATTTAGTCCTTCATTAATAGTTAAAGTGAATATTATAAATATCTCTATAACTTTTGTAGCTTGAACATCTTTTTTTTTTTTTTTTTTTTGAATTTATTGTTTTCCTTGCTATAGAGCAATACCATTTGGGGAACTCTGGTTCCCAGGAGCTTTAATGCTACCCCACTTCCAGCACTATAAAACAGAGGCCTGCTGTTTTAATCACGCCTCTCTCTCTCTCAATGTTGTTTGCGCCCTGGTACAACCCATCTGCCTTGAATCTAGTGCTCCGCTGGGGCTGCACACATCTGCCAGCCAGACTACCTTCGTACACAATTACTCAATCCACCGTAAGGCTCTTTAATAGGAAACAAGTGTGACAACGGCAAGCCTCTTTTTTTTTTTTTTTTTCTCCTCCCTCTTAAACCACAGAGTCAAATAGCTCTAATAGAGATGAAGCTTGATAGATCCGCCCAGGTGTAGGTGAAATGGTAGAGCCTCAGGGGTAATTGATGCTGTGCTCTCATGCTGAAGTTTAGCACTTTGTCCTGACCGGCTCTCTAGCAGCAGTGCGATGCGCCGCTCCTTGTACAGTTACAAAGTCAACACGCTGCTTGGCGCTCACATTTATGTCTAATCCGGAGGGCAACCTGGAGCTAGGTAAGAATAGGAGAACGACTCTTTTACTTCAACGTGTGGACAAAGGACAGCAAATGCAGTAAGTGGAATATTTTTTTTTTTTTCTTCTTTTACTTGAGAATTAATTAAAGATGTTTACTCTCAAGGAATCCTCCAAAGACTGTGCAAAAGTGAACTAGCAAAAAGCCTGTGTTCATAACCCTGTGGATTTCCTCTTGTTTCGTTTTGCACGGTGTCTTGGCACTGTCACTGAAGCTTAAATACTCCATGAGTGCCTTCCCCATTCAGAAGGTCTCAGAACTAAAATATGGTGCTAATAATATTGCTAATTCAGTCTTGTAGCCTGGCATATTATCTGCTATTTCTGGGTGAAATGTCTTTTATTACTGTCAAAAATAATGGTGGTAAGTGTTTTGTCACAATTCCGAGAATAGAAAACAGTCTTTTAAGAAGCACATACTCTTCTTGAAAATGAATTTCAATTTTTACACATAACTATATTGTTACATCATCATTCATACCTTAATGTGAGGAACTTGCTTGTAATTTTTGCTTAACAAATTCGTTTTACAGCTCAATCTGTTACCTAAGAAGTGATCCTAAAAACTCTAAAACGAATTAGTTTATAGCAGCAATGACAATGATAATGAATTTTTAAAACAAACAAAACAAAACAAAAGGTCATTTATCTAATAGCATAGGAAAAGATATTAAAACCAGATGTAGGAAATCTCAGCTTTGACTTTTTGCTCTTTCATGCTTGGTTTAAAGCAGGCTTCACATTGTGTTTACTTTGCATTTACAACTTTAGATTCACCATTAAACTACGTTTGAACTTGAAATTTAGATTTGATCTAAGTACAGCCCTGTTCCTTGAGCCCCCTACTCTTATTTTTTACTTGGCTATGGGGAATCTTTTTACTAGTATACCATATATCCTGAATTGTGTTAACAAGCTAACTGTGGTGGACTTTTTCAGGTGGAATGTCAGCCAATGTGAAAGAATGTGTTTGGTGTTCAAATGTATGATGTTTCATTTAAGAAATAAATATATGGGACCTATGCCCTGACAAAAATTCAGTTATAATTCAGAAATTCAGTTCATCAAATATTGCACAGAGATAATATTTAAAAAGGATGCAATAAAAACTGTCAGCACATTTTATCTATTTGTAGTAGTTTGTTTTCTTTTTTTTTTTTAATTTAGACATTTTTTATTTGAAAAATTAGGCTAGAAGGCATTGTCATCTCAAAAGACAATGCATATATATAGAGTCCAAGGACAGGTGAAATTAGATAAAACACTTGCATTGTTTAACTAATTCCCTACTGGCCGATGTTTTGTTTTTGTTTTCTATTATGGATGGACATTATTGAAATTGATGGTCTAAAAGCCATGACAGTAGAATCCTGATGACTCCTTTGTGTATATTTAGAAATGATTTAGCATGGATAAAGTTGCTGCTATGAGAGGTTTAATTAATTACTGTTAGTTAAATATATTTCTTTAAGAATTGCATTTGACATTACTGATGGTGGAGTGAATGCAGTTTAAAAGTCATTCTTCATGAAATACTTAACCGACAATTGTTGGCCTTGAATAGCGGTCAATGTCTACCCCCTACAGGGAGAGAATCTAATTTCACTATGCTTTTCTCAGTACGTGAATACCATGGAGTACAGTTCACATATATGAATGCTTCAACACTGTCAATGACTCCAACAAGTGCCCTTAATGAAAAGGTCAGCCCTCTGATTAATAGGAAGTCAGTTTGAAAGGCCGGACCTCATTTCAGCACTGCATTTAGATTTGTTTCTTCTTGATTTACTTCATTTGACTTTGAAAAAAAATAAAAATCAAATGATACTATATTGCAATTTTTAAAAGTATTGTGGTTGGTTTTATACGATAGCAACACATTGGTAGTATATTTTGTTCAGTATAAAAAAATAATTAAGTGAAAAAATCAATCAAGCCAATTATTGAGGGCATAGGATGATGAATGAGAATTTTACTCTTTATCCAAATAATTAGACTATCTAGCCTTTAAGCATCAGTTAATTTAATCAACTTTAAGAGGCACTATGAGGTTTAAGATGGAGCGACAGAGGAAGGTTTTGATGTTTTTACATAAGATTTATTGTGCTTAAATGCTAACTATATGCTAGCAAGTAAATATATACAAGTAACTCATGCAGATGACTTTTTGCTAATGGTAAATTCATTGGAAAAATATAGCAATATAGAGATGAAGACAGTAGTTATAAACCTAGGTGAAATCCTCAAGCAATTTAGTCATTTAAAGTTATAATCATTCAATTATCACTTTAGCTGAAAAACATTAGGTTAAGGCCATCTTAAAAATTAAAAAAAAATCTTTTTTACTGAAATTATATATCGCTAATATCATATTAACATGTAGGCAATTCACAAATTAGATTGTTCTTAAGTCTGTTCATTTTTTTAATAATGTGTTTTGTGTTTCTGGGCCTTTATCTGTATCTTTTCCAATATGATTGCCGTATGAGTAATAAAGTAATACAAACGATGTAAGTATAAATACTATATTTATAATGCATAAAAATTTCAATATGCTTGGAGAAAAAAATTTAGAAATTACAGAAAATAACTTATTCTGCATTATTCTTTTAAATAATTTATTTCTTAACTCTAAATTAACACTTGCAGGTTGAATAACTCCATTTTTATTTATAATAAAGAAACTAAATTACATATCAAGATGGACAGTATAGAAAAAATATACAGTCTAATTTCAATGTCCACTTAGGGAAGAAACAGTGTAGTCAACTCTGTAATGGGCACACTGTTCCCTAGATGTCCTCCTGTCTTGTCAATGCCCACCCCTGTATCTTCCAGATACTCTTCTATTCAGGGTTTTAGTTTTGCTCTGAAGTGGAAGCCAACTACTTTCAGATAGAGTGCTAAGGAATTGCATTAGTTGAACATCTACAAGGAACCAGCATCTTATAATCATGATGTATTTAACCCTGATAACCCAATGAAGTAGATATTGTTTCTATGTCCACTTAAAATATAAAAACAGAGTGGTTGAGGCACTTGCCCAGTGTTGCACAGCTAGTAAGCCGTGAAACTTTGGTTCAAATTAACTGTGCCTGACAATAGATATGGACTCCAATCACTGGAATACACTGCTTCCCTAACAGATGACTTCATTATCAGTGCAAAATTGTCTTTTTCAAATCATCTTATTAGGACTACTTGAATTCTTAAAGAGATTCATAAATGGAAATAGGTAGAACACCCAAACACATCAATAGTAAAATGCCAGTGAGTATGACCTCACTTCAAGTTACACACCATCATCTAGCACTTAGAGGCCCTACTAGGTTTCAGAAGTTTTATTACAGGTAAAGGAGATGCAATTATATTCCAGACATTTAGGGAAAAACTGGTTCTTTCACATTCAGTTGCTAAATTTCCATTTCTGTTAATATTAAGTCTCTGAGAAGAGTGTGTCTCCTGATGGTTTTTCCAACCAAGCTGCTGCCATTAACAGGAGTGACTCCAATCATGGTGTCCTCTCAATAAGAGTCACTTCAACACATTCCCCCAAAAATAAGCTGTCAGTTATTCGCCCTCAAAGATTTTCAGGCCTCAGTTATTCAATAGGACCATCTGGATAGTTATTAAAAAATAGAATACTAATTGAATGTTCCTTTTATTTGTGGGTATTTTTTGTCATTCAGATCTAGCCTGGAAAACACCTATTTGAAAGATTTCATTTCAAATACGGATTTTCCTAGGACCTGCATCTGTGTTATGTCTATCTGCTCAAATGCTTTCTCTCCAAGACAGACATTTATCAACATGATTGAGAACATTCTTTGTAAAGAGATCAAAAACAAAATATTTATGGTAAAAAAAAAAAAAAAACCTTTCATTTTATAATATAACTTTTATCATTACAGCCTGTGTATCTTCTTTCAGATAAAGACAGACTATTCAGTTTAAAGGGACTATTTTAAAGTCTATATTATAATAATTTTAGCCAAGACATCAGTTGCTTTTATAAACACAAGCAGATTTATACAAGGCAAATAAAATGAACATGAGGAAATTATTTTAAAATGTTAGCAACTCCAATTTGTTTTTTTCGAAAAAGTGGATAGATATAAATGTTACTTTAATTCTCGTATATTCTTTGGTTTTGACGAGATTTGGTAAAGATATTTAAATATGGTTGGCATTTATAAAACTATAGAATATTCTTATATAAAAGAAGATAGAGAAGAAAATAAGTAATTTTTTCAAACTATTCTTAAGATTTTGGAAAAATTAATCTATGGCGACAGGATCTGAAAGCTCTAAATACCTTAAGGATTGATGATTACTTAAAAAACAGTGGTCAAAGACCTCTTCAATCACTCATTACTAAGAGATCAACAGGCTACCTCCTTGAAGTTAATTGTATCCTCATAAATCCTTTTTGAATTATCCAGAAACTACTTCATTTTTATTTGCAGACTCAAGTGAATCTCGCTTTCCCCTTTTCTCCCTCCTTATCTGACTCATTTCAAGATTTCCACCAGGGCCCCAGTTTACAATTCTTTTACTGGTTACTTCTGTCTCATGTTCCCCGGAAATACTGGGAACATTGTAGGATTAGATATTGTGCTGGTGGACAGTTCCAGTCATATATGGCATTTGGCTATCTCTGCTCACTTCTACATTCTCATATGTTCTGAAGCCCAAGCCAGTAGTTAACCACAGCTCAACTCATGTTCCTTTCTTCACATGGAGGGCTCTTGGTCTCAGTCTCCCTATAGGAGTCAGACTCCTGACCACCTTGAATCTATTTTTGAAATCAATATGCAAAAGTTATTGGTTTCTACCCTGCTTGATATTAAATAGTCTCTTCATTTTAGGCCCATGGAAAACTATAACCTGTTTCTAGCAAGATATGAATTTTTAATCTTGTTCTGAAGTACACTTTATCATTGATGCATGTTTAAAGTAAAAATTCCAGGTGTGTCTAACTCAAGATTCAAGCAGCATCTAATTAGAAGTCGACTTTATTTTGTTTTATTCCTGAATACTATACATTCCAATTTGGATGAATAGCATAGAGAGATGATTAGTATTCTATTTGTACTTCTATTTAAAGTTTGAGTTTTGACCTTGTTTCTGCCCAGATGTGTTGATGTGCTTAAACATCAATGTTCAACAATTTTCCTAATAAGTAGTATTTTCATTCACTCTAGAATTTATTTTCCCTAGGAAAAGCATATGCTCCAATTATGCATTAACTTTTTAGCAATTATAATTATATTTTATTGTTCTAAAAATCTAAAGTTTTTCATAAGTGGATCACTAAACATAAACACTGGGGTTCATGTCCTCTTTTTGACCATTACTAGCTCATTATCAAAATGTGGACAATATCCACTTCCACTATGTAATGCTTTTGTGATTATTTAAACATAAAATAAGCTTTCAAAGCTCCTTGTAAAGTTACCAGGAAAAACTTTGAGAAATTATCATAAGATAGAAGAGAACATGAAAATGCACAAGCCATTTATATGATGTTTTACACAAAACTCTTGCCAGACTTTTAAAGGGTTTATTTAATGTAGTGTAGAACCGTATGTTTGATATAATTTGTTATATCATATAAACATAACATATTTTTCTCCCATAGACTAAAATATATTTCTTTTTAAAAATATATTTCAATATTTAATCATAAAACTTTTATCTGAGCCTAAGTTCCATTTAGCAAACTATGAGTTTAAATAAATAATTATTTCTTGGGCCAAATAAACACTTCTCAAAACTTTCCCAACTTG
This sequence comes from Pteropus alecto, assembly GCF_000325575.1. NCBI lineage: Eukaryota > Metazoa > Chordata > Mammalia > Chiroptera > Pteropodidae > Pteropus > Pteropus alecto. The sequence goes on from NW_006494610.1 coordinate 5,610,330, forward strand.
TAAACTTAATGAAAGATTCATTTTTGATAATTACCATTTCTTTAAGGGTCTCTTTCTTCTTTCATTTTAAACAACTTAAGAAATAAAACAAACTTAACAATGGAAGCCAAAAATCTTTATTATTTGAAAGTGAGTCTAAAATATTAAACTCTTGAATTAAGTTTGATTTACCTACCCAATCACAGCCAACGTTAGTTTAAAAAATAGTGAAGAAAATAGAAGCAACAATGTCTTAACATTCACATAAAACATTGACATATATTGTCATCTTTCCTCTCAGCTACTCCATGAGACAGTATAGTAACATTTTGATTTTTCTTCTTAAATAATGTTAGAAATATATTTTATCACAACCAATATTATGATCAAACATTTAATTTATACAAAGGAAAATTTGACTAAGATTAGTTTATGTGCAAAAAGTACCATTTCCTTTAAGATATAAAAGCAAGTATATGTGGATGAATATAGAGAAGGAACATTAATTCAGGAACTACTATGTGTTCTGTGTTTTAATCTTTATAGCGATAGGGAAAAGTGGATATGTAATTTCCATTTTACAGATGAGCAATGTGTTTTATTTTCTCAATTTTATGAATAACATGAAGACAATAAAATATTTTCTTTTTAATTTAATATTAGTTTCAGGTGTATAGCATAGACATTTATATAATTTATGAAGTGATTTTCCCTGATTTAGTCAAGTACTCATCTGGCACTATATATAAACCAATAAAATCTTTTCCAGCAACTAATATAATGAAAGAAGTGAAGGTGTACAAATATGCCAAGATGCCCACATGCAGTGTAGGTTCTCTCAGAAATTGTTCCAGTTATAGTTATATATATTATAGTTCTAGTCTTTGGGACTGGAATTAGAGACTCAAACTATTTCAATACCTTATGAAACTGAAGGATGAGCATTTACAGGCATACCTTGGAGATATTGTGAATGAGTTTCAGACCATGGCAATAAAGTGAAAATCACAATAAAGCAAGTTACACAAATTTTTGGTCTCCCAGCATATAAAAGTTCTGTTTACATTATACTATAGTCTATTGTGCAATTTTATGTCTAAAAAACAATGCCTAGACATTAATTAAAAATGCTTTGTTGTTTTAAAATGCTAATCATTATCTGAATCTTCAGTGAGTCATAATCTTTTTGATAGTGGAGAATCTTGCCTTAATGCTGATGGCTGCTGACTGATCAGGGAGATGCTGAAGGTTGGGGCAGCAATGGCCCTTCTTACAATAAGGCAACAATGAAGTTTGCCACATCAATTGACTCTTCCTTTCAGGAACGATTTCTCTCTAGCATGCAATTCTGTTTGATACCATTTTACCCACAGTACAACTTCTTTCAGAATTGGAGTCAGTCCTCTTAAACCTTGCTGCTGCTTTACCAACTAAATTATATAATAAAATATAAAGTAATTGTTATCATTTCCATGGTCTCTGCAGCATTTTCACCAGCAGTATATCTATCTCGAGAAACCACTTTCTTTGTCCATCCATTAAAACAACTCCTCATCCATTCAAGTTTTACTACAGCAAATCAGGTTCCACTTCTAATTCTAATTATCTTGCTATTTGTACCACATCAGTAGTAACTTTTTTCACTGAAGTTTTGAACCTCTCAAAGTCATCATGAGAATTGAAATCAACTTCTAAACTTCTGTTGATGCTGACATTTTGACCTCTTTCCATGAATCAAAACTGTTCTTATTGCCATCTAGAATAGTAAATCCTTTCCAGAGGGTTTTAATTTACTTTGCCCAGATTCAACAGAGGAATCACTGTCCTTGGCAGCTATGGTCTTACAAAATGTATTTCTTAAATAATAAGACTCAAAGTCAAGATTGCTTTTTGATCCATGGGCTGCAGAATGGATGTTGTGTTAGCAGGCATGAAAACAACAGTAATGTTGTGGTCTATCTCCATCAGAGCCCTTGGGTCACCAGGTGTATTGCCAATGAGCAGTTATATTTTTGAAAGAAAAAATTTTTTTGAGTAATAGGTCTCAATGAGCTTAAAATATATAGTAAACTATGTAGTAAACATATGTGCTGTCATTCAGGCTTTGTTCTGTTTGAGTATAGGCAGAGTGGATTTAGAATAATTCTGAAGGGTGTTGGGATTTTCAGAATGGTAAATAAGCACTGGCTTCAACTTAAAGTCACCAGCTGCACTAGCCCCAAACAACAGAATCAGCTTGTCCTTGAAGCTCGGAAGCCAGCTGTTAACTTCTCTCTAGCTGTGAAAGTCCTAGATGGCATCTTCTTCCAGTGTAAGGCTGTTTTGTCTACTTTGAAAATCTATTTTCTAGTGTCTCCACCTTCATTAATGATCTTAGCTAGACCATCCTGATAACTTACTGCACTCTCTACATCAGCACTTGCTGCTTTACCTTGCACTTTTATGTTTTGAAGATTGCTTATTTTCTTAAACCTATGGATCTTTGCTAGTTTCAAACTTTTCTTATGCAGCTTCCTCACCTCTCTCAGCCTTTGAAGGATTAAAGATTCAGGTCCTTGCTCTGGATTGGGTGTGGCTTAAGGGAATGCTGTGGCTGATTTGATCTTTTGTCCAGACTATTATAACTCTCTCCTTATCAGCAATATGGCTGCTTCACTTTCTTATCATTCATATGTTTATTTGAGTAACATATTTACTTGACTAATTCTTTGGTGCAAGAGGCCTAGCCATCACATATCTCAGCTTTTGACATGCCTTCCTCCCTAAGCTTAATCATTTCTAGCTTTTGATTTAAAGTGACAGACCTGCGATACTTTCACTTGAATGCTTAGAGGCCATTGTAGGGTTATTAATTGGCATAATTTCAATATTGTTGTATCTCGGGGTATAAGGAGGCCTGTAGAGATGGAAAGAGAATGGGGAAAGGCTGGTCAGTAGAACAGTTAGAACATACAGCATTTATCAATTTAATTAGCCATTATATAGGGGTACAATTTGTAGCACCCCAAAACAATTTCAATAGTAACATCAAAGACCACTGATCACAGATCACCATAACCAATATAATAATGAAAAAAGTTGAAAATATTGTATTACCAAAATGTGACACAGAGAAATGAAGTGAATTATCAAATGTGACACAGTGTTGGAAAAAACAGTGCTGATGATAGACTTGCTCAATGCAGGGTTGCCACAATCATTCAGTCGTTTAAAAAAACATAATATCTGCAGAGTGCAATAAGCAAAGAACAAAAAAGGTATGCCTGTACACTGTATTTACGGTAAGAGTCATAGCTAACAAAAGTATTAGTATTGCCATCATAGTTTTATTCACAAAAATATAAGATATGAGTGTGATATCAAGTAATCCTATTTTTCTTATGAAAGGCATTTTTCTTTGGCACTTTAATAAGAATAAAAATGCTATACATGGTTTTATGTTGAAAATGACATGCTTTGTTTCAAACCTCTTCATATTATATTTTAGGTATATTCATTAATTTGTGGTACGATAATGTAATAACTTGCTCTGTGTATGTACGTAGTCTGTGGGTGAAAATGGAAATGTGTATGTGTGAATAAACTTTCATTTTCCTGATTTTTATATATTCCACAGCAATAGTTTTATTAAATAAAAAGTAATTTTTGTTTTATTTAAAAAATTATGGTCTATTTTTTTAAGTTTTTATTTTTCAATTAGAGTTGATATTCAATATTTTATGTTAGTTTCAGGTATATAGCATAGTGGTTAGACATTTATATAATTTATGAAGTGATTCTCTATGATTAGTCTAGTACCCATTTTGTACTCTACATAGTGGTTACAGTATTATTGACCATATTCCCTATGCGAACTTCATATCCCTGTAACTATTTTGTAACTATCAATTTGTACTTCTTAATCCCTTCATCTTTTTCACCCAACTTCCCAACACCCCTGCCATCTTGAAATCACCAGCTTGTTCTCTGTCTTAGTCTGTTTTCATTTTATTTGTTCTTTTATTTTATTCTTTAGATTCAACATATAAATAAAATTATATGATTTTTGTCTTTCTCTGACTCATTCCACTTAGTATTATACCATCTAGGTCCATCTGTATCATTGCAAATGGTAAGATTTCATTTTTTTTATGGCTGAGTTATATTTCATTCTGTGAATCACAACTTCTTTATCCAATCATGTATTGATGAGCACTTATGTTGCTTCTATATCTTCTCTAATGTACATAGCAATGCAATGGACATGAGTGCATATATCTTTTTAAATCAGTGTTTTGATTGACTTTGGATTAATACCCAGATGTGAAATTGCTGGGCCGTGAGGCATTTCTATTTTTAATTTCTTAAGGAAACTCCGAACTGTTTTCCAGTGGCTGTACCAATTTGCAATCCTACCTACAGGGCACGGGGGTTTTCTTTTTTCCACATCCTCACTACCACTTGTTGTTTGATTTATTGATGATCGTAATTCTAACAGGTGTGAGGTAATATCTCATGCTGGTTTTAATTTACATTTCTCATGACATTGAGCATTTTTTCATATCTCTATTGGGAATCTATATGTCCTCTTTGGAGAAATGCCTATTCAGGTCTTCTGCCTGTTTTTTAATTGAATTGAGTATTGAGTTAAATGATGAGTTCTTTATAAATTTCATATATTAACCCCTTATCAGATGTATCATAGGCAAATATCTTCTCCATTCACTAGGTTGTCCTTTCCTTTTGTTGATGGTTTCCTTTGCTGCACAATAACTTTTCATTTTGATGTAATTCCATTTATGTATTTTTTTCTTTTGTTTACCTTACTCTAGGAGATATATATTTTTTAAAAAATGTATCAGTAAGAGCAATGTAAGAGTTTACCACCTATGTATTCTTCTAGGAGTTTTATAGTTCAAGTCTTAAATTTAAGTCTTTAATCCATTTTCAGTTTATTCTTGTATATGGTGTAAGAAGGCGGTCCAGTTTCATTTTTTTGCATGTATCTTTTCATTTTTTCTAACACCCTTTATTGAATAAACTGTCTTTATCCCATTGTATATTCTTGCCTCCTTTACCATAGATTAAATGACCATGTAGGTATCGGTTTACTTCTGGGCTTTCTATTCTGTTCCATGTATCTATGTGTCTGTTTTATGCCATTACTATGCTTTTTTGATTTTTATAACCCCGTAGTATAGTTTAATATCAGATACCATGATATCTCCAACCTTTTCTTCTTTCTCAAGCTTGCCGTGGCTCTTAGGAGTCTTTTATGGTTCCATATAAATTTTAGGATTATTTGTTTGAGTTCTGTAAAAAATGCCATTCGTATTTTAGTAGGGATTGCATTGAATCTGTAGATTGCTTTGAGTAGTATGCATTTTAACGATGTTAATTCTTACTATCCATGAGCATACTTCTCTTTGGTATATGCTTCCATTTATTTGTACCTTCTTCAATTTCTTTGTTCAATGCTTTATAATTTTCTGAGTACAGGTCTTTTACCTCCTTGGTTAAATTTATTTTTAGGTATTTTGTTGTTTTTGATGCAAATACAATTTTCTTAATGCCTCTTTCTGATAGTTCATTATTGGTGTATAAAAATGCAGCAGGTTTCTGAATATTAATTTTGTATCCTGCTACTTCACTGAATTTATTTCAGTAAATAGTTTCAGTTCCAATATTTCAATTCCAATAGTTTTTTGGTGAAACCTTTAGGATTCTCTGTAGTATCCTGTGTCATCTGCAAATAATGATAGTTTTACTTTTTCCTTTCCAATTTGGATGCCTTTTATTTCTTTTCTTGTCTAATTGCTGTAGTTAGAACTTCCAATACTCTGTTGAATAAAAGTGGTGAAAGTGGACATCTTTGTCTTGTTCCTGATCTTAAGGAAACACTTTTAGCTTTTTGCTGTTGAGTATGATGTTAGCTGTGGGTTTGTCATATATAGTCTTTATAATTTTGAGTTATGTTCTCACTATTCCCACTTTGCCGAGAGTTTTTATCATAATGGATGCTGGAAAATGTCAAAAGGTTTTACTGCATCTATTAATATAATCATATGATTTTTATCTTTCAATTTGTTAATGTGGTGTATCATATTGACTTGTGGATATTGAACCAACCTTGCATGTCAGGAATAAATCCAACTTGATCATGATGTGTAATCTTTTAATATATTGTTGATTTTGGTTTACTATTATTTCAGGATTTTTGCGTGTATATTCATCATGGATATTGGCCTATAATTTTCTTTTTTTGTAATATATTTATCTGGCTTGGGAATCATGGTGGCCTCATAAAATGATCTTGGAAGTTTTCTCTCCTATTGAATTTTTCAAAATAGTTTGAGAAGGATAGATGTTAATTCTTCTTTGAATGTTTGGTAAAATTCACTTGTGAAGCCATTTGGTACAGGACTTCTGTTTGTGGGGAGTTTTTGATTACTGATTTGATTTTGTTAGTAGTAATTGGTTGGTTCAAGTTTTGTGTTCCTTCTTGGAAGATGTATATTTTTAGGAATTTATCCATTTCTTCCAGATTGTCCAACTTGTTGGCACATAATTGTTCATAGTATATTCTCATAATCCTTTGTATTTTGTGGAGGCAATTGTCATTTCTTTTTTATTTCTGATTTAATTTATTTGGGTTCTCTTTCTTTTTTCTTCATGAGTCTAGTTAAAACTTTATCAAGTCTATTTATCTTTTCAACAACCAGCCCTTGGTCATTGATTTTTTATATTGTTTTTAGAGGCTCTATTTTGTTTCTGCTCTGATCTTAATTATTCACTTTCTTTTACTCTGGGCTTTGTTTGCTGTTCTTTTTTCTAATTCAAGTGTAAGGTTAGACTGATCACTTGAAATTTTTCTTGTTTCATGAGATAAGCCTGTATTGCTTTGTATTTTCCTCTTAGGACTGCTTTTCCTGTGTTCCATAGATTTTGAGTCACTGTGATTTTATTTTCATTTGTCTCTAGGTATCTTTTGATGTCTTCCTCGATCTCATTGATTACCCATACATTGTTTAGTAGCATATTACTTAGCCTCCATGTGTTTGTGTGTTTTTTAGTTTTTTTTTTCTTTCTTATAATTGATTTCTAATTTCATACCATTGTGGTTGGAGAAGATGCTTGGTATGATTTCAATCTTCTTAAATGTATTGAGATTTATTTTGTAGCCTAATGTGTGCTCTATCTTGGAAAATGTTCCATGTGTACTTGAGAAGAATGTATATTCTACTGCTTTGGTGTAAAGTGGTCTAAAAATATCAATTAAATGTATCTGGTTTAGTCTCATTTAGGGATGCTATTTCTTTATTGCTTTTCTATCAGGAAGATCTGTTCATCTCTGTCAATGGAGTGTTAAAGTCCCCTATTATGACTGTATTACTTTTGGTCTCTCCCTTTTTGTTGGTCAATACTTGTTTTATATATTTAGATTCTGCTATGTTGGGTGCATAAATGTTTACAAGGATTATATCTTCTTTGTTGGATTGATCCTTTTATCATGAGATAATGTCTTCTTTGTCTCTTATTATAGTCTTTGTTTTAAAATCTCTTTTGTCTGATATAAGTATTGCTACCCCAGCTATTTTTTTTTTTATTTCCATTTGTGTGAAATATCTTTTTTCATCTCTTTACTTTCAGTCTGTGTGTGTCTTTTGATCTGAAGTGGGTCTCTTGTAGACAGCATATGTATGGGGCTTGTTTTCTTATCCATTCAGCTACCCTTTGCCTTTGGATTGAAGTATTTAATCCATTTACATTTAATGTGGTTAATATGTAGTTATTGCCATAGTTATTGTCATTTTATTATTCATACTTAAGGGGATTTTTCTTCCCCTTCTAGTTTCAAAGAAGTTCCTTGAACATTTTTTGCAATACTGGCTTGATGGTGGTAAATTCCTTTAGCTTTTTTCTGTTTGGGAAGCTCTTTACCTCACCTTCAATTTTAATTGATAGCCTTACTGGGTAGATTTGTCTTGATCATAGGTCCTTTCTTTTCATCACTTTGAATATATCATGGCATTCCCTTCTGGCCTTCAAAGATTTTGTCAAGAAATCAGCTGACATTCTTGTGGGAGTACCTTTAAAAGTAACTAGCTGCCTTTCTTTTGCTGCTGTTACGTTATGATTCTCTCTTTGTGTTTAACCTTTGCCATTTTAATTATGTTGTGTCTTGGTGTGTGTCTGTTTGGGTTCATCTTGTTTGGAAGTCTCTGTGCTTCTTGGACTTTTATGTCTATATCCTTCACCTGGTTAGGAAAGTTTTCTGTCATTTTTTCCTCAAATAGTTTCCTAATTCCTTACTTTCTCTCTTCTCCTTCTGGTACCTCTATGATGCAAATGTTGTTTTGCTTGATGTCTCAGAGATCCCTTAAACTATTCTTTTTATTATTATTATGTTTTTTTCTTTTCGCTATTCTGATTAGGAGTTTTCTGTTATTTTATCTTCCAAATTGCTGATTCAATCCTCTGTTTCATCTAATCTGTTAATTCCTTCTAGTGTATTCTTCATTAGTTATTATATGCATTTCTGATTGGTTCCTTTTTATGGTTTCTATGTTCCTTTTTATGCTTACTATCTCTTTGTTAAAGCTCTCATTGAGCTCATGTATTCTTCCCCTAAGTTTATTGAGCATCCTTATAAACAGTGTTTTGAACTCTGTATGTGATGTGTTCCTGACCTTCATTTATTTCGTTCTTTTTCCTCTTATTTCATTTGGGACATGTTTCTTTATTTTCTCATTTTAGTTGCCTCTGTGTTTGTTTAGATGTTTTAGGTAGATATATATTATGTTCTTCAGTCTTGGCCGGGTGGCCTTATGTTGTAGGGTCCTCTGTGACCCAATGGCACAGTCTCTCTGATCACCTATGCTGGGTGCTCCAGGAGTGTCCCTTGTGTGGGCTGTGTGTGCCCTCCTGTTGTAATTGAGTCTTGATTGCTCTTGGCAAAGCAGTGGGTACTGATTTACTGTGAAGTTTGGCCATGCCCACAGTATATGAGCTGCTATGTGAGGATTGACCCCATGGAGTGGGATTCACCCCAGCAGGCTTGTGTGCCTGTTGAGACCACTCTTTGATTGTGCCACTTGTGAAGCTAATCAGGTGGTGTCTGTTGTGGTTTCACATCAGCCTTTGGCTGTATTGGTTCTGGGCCCCTTGGGAGGGCCTCCAGTGTAGGCCAAGGTCAGCTGCTGCCTGTGACTACTTAAGGCTACTTGGTAGAAGCTATAAAACTATTCATGGTTGCTTGCTGCCTATTGTGGACCCGGAGGCATGTGGGTGTGGCCATATTACATATTGAGGCCTGTTTCCATCAGTCCCAAGCCTGAGACAGCTCAGCAAAAGGCCCAGGACACCCTAATGCCTGAGACTGCCTATTTTCTGCCAGCAATGCTCAGCAGGTAAAAGAGTCTTGGTCAGTATGTGAATTGGGTGAATCAGGGTACCAGAGAGTCACCAGGATGGGGCAAGTTGTGCTACCTCAAGTTAGTACAGATTCAGTTTGGTTCCACTGCTGAGCCTGTGGCCACCTGCAAAACTCTCAGATAACACTGGGGCTAGCCACTGTCCCCCTTGGGCCTGCAGACCCCCAAGATTTGTTTAAGAAATACTGATGCTTGGGACAACACTAGTTTTCTGCCAGCAAAAGTGACTCCAGAGAAATGTAAGCTGAGGCCTCTTGGTTGCTGCTGAGAGAGCCTCCTGCAGAGGGCTTGGGGTGAGGGTGATTGCCCTGCCAGGAAAATACCTCCAGCAATGCTATAGTTGGGTAGGGTGGAGTTTCAAGGAGTCACCTATGTGGGGAAAGTAAAGTTCACCTTGCCAATCCAAATTCAGATTTGGTCCTGTTGGGGGAGGGCTCAGCACAAGCAAGATCTCAGCACAAGCACTCATCTGCAGACAGACTGCACAGGAGGAAGGCTCAACAAAGGGACAATGGCAGCTGTCCCTCTAGTCCTCAACCTGAACTTTCCCTATGTTCTGGCACCTCCCAAGCTGCTGTCCCTCTGCTGGAATCCAGGGTGAGTGCCAGTGAATGAATGAGTCTGTGTGCAGGCCCTTTAAGGGCACATCTGGGTTTTTAGCAGCCTTCTGTCTCACCCAAATGGTTGGAATCTTTGCTAATTTTCACAGCCAGATTTTTTCAGCACTGGAACCCTTTCTCCTCCAAGAGACCTCCACAACCAAGGTATCGCTCCCATTGCTCAACCACCACACATGAGTGTGGAACCAGCCCATTTTGTGTCTTCACCTCTCCTACCAGTCTCAGTGTGTCCTCTTTATATCCTTAGTTATAGGATTTCTGTTGAGCTAGACTTCGGATTGATCTCCAAATAACAATCTTTGGATTGTTATTTAGTTTAATTTTAATGCAGTCATTTGAGGAGGCAAGCACAGACTTTATCTATTCCATCTTGACTGGAATTTCAAATACGGTATATAATTAAAAAAAAAAATCTCACCACGAATTTTGTTTGCACCAACAGGAAAAAAATCTGTAAACTTAAAATTTTTGTTTCTTGGCTTACCTTGGCTATTTTAGAGTTGCAAATATATTAATAATTTTCTGTTCTCTGCTGCTATAGAAACACTATATTTTTATATTATTTAATGTATAATTTTAAACAATGACTGGCTATGAACAGCATTACACAGAGATCTGGCAGATAGAATACAAGTTATTTTGATGTTATTAACTTTTTAATTTTTCCATTGTTTTAAAATTGCGAACTTACTTTTTTTGTTATAACAAAACCCAGGTACTTTTTATAGTAGTATAACTTCGGTGGTATATTGCCCACTGGGATTCTTTTTAGACTGTCCTGAACAATTATACTAAGAAGACTACCATTGGTCACAGGTGATACTAGCCTACTACTAAGGAACTAGGACAACAGGGAAGAACAGACTGTCATCAGGGCAGTCTTTATAGCAGCCCAACAACTCAGGTGCAAGCAGGCAAGTTCAAAATGAAGCAGATGGGGAAACATTCCAGCTTTAAAGCTTACTTCCATTAAGGAATCAATTTATTTTTTAACAACAAAGGCTCAACTTCTAGGATTCCCTCAAGGGGCCTGCCCAATGAAAATAATCATCACACTCAGGGAAAGCCAACATTGGGCTTACTATCAGATATTTACAATTCTCCTAGTCCCAATTCATTGTAGCAGTCAAGCGTCATTTTTACCATAGGTAAATTTTCCTGGTAATACAGTTAATTTTCCAATTTTTATCAGATTTCCAGGCGAATAGAAATAGGCAGTTCATCAAAGATCCAATTGTCACGAAGAAGAGAAATGTGTTGTTAGTCTTTAATCCACAGATGGTTAACATGAAGTTGAGAAGATTAATTTTAAAGACTAGCATGGCATATTTTCATTCTGTCTACAAAAGCAAATTGAACTTTAGTTTATCATTTGTTGTACAAAGACCTGCTATCATTTGTCTTTTTGATTTCACTTTCAAAGCATGTTAAGCATTTCTGCCATCCTTGTCAACTTTAAAAACTATTCACACCTACACACCAAAATTTTGAAGGGCCAGAAAATGTCTAAATTTATTAATTAAAATTTCCAAGGGAATTTTGTGTCCTTTTTAGGAGATTAGACTCAAAGTTTAAGGCTGCATTCTAAAAGACTAAAACTCAATCAAGTAACTGTTTAAAATAAATAAAATTTTACATAAGATAAGCCTGAAATTGCTTCCAAAGCTCAGGATATTAGTTCTGTAGGACCACATTTGAGTGAGAAGAGGCTAAGAGGATCCATCCATGGTACATCAGTTGTGGCCACAGCAGTAACGTTATATGTGGGCACATATGAGATAAGCATGCTTTAAGAGAAGAAAGTGAACGTGGCAGAAACTCTAGATTTTCTAGAGAGAAGCAGTGTAATGGGCAGATGATACCTTGTTAGTTTCTACAACTATGGCCATTAGTTTATAAGGACTGACTAGATTCCTTTTTTTTTTCCAGAAAGACTATGAGAGGGCAGGATTAGAGCACTTTGAGTACATAACAAATAGCCAATGCCGTTAGATTTTAAAAGCACCGCTAAGAATGAACACTAAGAGACTATATGCAATTCAGATTGAGCTTACTAGTTTACTACTTAGAAACAAATATTAGCTACGCAATAATTGTAAAACATTTATGCATTTATATATGTACATTATTTTATAAAAAGTAGAGAATTTACCAAAAGCTTAGAAATTCTACTTGATCTAAAGCCAGCGTTAGCTGTCTGACAATGAATAGGTTATTTAATAACACTACCTCAAAATTTTCACTTGTAGAATGAGAAATTTGAAATAAATTATGTATATAGTTTTTTTATCTAATTAAAAAAAGATGTACATGTATTATTTTATTTATGATAGCTCACATTAATAAAGAATAGTACGTAAAACATTTCAAAACAAATTTTAGGTAGAAGATATATTATTCAAAGATGTGTGTTAATTTTTTAAAGAATCATTTTTATGATACATTTTAAATGATTTAAAGTCAATCTTGACTGAATAAACTTGAGTAATTAAATATCCTCAAGTTACTTGAATATTGAAAAATGAGGGCATTGATTCTTTTAGTTAATTTTGCTGGCTTCTGTTAAGAACTTATCAAGAATTAAGAAATTAAAATGCATTTCTTCCACTTTAAATAGAAAATAATTTGCCTTTTTTCTATTAAAGATCATTTTTTTTGTTCTGTCAAACTATACACACCATAATAAAATGGAGATAGTGCAATGTAATTAGCTGAAAGTAGTGAAGTTAATTTATCTTCAATTATGTATAAGAAAAAAAACCTATGAAACCATATTAAGAATTATAGTACTTAAGTAGAAAATATATTGCAATTATTTTATGTTCCTTTTTGAAATCAGAGCTATAAATCTTTGGAAAATTTGTTGAAGATATATGAAATTCTGTTAGATCTTTATTCTATTATACATTGAATTTCTTAATAGATATTAAGTTTTAACAGCAGTTGTGGCTGGTTCTCTTAATTTGGATGAACATACTGAAAGCACTTTTGGATTTATTTCTTTCAATATGACATCTCAAAGTTACTTTAAAAGTTCTGTGAAATATTTTTCATTAGATTTGATCTCAACTGTACAGCACAAGCCATTAATAACTGAGACATATGCAAAACAAGATAGAGGTAGTGAGTATTTGAGAGACAAGTGAATCACTACAGTTTAGATTTGCCTAGTATCTTTTTTATCGATCAACCCCCAAGATAAAGTAGACCTAACTCTAATGAGAAACATGGAGATCTAGGAAATATAAAGAACAGGACTGACTCTTAACAAATTTGAGTGTTATAAACTTTATCTTCAAGACTTTCCCATTCTCTTAACAACTTTCCCAATTCAAAGGCAATTTCTCCCTTCTTCTCTCTACAATTGAGTTACCTTCATGCTCAAAGTCTCTATACTGACTTCTGATTACCCCAAAACTTAAACTTCTGCCAACAGCAGTGTTTTCAATGCAGAAAGCTCCATGCTCCTAAACAGTGTATGCTTTGGCATTGTTGCCCTCCTTCCCAGTAATTTCTAAATCAAAACCCTTATTCTATTGGTGTAGTAATTACTTCTAGGTCCTGGGAAGGGGTGCTGATTAAATACATGGTGAAACACATTAAACACAGCATGATGAAAAATGCAGTTTAATGAGTATCTTTTAATTAATAAAGCATATCATCCCACTTCTGAGATGTGATCTTCTGCCTTAGGTCAGCACTGACCCAGGAAGCTATCCCTGGCCATCACTCTTGCTGTCAAAGATCAGGATCTGTTACAATAGAATGTCAATTTTCGGTGCCCATTCATTTTTGCTTGTTTTATGCTCATGTTCTAAACATACTAAAGCTAGCCAATGCAAGAATTTTACTGAATGGAAATATTCTTTAAGATAAGTTTTAAAATTAACTTTTAATAATCATGTGTTACGAATCCATTTTTCACCCTCTATACCATTCCAGATGTTCCTCCTTAGCCCCTAACCCCCACATTCTTCCTCCTTAGCGTACCTTCCTTTTGAAATCATTTTGAAATTCAGGAGGAGTAATAAAGGAAAAGAGAAATACAAACAGCTCTGACTGAATGATGCTAATTGAGTGAAAGTGAGGCTGCTCCATGTATGAAGCATTGTTCCCAGTGGTTGCTGCAGAGATGAACATTAATCTTGTTTTAGTATACTTCATTTATATAATTAATCATGTTGTCATTTGGGGCTTAGAGATGCAGTTTGCCTTGAATAACTGCTGGATACCTCAGACCCTTACACTAACCTAAACATTTATGATTTGCCTAGTCTAAGTAAGTTTACATTGAATTCAAGGTTAGTGTGCTACACTATAGTTTTGCTCTAGCTCTTTTTATTGTTATTGTCCTTACTTTAACTTGATCTCGAGATTTTACATGTGAAATAGAAGTGCAAGTGAATATCCCTAACTATTGAAATTCTTATTAACATTATTGATAAATTACTGATGTACTTTTAATGGTTAAACTATGGCAGAGCAAGATGTATGATACATGGTGTCATTAACAGATCTTCACATTGTATGAGTCTGTATACTTTTTAAAAGAAATAGAGCCTTTTGAAAACCATTACTTTTAAGGCATAATTTAAACAGCCTTCCCCATCCTATGAACTCTTGAGATGTGTAGTATCATTCCATGTTCTGAATTTTGTAACATGTATTACCTGTGTCATTTACTTTATAGCCACTTGTGCTGTGGTATTTCATCTATTGTTTTATTCCCCAATAGATGCTAAGCTTCTTGAACACAGGAGTCATGGCTTCTACTTCTTTGTGTGTAATACAGCCATGGCATAGTAGGTATTCAATAAATGCTTCTTGCTTGAGAATCGACAATTCCATCCTGTAAACTGAAGGGTCCTTACCTTCAGTTTCTATGACCCATTTGCTGTTTAATTAGCTATTAGCTGGAACTGATTGATAGACACAAAGACTTTTTTTTTTCCCAGAGACTGGCAGCTATGTAAATACAGCACTTAACCTTAAGCACTCAGCCATTAACCTTAATCACTGTCCATTAACCTTAAAGCACCCCAGGTTTCTCCCCTTACAGTCCCACAAAGCGCACCCCACATATGAACATAATGCATTTTTTAGCACGAAAAAGAATCTTAGTAAAATGTTTTTATTGTCTATGAGTGGCTATGAAAAATGTATTTCGAAAAAAACATTTAACACCATTTTGTGTGTGTGTGTAGATACTAATTAATTTTCCAGGTCTTCAAAGAAAGATATAAAATTAGCAAATTATTTTGAGGAGTATGTTAGGATATATTTGAGAAGAGAAAGTTGAGACAATGCTTTTTTAGAGTACCATTTATAAGGTTGATGATAATCATGGGAGTATTACATATCATTTCTAGTTAAACTGCAAATTTATGGGAAAAAAAAATAACCTTTCCTATAGCTGTTGCTAAAATTGGACATGTAGAAACAATCAATTACTTTAGGAACAGTGACGGCCTGGAATACTTTCTAATGTCAGATAATAACAGAGAGAGAGGATAAATGAAATTTTCTCCTTTATAGATAGCACTTTAAATTTCTCCTTGTAAGTCTTCTTATCTATAGATATAATCAATTTTATGGAAATAACACCATTTTCATAGTTCTTTGTAGTCTAAAAAAATCTATATTTTTTTTCTTTTGAGTGTTTCATAAAAACTATATAAAATAATTATATGGCATTGGAAAGAAAATATGTCAACGGTTAATTAATGTATTTCAATATATTGAGTTTGTTTCATATCATGGTTTTGTTTTTACCAAGATCTACATTCACAACCTATAAATATAGTAAAATAATATTGGAATGTTGCAAATGTTGTGTGTGTAATTTTATATGCAGTTGTGTTTTACGACCTCGACATTTGAGGGGAAAACAATATGTCAGTTGAGTTCCCATTCTGAACATAATACATCATAGGGTGAGTAGAAAGTGCAAGGGTGGCTGGGATGCACAAGGCAGAACCAACACCTTGCTATATTCAGGAAAGCAACTTGATACTAATGGACTGATTATTTTTAGATTTGCCAAAGTGCTCAGTTTTGCTCCAGGTCTCAAAGGGAATTGACACTAGAAGGTGTGAGCAACTGAGGGCAGGGGAGGGTTTCCCTTATAACTGCATTTCAAAGTAAATTTTAACAGACACAAAATCTCACTGGAAAAACAAACCAGTGTAATATGATGTCTTCAACTTTAGAAAGATTTTACTTCAACATAGGCTGGTTAGCTGTTCACTTGGAATTTACAATTACCCAACTGAGGAAAAAGGTGAAATGAGAGAGAGACTTGGCAAAAGAGAGTCCAGGCAGAAGGAGATCCATGAAGACAAACCAAATTTAATGTTGGCCATGTGTTTTGAGAATTAATCAATAGCTTTCACATACATGACTCACCGTATGCTTATTTCACTCTTTAAGCATTTTTGTTATTCATTTATTCATGGCCCTCAAGGATGCTCTTGGAGGTACAAAGATTCTAAAACCATATTAATTTACTCTCTCATTTTTTTTATTTGTAGATTCCATACCCCATACCACTATATATATAGAATAGTAGCTTAGACATATCCATATACACTGACATTCTTTTTTCACAAGAAAACTATTTGCAGATTTATCTCAATTTAAGAAAATAAATGGAAGTAAATTTCTGTTCATGTTTGCAAAATGCCTTTTCCTATATACACACTTATTCATTTGAGTAACAGTGCTAAGGAAATTTACTTCAAGAATACTTTTAGGTCACTGCTGTTGCTGAGACAGTGATATAAACATACGAAGGCTGCATTTTTGAATTAGTTTTTTTTTTTTTTTTTTTTTTTTTTACAAACTTGTGGCAGGTACTCTTCTAAGAACTTTTACTTGAAGAACAAATGGGAATAACACAAGTTTCTTTCCTTTAATATGAATGTGCAGTGCTATAATAGAGGCTAAACATTAGAAAAAATTAAAACATTATCATATTTTTTTCTAAGAACTTGGCTAGATATGATTAGTAATTATAGCCATGTTTCCAAGTTATAAGAAATAGTTTAATAATAACACACTTAAGAGCAAATGAAACCATATTGGTATTGTGCAAGTTAGTGTCTTACATTAGAATTTAAGGGGAAATTTAAAGAGCCTGGGCTACATAAAATTATTCTTTTTTAATCCTATGTTTTTCTACTTTTACTGTATTACTTTTTTATTTATCAGTTTGAATGGTTATGCGTGAGAAAGTTTCTAATTTTTTTTATTTAAATACTTAAATAGCAAAACAATATACTCAGTATTAGTAAAAGACAGAATTTATATTTATTATTTTTAACTTTTTACTTGGGCACCTGAATGCATAGTATATATTAGACATTTGTGTTATTTGTTGAATAAAATTATTTAATTCTTCCAATTAAACACTGTCAGTCTAATTTATTAAAACTTTAAATTTTACCACTCTACCGCATTGTTTTGAAGAACCTAATCTGGTTGTTGGCTCTACATTTGGATGACTAAGACATATTTAAAAGATTCTTAAACTAACTTTCTTTACCTAATCTCTAGGTTCTAAGGAAATATAAAACTTTTATAGAAATCAAAAATTGCCATTATGGATATTGGGTCTTTCGTCTAAATCTGGCTTTATTTGTATCTTTTGCCGAAATAAATTTTAACCTAGATTTGTATGGAAACTAGAATACAGCGTAACACAGGAGAACAAAGCAGATTTAAAGATTAAGGCTGAAACATTTTAGAGAAAACTGCAAGGGGAGAGACTATTCCCTAGGGAGAAGTAGGGAGGAGGACTGTCTTGCTTTGACTCTAGAATCTCAGGTGAGAGCAAGAATGAGTGCCACAAGTAATCAGAGATCTATAAGTAAATCCATTATCCTGTGCACATTACCCATCAGTTAACAAAATATTTGCTCAGCAAATATTCTTACAAAAGACTGAGGAAAAAAATAAAGGAAATAGGGATGCTTCCTGCTTCCCAACTAAACCACTCAGTTGCAGGTTATGTGAATTTTCTTCCTTAAAGACTGTTCCTGAATTCGTTTTCATCTTATATTATTTGTAAAAGAGTTAGGTCAGAGTGTCCAACCCAACTCAGTAAAATCTGTTCCAGCATCCTCATGGCTGCATTTTCTTGAGTGTTTTTTTTTTTTTAATTTTTATTTTTTTTTAATGTGTTAAGTAGAAAGGAATTTAAGAAAATGATATCTGTTTCATATGGGATTTTTAATCTTAAAACAGCAAGTCAACACACTACTACCACCCCAAGCCAGTGACAAGAAACAGCATAACCACTCATCACTCTCAAACACACCCTCTGCCCACGTGAACAAACAAACACATAAGCAGATGTAAAAAACAACCAACTACAAAAACAGATCCTGCCTTCCTAACAACTCACCATTGCAAGGAAATTTAAGATTGAATGTGTATAGTAAAAATACTTTCAACAGGGAGTGTGAGAGGGGCTGTACCCACCCCTCCCCACTGCAACCCAGCACTCTTGGGACCCAGCACTCCTGAGGGCAGGGTGAGAACTCTGGCGCCTTTAGCCCATCTGAGGCCTTCTGGAAGAAAAATGATGTCACAGATGTTTCACTGTTTTTTCCTCATCCTCTCTATCTCCTTGTATTTTAAAAGATTTTCCCCTCTTTACAGTTTTTTTTTTCCTTTTTGAAACTTTCAACATTTCTCCAAAGTGCTCTGATTCTCTTAAAAAGAGGGACATTTCTTCTGAGCAAATGCATATAAACATTAATTCCCACTTGTCCTTTGTATTTTATTTCAGTTTTTCCTGTGGATGGGGCTTCTTTTTCTTTTCCCAGGGTAGAAGCAAGGGTGTGAGAATCATCACCTGCATTTGAAATCTTCAGGGATGTGTTGAAGAATACTGGCTATTAATTAACAGTTCATGATGTGCTTCACACTCTTCAGAGGAAATGCACTATATAAATGCCAAATAGTAATAATTCAGTTCTCCTCTCTCCGTTGGGTTCTAGATGCACCAGCTCTCACCCTCCAGAGAGGGAAAAGTCATATTCTTTATTACACCTACCTAGAGAATAAAGTGTCAAGTGTAAAAGCTGCTACAAGAGGAATAGTTATACTCACTTCAAAATAATTTCAAATGTTTCTCTGAAGAAACATCACTAGGGGATGAGGGTACCTACCCGTCATCCTCAGAGTTCTATACAATCCCAGTAGGGAGCAGAATTTTTCACCTGTGCTTCCTATAGTCCGTTCACTCTCTAGGAAACAACCTGCCTTTCTTGAGAAGAACATACTTCACATTCACTTGTCTCAAAGACCACTTTCACCACACAGAAAGATCCTGTTCTAGGTGAAGTTTCTATGGGATGTTATTTTTGTTTCCAGCAAGAAAAGTTCAGGTTTACCTCATTTATTTTCTCTAATCATTTCATTTTAAATATGATATTAGAGTCAGAAAAGTCAGAAAGAAATTGTCTTTTTTCCAAGGCCAAGAGATATGAAAAGTGAAAGAGTTAGGATTCTCCCACTTCCTAGCAGATGAGACTGAGAACCATTGTTGCAGTGATGGAATATACATAGCCAAGTAGAGTTTTAAACTGACCCAGATCTCCAACAAGATCCAAACCTGTGTGTGTGTCTCAGGCCCCTGGACTCTCCTGTAAAGGTATGGAAAATAGAACTATAACTCATCTCTGCCTCAGTATAGTGTTATGAATTATATTTGCCTTTTACATGTTTTAAATTTAAAAGTTTTCTCAGAACCAATATTTAAGATAGTTCTCATAGTTTTGGAGCTCTTATTTATCATTTGAAATATTCATAGTTTTTTTCACTGCTCAAATGATTAGATATTTTTTATCTAACCATTCTCATGGTAATTAAAACATTGTATTTGACTTAAATATGGAATACTAAGATTCATCTATGGGTGGCATTTTAATCTCTCCCATATTTTTATTTCTATAATCTTATTCATTTTTAAGTTAAAATTATAAAAAATAATGTGATTAAACACAAAGATTAATGTTAAAAGCTTCAAAAGGAATAAGAAGCAGGAAAATAACTACTTACCAATTTTTGTGTGTATGTATAGTTTTTATTATTAAACTCAGATAATGTCTCTATGAAGAAAGTATATATGGTAGCTCAAAGAGATTAAGTACATTCTTTAGTTTCATAGCTAGAGTTAGTGGTAGGGCTGTGATTCAAACCCAGACCTAACTCCAAAGTCTAATATTGTAAAACAAACATATAGCACCCTTCTTACTCTCACCATTACTGGTAATGTTGCCAGTGATGTCCATGTCACTCTAAACTAATAGCAATATCAAAGCTGTTGCTAATCACATCATCTGCCATTTGGGGGAGGAAATATTACTCTTTGAAAGTCAATATTTCATTATGTTTCAAATTTTCCTTTCCCACTGTTAAAACCTAATATATGACTTTATCTATATCCTCAATTTAGTGGGCTTATATTCCTCCGAAATAATTTGATGAAGTGTTTCCTGGTAAAAGTTTTAGAGCTGAGCACTGATTTCTGATTGAATTTACATCTTACTGTATCATCTGATCCTTTTGGCATATGAGTTTGTCTTTAAAAAAAATAAAGACATATCTAAAATATTTAAGGGTTTTTATAATTTAAAAACACTGAATATCTTATCTGATATAAATGGGAGGCATTTTTTAACTGAAAAAAAGCTAGCAAATTTGATAGGAAAAAAGACAAGTGAAATATAGATTTAAAAATGGAGCAAACGAGCAACAGTTTTATGACCAGTAAAAATATAAAATTCTAATGAGTTTTAACTTATTTCTCAAATAATTAAGATGTTGACTACAGTTTTCTTTCCTTTCAATGTCTAGATGTTTATTTTAGCTCCTTACTCCAAATTTATATTTTATCAATGTCCACACCCTTCCCTAAAATTTCTTAATATTTCTAAAACATGTCAGAGTGGGGAAATGAGACAATAAAACTCATGTTTTTTTTTTTTCTGTAGCCTTTGACTCAAACTTACTTTTCCTAAATTTATGAAAAAAATTACCATTTCTTTTGATTTTACTTATATAGACATATAAGCATGCACATATATTTATATAAAACTTTTCTATTATAGCCATATATATTATTTTATTATAAACCAGGCACTCAATTTGAGGTTAAGTAATCCACAGAGCCATCTCCTATTGTTCATTGAGATAGTCTTTTAAAACTCTATTAAATTTAGTAATTAGTGTCAAGTTACTACAATTAATAATAATTCTGGGCATTAACTTGAGCTACTATGGAAAAAATCTGAGAAACAGATAATTTGGGGGTCACTATTCTTAATATGTTGCTCGCAATTAGAAGCAGCAAATTTTTATTGGAACAAGAGATCTAAAAATAGATTTCCCAAGTCAGCCTTAGGTATAAAAGCATGTTTCCCTAGAAACCAGGAAAAAAAATGCATAGAAATATGGATAGTTTAGACTGTCTCTTTTCGGCTGGGGGAATTGGGGATTTTATTGCACTCAGCAATTTCAGGTGTAGGTTTCATAACGCTTTCGTTCTCTTTTTCTCCCATGAGGAAATGAAGCCATTGGGATAGGTTACTAACACAATCTATTTTTACCCCTCAAAAGACTGGAATTATTGTCTTAACAAATCTAAGCTTTTGCTTTTTAAACATCACTATAGATTTCAAGGTCTTGATTCTCCTGTATTTCTTTCATTTTGTCATGGCAAAATGAAATGTATTGATATTTTCAACATTTTATTAAAAATCTTATACTGAAAAGGACACCAAAAGAGCCTCCTTTAGGGATTTTCTTCCTCCCTTTTAAAGCTTTATGTATCTGTTTAATAAGGAAGATATAATTATGAAGAGTCAGAAAAATGTTAGTCTTTTTAAAAAGGTATGGTGTCAAGCAGTTACTGTGATTACTGAACAGAAATACTATTGCGGGGGAGGAATCCCCAAAGTTGAATATCAATTCTCCTGCAAGGCCACTCATAAGCATTAATACTTTATGGCTCAGGATAGAAAAGAAACCTCATGAAAGATAGGGGCAATGATTTAATCCCAATGTCTATCTGGCTTAAGAAAACTTTCTTTCTTGTGTACTTCTAGCTATGAACCTCAGAGTTTTTGCTGGAATATATAATCAAAATGCCATAATTCCCCATTTCAATCTTTCTATTTGCTTGTTGGAAGGCTTGTTAAACTTAGAGCCATCTCTCTCTCTTTTTTTTTAAACCTTTCTCTGCTATTCTTAGTGTTCCTATCTTTACTGTTTGCTAGCCAGTAGAGAATCAATCTATTTTTCCCTCTGACCCAAATAATTTTATATGTGAAATCCAATTATGAAAAAAAAGATGTCAAGTACAGCCTTGAAGGAGAAAGAATTCAAATCTCACTGAGGCAGCCAAATGGATGAATGGGGACAAGGTTAGGACAGGCCTACTTTTATTCCTATAGTGCTTTTTCTAGCGCTCACACTAAGAAATATTACTAAATAAGTGTTAAAGAAAATTTAAAAATAATTGGAGAAGGAATTGTGTGATTTGTATGTATAATCTTTGTTATAGAGCATATATAAGTAAGTAACTATTAACTATGATCTATATATAAGCCTCAGGTTTTTAGCATTACTGACAGTTTTATTCTTAAATTCATCATGCTTTGTACTTTAGTTAATTCACTGGGTCACAGCAAAGTAAGACTCACACACCAAGGTCCAGTCCATGTTCTTCCATCTTTTTACCTTCCGGAGTGTTTTTTCCTTTTCATTTATTTTTGAAACAATATTTCCTAACTGTTACCTTCTACTACCCACAGGATCATTTGTGTCTCTTCAAATGTTTTATCACACAGCCTAGTTCTAATTTAGAATAAAATGCATTTTTAATTAGAAACACAAATTTGGCCTACTTAAAGAAAAATAAAAATGAGGTTTGTTAAGGACATTATTTACTGGGAAAGCACATCTTATTTAATTTTACCTTGAAACTTCTTATAATGGAAACAATAGAGGATTTATGAACTCTTTATGAAGTATAATGATCAGGAAATCCCAAACACTTGAAGAATCTGATTTTTTCTTTCCTTCCCATTATTTATTAAATGATCCAGCAGTAAATTCATTAGTTGTTGAATATTTTTTCACTGTCAATCTAAGAAGTAAAGAAAGCTTTTCTGCTTTAATTTTTTTAAAATATTTAATGTTTTTATTTTATTTTACTCCTTTAATTTAATTAATAATTTAAAAACCTAATAGCACAGGTTATCATTATTTCAGTTTATTTTTAAATTTGTATTTGCTAAAGTTTATATTTTCACAAATAGAACAGATATCAGCATGGTTGGGAAAATAAATTAATTACTATGATTATATGAAAGAAATTCTAATCTCTTGGTAATGATAACAGATTTATCATGAAGACATCTTATTTTACGTAAACCATTTTATAGAAAGAATCAACTGTATGTGAGAAGTCATACAAATGGACCCGTTACAATCATTTATTAAAAGAACGCTTTTACTTTTTTCAAATGCACTTTTCACATACACATCATTTAGCACATGTGGGTAATTATTTAAGTTAACAACGACAACAATAATTTTTAATGATCATCAGTTACCGTGTAAAAGCACAAAGACTTTCCTTATGTTTCGGGATACAAGAGAAGGAGTGATGTAACCTGCACTTTATTATTTTGCATCAAATGCAAAGCTTTTTGTAAATGTTAAATCCAACTGAAAGCAGCTGCTGGAAAAATATTATTACACTATACCTTAAGCTACAAAGACCAATTTAAGGGTGACATTTTATTTTGTTCAGATGGTCTGCTCTTCTGTTTAAACCAGTAAAGACTATGGAAACTGTATCTGGATGAAATCACTGGTAGGTGAAGGCCCATGACCAAAAACATTCTTTAAAGATTACAGGCTTACAGTCAAATGGGATAGCAGCACTAACAAGAGCGAAGGTCTCCCAAAGGCGGGAAATAATATTACATCATTCATATACATAACCACACTTTCCTTTTCCTAGAGATGGATAGTAAGTTTATTATTCAAAAATATCAATGCATAAAACATGGACATTACTTTTAAAACACATGTGGTATGATTTTCAGGTCAGCCTATTTCTATATTTTAAAAGAAATAATCGCTTCTTTAAACTCTCAGTTCAAAACTTTTTGATAAAAAATCCTAAATTTCGACCACTTTGTTTACTTTTTCAGATATGAAATGGAAAAAGAGAATATTGCCTATGTGTTTATTACCTATCGATATTATTACAAACAAAACCTAAAAAGTAAGCAAGATTCGACATTAAGGATGACCTAGATTATTCAAAACTGAGTGTTTTACTGCAGGGAAACAGTCCTTAAAAATGGAAACAAAAACTACTTTTAATATGAATCCAATACTCATAAATCTTTATAAGAAAAACCTTTGAATTAGATTGTTAAATCTAGCACCAGCCTCTACTGAACATGAAGGTAAGAAATCTCTGCCTCTCTCACTGATTTTTATTTTTAAATTATTATTTTTAAATGATAACATGCTTTTGGTCATGCATTTACTCATTCATAATTTAGACCTCATTTCTGAAAAGGACACAATAAAAGTTATAGATAACAGAAGACCACTGACTTATGTAGTTGATAAAAATAAAGATGGAGAAATTTAAGTTAACACTGTTACTGTGATATGAGCTTCATTGCATCTAAGAACCTAGTAAAGTGCCTTTGTAATGACCTTCAATGCAGTAAACTAAGCATCTGCTGTGGATTGTAGTTATAACCTTTACATAAGTCTTGCCACTTAGGAATGACTCCCAGGTGGTCCTGGCACAGCCTGGTCACATCTGCTAGGTCTTAGATGGAGATGAGGGTTCTGTGTGCTGGCATTGTGCCACATGACTTTGCTGAAAGCATTGTACAAATAAGGAGTGAAAGAATCCCCAGGATATGGAGAAAGAGAGACTTCTAAATTAAAAATACAGTGTTGTGTGCCTCTAACAAATATATTTTCCTCTGTGGCCCTACATTTCCATAACTTTTAAAACTAGATCATTTGCAAGGGTTTACTCTTCTATCCAGAAATTCTTGGCAAGCATTTCATTTCACCATTGTTAGCCTACATAGAGTCTTTCATTTATTCATCAACAAACATTTCCTCTAAGACTTGATAAATAGCATATAGTTTCTGTCTGCCTTGGGTTCAGATTTTTAGCAGAAGAGACAGAAATGTAAACAAATTATTAAGATTAGAAAAAATAAGTACTATAATACTGTTATTTGCAGGCATCTGAAAGGAAGTACCAACATCTGGTGAGGTCAAGAAAGCAGTTGTCTTGGATAAGAGTTCAGTAGGTAATCAGTATCAAAGGAAGAAAAAGAGGAGGGCTATTTCTAGTAGAGGAAATGCTCTATGAGGAGGCAAGAGGTAAGAAAGTTGGTAAATGAAAAGAATTCTCAAAAGGTCATTGACGTTGGAATGCACTAAAAATGGGAAAGTGGCTTAAAAAGTAGATAGAGGACAGATCATTGAAGGAATTTCATGAGAGGCCATGTAATTCTGGGATTAGGGTCATGGACCCAGAGTCTAGTGCCTGGGATTATTTTCCGACTTAGTCATTTATATGGTCCATAACTTACAAAAAATTATTTAATTCTTATTAAACTCAGTTTCCATAAGTGCACAAAGGTGATTAGGTTTCTCCCTTATAGGATTATGCTAAGGAGTGAATTAAATAATACATACTGTAATTGAAACTTCATTTAGACACCAAAAACTGAAAAATGCAAAATTACAAGTTGAGGTGCTGAATCATCACATGCAGATTTTTGAAGGAAATTTCTGAACACTGGTAATTCTTTGAAACTCTTTATACTTTGAAATTGTTTACATGCTGAGAGTGAAGAGAAAGGAGGAAGGTTTATGAAGAAATTTTATTAATAATAGTATTTGCCAACCTGTGGGAATCTGTTCTCATGAGAATAAGAGGTGAAGTGGGGCTACTGCTGTCACTTCATATCTGGAGAAGGGAACTGCAGTGACTGAGTCCCAGCTGGAGACATCTGAATCCCTCTCAAAGATAGTCCAGTAAAGAGTCAGATTCTAGCCGTTTTAAAGTCTAAGGTACAATCTAGCTCTCCAGATCAGGCTGACTTGAACAAGCAAGTGGAAGATCTGTTGCTAAATCAGGTTCATCTGCTGTGTGTGTGTGTATTCTAATTCTAAATCGTGGCTGTGTTTTGTTATTTAAGTGAACAAAGAGCTATCTTTTACTTAAGAAAAAGAAAAGAATTCATCGGCCTGCCAGAGTTTTCTTCCTCAGGCAGGATATAATCTTCATGAAAAATGTTTTCGAAAGATGGGAGGAGACAAAAATGAAGTTTCATTTTGGTTATGTCGTAAACTAACTTGCTCCACATACTAGTTTAACATTAAAGCACCAAAAGGAGTGATTAATACATAGCAAGTGATTAACTTTTGTGGTGGAAGGCTATTAAATATGCCCTGGATAAACTGGGAAGCCATTATGAGGAAAAAAAAAATGATCAATTTTATATAGCTGAAGTTAGTTTTGAGCTGAGATTTAGACAAGTGTGTTGGAGAGGAGGAGGAAATTAGGGGAGATCATTAGGAAGCTATTTAATATTCTCAAAGAATAACTGTTGATACTTGTAATGAAGGCAGTAGCCAAAATGAATGAAGTAGATTTGATAGGTATTTAGGAAGTAGAATATAGTTCCCAGGGACATATATTGAAATGAGGAATGTAAGATGACGTTTCTGATTTTCTGTCTTGGGCAGTGAGAAATAAACAAAGAGAAATCAAGTATTTTATTGGTAGTATGCTGAGTTTGGGATCTTTCTTAGAGTTTCAGATAAACATATACAGTTGGACATAATCATCCATACTCAGGAGTCTAGGCTGTATTAGAAATAAAAATTGAAATTTATATTTACTTATGTGGCAATGACATACATGAAAACAACTATGAATAATATCCATGGAAAAGTAAAAAGTTGAATGATAGATCTGTGTAATAGTATATCTGTGAGTAGCCTCAGAAAAATTAGCAATGGTTTTCAATATATTTTTAAGCTTAATTCAAATGAAATATTGCTAGTCTAATATATAAAATAGAAAAAATTGAAACTATTTAAATGAGGAAGAGGGTTATGAGGAGGTCCTTGCCTTTACAGCCAAACTTCATTCATTTTGAAAGCCCCTTCATTACTACAAGACATTTTTGAAAATCACTGCTCTTATATAATTTCTTCATACCAAAATTAAAAAAAAAAATGCTTATCCTTTTTGCATAGATTTTGGTGACTTTGGAGTATACATATACCTGTTAAAACATCACCATAATCAAGGTAACAAACATATTCATCACTTCTACAAGAT
>NW_006494610.1:5637800-5663432 GCF_000325575.1 Pteropus alecto
AAAATTTACCTGTTTAATAAAAATTCAAGTGTATAATAATATTTTTAACAAAATAATAATGCACTATTTTATACAGTAGATTTCTAGAACTTGTTCATCTTGTATAACTTAAATTTTATTATTGTCAAACAATTTCCAAATTTTTCTTCTCTTGCCCTATAATTACCCAATTTAATACACAAAAAACTGATCATAGGAAAAATTAGGTGATTTGTTTAAAGTTGCACATAATCCAGATAGATTTATGTATGTATGTAGAATTAAATAATGGTAGTGTCAAAATTTAAGGGTTTATTACTTTTAAACTTTAGAGTCATACAGGAGATGTTTTTTTCTCTGACATTGTACTGGCCTCTATGTTTACTCCTCAAATAGCTTAATTCCCTGTTAAGACTTAAGAAAAAACTCCTGTATAATCAAGTGGCCTTGAAACAACTCCTCCTACTTTAGCCTTCTCTTTTTTCTTTATTTTTTAAATAGATATATATGCTCCTGCTTCAAAAATAAAAGATTATTAATTGGTTATACAATTTAAAAAAACCTCATATCACTATGCTCCAAAAGCAACCAAATGTGACTTTCTAATGTATCATTCTTATGTAACTTTCCCATCTTTGATATCTGTTCTCTACTGTCTAATTTCTATGCATCAGTACGTTGATCTTTCTAAAACAAAAAACGGATTATATCACTACTCCACTTACAAACTTTTTATGGATTTCTGTGACAATTAGGGAAAAATGCCAAGTTTTGTCATGGATTTTAAGGTTCTAAATAATGCCTAGCTTACTTCTTTGACATTATTACACTCTATGAGACCCTTCATTCATTACATTTGTTCTTGAACCTATCAAACATGATAATGACTTAGGCCATTGTACTGGTTCTGTTTATTTTCTAGAATGTTCTCCCCCGCAAAAAAAATTTCCCATGGCAGGCTCTTTATCCTTCAGAAATCAGATTAAAGGTTAACTCCTCAAAGCCACCTTCTTTTCTACCTTCTCTCTGTTTTAACTTTAGTACATAAGGTTAGAGAGAAACATTTGATTTCTATTCTGTCCTCTGCCACACACTAATTGTGTAACCTCAGGCCCATAACTTTTCTGGGCCTTTTTAAGTTGAAAAATAGGGATAGCATTGCTTTATTGTCATGGTTGTTGTGAGAGTTCAATAAGTGGGAACTTTCCTTTAAAGTTTTAAGAAATAAGAGTCAATGGAGTCTAATGCTTCCAAAGTTAAATAATTTAAAAATTTTAAAGTTGTTATAAGATTTAAATATAAGGAGGTCACGTAAATATTTCAAGAAGTATTGCCTTAGAGTGGTACAGACAGAATGTAGAGTCAGTATATCGAGGAATAACATAAGTTAAGAAAATGAAAGACAGGGAGTTAACCTTCTATTTCAAAAAAGTCAATGGCTATTTAAACGAACAATACTGAATAAAAATTGTAGAGACTAAATATTGAGGGAAAATGTATTAAGATGGAAGAAACTTCAAACTATTTATTAGAGAAGGGGAGAAGCTAATATAAAAAGATCATTTGAAAATAAAGGCAAGTCAGTAGCCTAGGTGGAAGATTTCAGAGATGCTTCTTTTCTCTCTGGAAAGAGATGAAGATGTCAATTATAATTTGGGAGGTTGTGGATTGACTATACTGTACATGCTAATGAGGAAAACATTTTCTCCATCATTTTTTCACTGGAGTTCTCTCACCCTTTTTACACTGGGTTCACCCTGATTGTGTGCTACAAATGCACTACTAGAGTGTACTTGGCATCCATACATGATAACTTGCTTCTGCATTAGAAAGGGCCTTTATTGTCACAGACTGACTCAATATAAAGATCTGAAGAACATGACTAATTAAGAATGCCAGACTGAGAAAAATAAATGTGACTTAAAGGAAACCAGCCAGACAAAAGAACAGACCATAGTTATTCTAATTTCAAAAATAAGAGTCTTCAATGATCCTGAAGAACTAGAGTCAGTATCAATGATCTTGGAAAATTAGTTCCTTACATTTTTTCAGGGATACTTTGGCTTCTTTACATAAAATTCATTGGGAAGACTCCAGAAGTCACAGTTGCTTTATGTAAAAGTTTGTCATTTCTTTTGCTTGATTAATATGAACCCTTGAATTATATGCTACACTATAAAATATTGCAGCAGCGGTATCCTGAAAATGTAATATAAGCTGAAAATCAGGCCATCCATCTTTTCTTAATTCCTCACAATGCTTTGGTAATAAGGTATATTTTTGTGAAGAAAAAAATCATTCAATATGTAACACGTCAATGCTTAATACCACATGGGAAAATGCTTTATAAATTGCAAGGTGCTAGTCATGTATGAAGCATTATATATATTCATGGAGATAAAGGAATAATTAAGATATATTGGCTATCACCAATATTTAAAAATAAATAAAAAGTGACTTAAGGAAGATAATGCAACATCAGAAGAAATGTCCAAAATACTGAAATAGCACAAAAATTTAACAGTATTGCTAAGGCAGTAGAATCTTCAAACCTACAAATCTTGCTATTAAAATGTTGATCTTTGTGGCCAAGATGGTAAACATATAAATTCTGAAAGAACTAAAGAAAAGAAAATTAAATGAGAAATTGGAATCAAAGAAGGACAAACAAATCATAAATTTGTTTTTTATAAACATGAAACAAATTTGCTTCCTCTATGTGATTCATTTATGTATTTATTTCACTTAAATCAACTCTACCCTAATGGTATTAAAATTAGCTAAAATTTAATAGTTATGTATTCTGAAGTAGATTTAACCCTTCTTGGGATGTTTTTGTTTATTTTGGTCCCCAAAGGTCTATACATAAATTAAAGGAAGGTGGATAAGGCACATGTCTTTATTATTTGCTCATGTCTTATGCTTGATTGTAATGCACAAAATATTATCTCTTTATGCATAAGCATCCTAAATTATTCATCTAAAGTTTGTCTTATTTAAAAGAAGTGAAGACAGCTGTAAAAAAGCTTTCCAAGTATTTGTGCATCAAAAATACATATTCATGATGGAAAATTACCCAGCAAAAATGTGTTCCTTGCAAGGGGCAACATTATAATTTTGCAAAAGTTAAATCCTGTCTTCTTCATACTCTGTTATTTTGTTGCTCCTGGTGGGACACAGCAGGATATTAAGTGGAGATCCTTGAAATTTTGGTCTTTAAATGTTTAAACATTGAACATAAGAACCAAATTTTAAGGATATAAATGACTGAAATATAAGGCAGCTGCAGACTGCTCACTAAGAACCTGTATTAACATATTTAATCTGCAATTCATTTTACATCCCATGCATAGAATATCATGTCTATTACATGGCATTTAGAATGAAGTATACTTGAAGTACATTATACTTTCTTAAGTAAGGAAAATGACATATATCCAAAGAATTTTAAGGTTGTATTTAGGATGCTAAAATAATTTTATAAGAAGAGAAATATTTTTAAAATATAGAAATAAATAAGCCTGCTTTTTAACCTCACAGCTTGGGCATTTTCTTGGTTTGAAATGTAAGGCAAATTGAGTGTGTAAGTGTAGGCATTTTAATGAGGCTCATGCAACTCAATTTTGTATTTTGGTCATTTGAGTGTC
The DNA here is from genome assembly GCF_000325575.1 of Pteropus alecto. Lineage (NCBI taxonomy): Eukaryota > Metazoa > Chordata > Mammalia > Chiroptera > Pteropodidae > Pteropus > Pteropus alecto. The sequence goes on from NW_006494610.1 coordinate 5,641,427, forward strand.
AGTTGCAAGGAGTCACAATAAACATCTGAAACCAGGAAGCTCAAGCCCTGGCTTCTCCACTTCCTACAAGTATTTCCTTTTTGAGCCTCAGCTTTCTTACTCTTGGATGGGGAAAAAAATCCCTGTCTATCTACAGAGCTTTGTGTGTCTTAAATTAAATAACATTAATAAGAATTTAGCAAACTATAAAACACTGATCAAATGGGACAGCATGTTCTAATTCAGATTGCTGGTATCTGAGTCACCAAGTGGCTTGGGAACAGTGGAAAGTCCATGAGATCTTTAAGTTGAAAAAAATTGTCTCAATTTTATTGACTGTCAAGATTTTAGAGAGTAAATGAGTTTACAGTCTTTGCTTTATATCGAGATGATAGAAAAATAGATGTAGAATAGACTGTCAGTTATATGAAATTTTTCCAAAATAATTATTACTATTACTATTCTTATTTTTCTTTTTTGAAGATTGATTAGCAAATTATAGTTCCCCATGCCTCATTTATTTTTGGAAAAATGCCCATAAACGTTAAGTCTGACATGAAGATAGCACTATATTATTAGTTCTTGAATCTATTAAGAAAACAAAGCCAAACTTATTTCCCATTTCTTTATTTGCCTTTCAATATGCAGGATTAGAAAGTCCAGTGGAAGAGTACATATGCGATTATAACATATTTTTAAATTAGTTTTTAAAATTTTAAGTGAAGAATTCCTAACATTTTGAGAACTAGAATTTATAGCATTGTTAAATTGAGTTGATGGAAACCTCTAATGTTTCTGAAAGTTACATATAACAAAGATTTAAATTTTATTAATTTATAATTAATTTGGAGAAAGATTTATTTCCTTAAGATCATTAGAGTTATGTGAGGAAAATAGAAAACCTGCTTTGAATGCAAAGATTGTTTTTCAGTTTAAAGGAACTCTTCAGGAAATAATTCGGATCTTGTATTTCTTTTATTTCTCTGCTGGTATTGATTTTCACATACCATTGGTTTGATCATATCTACTTTCTTTCATGTCTACTAGGGTTGGTAATATTTATTGTCCACCTGCTACAAAGGTTACTGAAGTTATATTCTATTTGTTTCTTTGAAAACCTAATTGAGTTCTTTAGAGAGAACTTTAAAATGTTGTACCTCATCATTACTATGTCTGTTTTTTCTAAAAGAAAAAAAATACAAATAAAGTGTAATGATCAGCATTCTGTGGAGAATTTTTTATATCAACAGATCAAGTATGAATCCTTGCTCATAATGTCCTAGTGGTTACATTCTCTCTTTTTCTATACCTGAGACAGACTGTTTGGAAATATGAGTATACTTTTGCAACTCATTTTACATCTTACATGACCTTTTATCCCTGATACAACTTTCTGCAACATGATGATGCATCACGTGTTGGAAATGTAATAAGTCCTTAGAGGGTTTTTATAGAAGCAAGGACAAAACTTACACACACGCACACACACATAGACTTAATACATAGATATTAAAAAGCAGGTGCTGGAAAGGTGATGGTATTAGTGTTATACAGTCAAAAGAATTTTAATAAGAGCTAGGAGATGTAAAGTCAAAATATGAAATCTGAGGGATGACCAGATGAGACGTGGGAAGATTCCTGTAACCACAAAGCTGATAGGTTAGATGCTTTTTCCTCAAGGAAAGGCAAAAAACAAGAATTCTAATTTCTCAGGTGGACAGTCACAGTATGGAAATTGAAAAGTTAATAATTCTGTTAGAGTATTTAGAAAATGCAATCAAAATTAAAAAGTAAAATGTTCATCCCAATTATTTCTATGATTTATAAGCACCAAAGAGCTAGCTTGGCTAATTTTGTTCTCTGAATTAATAGCATCAATGTTAAATAATAATAAAGTTAAATAAAAATGTTTTTAAATATTCATTTTTTTCTCTTTAAAGATGAACAAATAAAAGCTACTGCATTTGTTAAATGAACAGTTAAGACACATTCTTTTTACCAAAAGTCTACAAAAGGAAAATCATTCACTTGGTATAAACGTGAGGCATTACTTTCTCATTTCACAAGTTCAGAATCTTTCTGTGCATATAATACTTCTGTGTTTAGAAGATGAATAGTTATTATTATTTAAATTATTCATATAATTTAAATTATCATCTTCCAATATAGAATTTAACATAACATCAACACAATTGAAGAAATAGGTAGTGAATATAAAGTTTTACATTGGCTGCATTATCAATTGGTGGAAATACTAGGACTAAAAGTTAAAGACACTTAGGCCCAGGTCACTCACCAAGACGAACCCCTCATTTTATTTACATATGTGCATAGGTATTGATTTATTTATCTTTTTATTTCCTATAATTATATGATATTGAATTTGTTATTTGATAATTGTATATTTTTCTAATGATTGGCTAATATATTTGAGAAGAAATAGAGAATTAGAAATATGTTTTTCCTTAGGTATAATCACATATATTTAGATTCTCAATTCAGAACACCTCAGATAGATATTCAGCGGTTTATTATATTGACTTACATTTAGAATATATAAATCAGTAGATTAAATATGAATACTTGAGATTGTTTCTTTACCTAGAAGAAATACCTCATTTAAACATATTTTAGCTTTATTTTAAAGAATTATTGTAAAAAATTTGTTTGCTATGTATTCAAATTACTTGAAATTTTTGTTTATTTTCCCAGTTATTAAATACAGAAGACAAATCTTCCTCTAAATATTATATCTTTCAGGACTTTCTGAAGTTCAGCAACTTCTCTAGAGTTTACTTACTCTGCTCTCAAATCTTAATTACTCATGATGTAGGACAGGAGCTGCAGAATTGAAATTTGATAAATTGTCATACCCACCTACATAGATATTAAATGTACTTGCATGTAATCGAGAAAGAGTATATTCTGTACTTGAGGAATTACTGACTCAGGAGCTGGAAAATTGCCACTTTTCTCGTCTCCACCCTTCCTGACATTCCATTTCCCTCTGCAGATAGTATTATCATCAGATTTGTTTAGTGGTACTAGGTGTTCATTGGTGAAGCTGAGATTGGGACCCACTTACCTTTGATAGCAAACTTTATGTAAATTTACTTAAGATACACAAATGAGTATGCTTTGTATCTGAAAACCTGAGTTTTGAGTGTCCTGGCTTTACTACTTAATAGCTGACATTAGCCAAGTTACATAGCATCCATTCACCTAGGGTTTTTATCATCATAATGGTTATAAGATTTAAATTACAAAATTGCTGAAAGACTAAATTAGTCTTTCTTAGGTGTTGTATAAATGGTGATCTGTTTTTGCATCCCTACAAAACACTGTAGTGACATTACAGATATAAAATATAAATAAAGCCAAATATATCATGGTTATTTAAGTTTTATGAAAATGAAATTCAGACTTTTATTTTTGTAATTAAAAAATTATGTGATGAAGTGATTTTTTTAAAGGCTTTACTATAGGACACATAACTATGTGGCTACATAAATAAATACATTAATATTTATTATACACCAAACATTTGTAAAATTTTTCTTTCTACTTGATTGATATTAGATTCTTGATTTTAGATGGTGGAATTTTTATCATTTGATATCTAGCCCAAAGTTAAATGGTTAAGAGATGATTGTGCCTCCTTAGTCATTTCTTTAATTATAATGTGTGACACATAAATGCTCAAAAAAATTGATGAATGACTCGTGTTAATTGAGGACTCTGAGATTTCTATAACTAGGAGTTTTCTTTGGTCATTCAAAATGTAACAATAGAGTCTACCATAAAAAGTCTTTATCTTTCTTTCAGGCCCCAAATTGACTTAACTGAAAATTCCTAGTATTAGTATTTAAATTAGCATAGGGGATGATAAGTAAGGGGAGTATTTTCTGCTTTTTAAAACATTATTTTTTTCTCATAGAACTTAACAACTTGTGAAGTGTATGAAATAATTTTAGAATATCATCTCAAACATTCTTACATCTCATCTGCAAGTGTTAAATCTACTCTAAGGCCTGAATTGTCAAAGATCACATAAATTGGATGGCTGCCAAATTTCCGTTTCAGTTTATGCTGCATAGACAGAATATGTATCCATATGAGTATATGAATCAGCCATTCAGCTGTCTCACAAGCTATTTCAGCTATTGCCTATTGCCAACTAGGTAAGAAAAAATATTTATCAGAATAATAAATCTTTTCCCATGCACAAAACAGAACATATTTTTTATTCTTGAAATTCAGAAAATATAACATAACTTTTTTAAGTTGTCTACAGGTATAAATTTAAAAAAAATTCTTATAACTTAGTTCTAAACTTTAAATAATGAACTTAAGACTATTCCTTTTAATTATATATTATATATAAAGGTAATGATAAAAAGGCACAGACCATATTGTAAGGAGAAATAGCTCACACTGAAATTTCAGAGGTTATATCTCTTAAAAAATTCCTCAGATTAAGAACAGAGTGCTAACTGTTTCTGTAACTAACTCAGATCACTTGACTAAAATTGACATGTTGTATATGACACTATCTCTTACACATTTTGAGTTACTTTAAATAGATTATAAAACATTTTACTTATGTAGCATCTATTGAACATTAAGAAATATTAAATTATCATATACATGTTTAAATATTTTGTTCAAAAAGATGAAAAATATTAAGTGAAGCAGTTCCATTAAAGTGAAAAAAACAAAATAAATTTTATGTTCTCATTTGAGAGAAATGCATTCAAAATAACTTCTATGTTTATATAAAATAATGTTTATTTTATCTTAATCTTCCTGTTTGAATTTTTAAACATCTTTAGGAAGAGATAATCATTTCCGCCTATCAAATTAATTACAAAAATTAAGAATAAGGTTGTCATATTTTTAGTATACCCTTGTTTAAAGACTATCTTCTATATTTCAAATTAAAAGGAACTAATATGTTACAACGCTATCCACGAAATTTATAACAAATATTCAATGTGGTAAAATAAGAAGTACTATTGACATAAATGTGATACCAGTCAAATTGTTAATTTTTATTTGAAAGAGTATTATTGTTAGTGTATGATAGTACTTATGTCATAGTCTTAAAGATTATGTTGATCTTGAGGTGCTATTTGTTAATGTAATTAAAATAACTGCTTTGAATTGAATTACACATATAATAAACTCATTATTAAACTCATTACTAAAAACATATACAATTAATTTGAGTGTACTTGTTTGACAGAGGTAAAAGATTTAAAATTATAGTGCATTGTTTATGTGGTCGAATATATATTACTTGAATTTTGGTCTTGCCACCAGATGGCAGGAAAAATCAGAGTCAAATAGTTCTGTTAAGCAATATGAGTAAAAACTTTTTTCATTTGGGATTTTTTTTTTTTATTGTTGATGTTTTGCACAAAGCCCAAAACATCATAAATATAATGTGAATAGACAATACCTCCTGATAACTACTGGTAAAAGTTTTATGTTTTTCAATCTAATTATGCTATAAATAACTTAATAAATTCATGCCGTCATTGATATCATGAGTTTGAAAGTTGTAATTAAAGTTACTGTTCTAGAAATGTTCAAATTGCTCTAATAACTGACGCTGTCAATCCCCAGACTTCCCTAGGTAAAAACAATTGATCACTTAGTTCCTTTATGCACAGGTCTTCACTTAAAAGAATAGCATGATAATAAAATGAATAATCAATGAATACTCAACAAGAAGATGATGGAAGACTGTCACCTTAAAATTAATTCTCTTTTTGTTTAAGATTAAGCAGAGACTTATCTGTGACTGATATATATTTTACTATTTCACAGAGTAAACAATGTAAAGTCTTAATGTGAAACAACTTGACATTCTGTAAGTAAAACCCAGCTTAACTATAACACAGAATAAAGATAGTAAGAGAAAATATCCCCCATATCTCAGTAAGATTCTACAGTTCTTTTATTTTGTTTTCCTGGATGCTTTTTTAATTTACTTTTTTTTTTCCTCAGGAAAAATTCAAGACCATTAACACTTAAAATTACACAAAATAGAGAATTGAGGCAAACTTTAAAAAATCAAATGAAATAATTGGTGCACATATACTGTGGATGCATTTTTCACTGTTTTAATAATCATAGTGATTGCTTCAATACATGCACTCCATTTTTAGATGCAGCATTTTTCTTAATCTTGCTTGAAAGTACACCAAGCGAAGTAACATCAAGAACAGGTATTGTTTCTTCCCTGTCCTGAAAGGAAGAAGAATTAAATTAACTAGAATTAAATTATCTAGTCAGGTCAGATTTGATTCATTGCTGTGAACCTTGAACAACACCTTTCTTTAGCACATTAGCAAATGAACTTTTATACAATTTTTTTTTTTTTTTTTACAAAGAAAGGCAAACAGCTTATCTTGATAAATTCTAGATTACCTCTTACTGAGATCATGTAAACAATAGAAGACTAATACAGAGAGTGTGGCCTTTAGGAAAAGACAGGGAGTTTCCTTCAGGTGACTCCATTATATGCCGTTTCCTGACATTTCACAGAATGTAGCACTGCACTGTATGAATTAGGGTGAGATCTACTTGTCATTCAAATTGAACAAAGTCTTAACAACCATAATTTTCTCTGAAACTAGATGCAGAGTTTCTATCTTTCCATGATTCTCATTGTTTAATTTGCATAAAAACTGGTATTCAATGTATGTAGTGTACAACTTTCATTTTCTCTCCAGAGTCCTTTGTCTTTGAAAAAGATGAGACAAAATATCAAATACTTTTAAACTAGGTTAACACAAAAAATTTAAGCTATCACGTAAAAATTTATAGGCTACAAATCTATCAGGAAGTTACCATGAAAAGTCCCAATGTTCACAAGAAGAAGAAAACTCTGACAGTTTGCAAGATTTACTTCTGGAAAAACAAAACAAAACAAAACAAAAAAAACCTTTGTTTGCTTTCATGAAAGGTCACAGAGTGACAAGTGACCCAATACACCAAGTTGAGGCAGGTTGTGAATGAAAAAGAAAAATGACACCTCTTGTTAGTGACAAACTTTGCATCCATCCATCATACTACTACAGGAAAAACAGGTAGGTGAATTGCCACTGCTGTCTGCATGTCTTTCATCAGCAGTGCCCCGTGGAAGAGTGCCTATGGCAAAATACATAGTTGTCCTGTGAGTGTCCTACTACATATTTTAGCTTTTAAAGACTTTTAAAACTAATTCATAATAAATAATAGCGTAACCTATTTATGTTTCAAACTGAGGATCAATTAAGAAATAAAGTAATAGGACAGGTTTAGAAAAGAAACAAATGGGACAGAAATCATCATGAAAGTTACTTAGGCCATGAGAATGCCAGATTTATATCATCTATTGTGTCACCACTACACACTATCTTGATGAATATTTGTGGGAAAACATACAAATGCTTTCGAATTGCTGCATCATGCAAGATGTGTTATACCTACCTGGATTGCTCTCATTATCAACTCTCTAAGAGTAAGATTCAATTCTTTATTATGGTCCCATTGTTACCATAGCAGCGATTGGTTCTAGGTCCTTATCACTGATGAGGAAATGAATTTCAATTTAGTGAATATGAGAAATATTCGTTTATTAAAAGAACGTTATGAGGTAGAAGACTGGTAAAGCCTAAAACTGTCTAACCATGTGGAAATAAGGATATGTACTCCTGGGGGTGGGGGGAACACGGGTTATAGACAGGGAAGATAGAGAGATGTAACCTGAGGTTAGGGGGTTGGGGGGAGGGAGAGAGAGGTGTGCATTATATTTAGGGCCATGGTGGGTGGTTACAAAGGCATTCTTAGGTGATTGGCAAGTGAGGTTATTTTGAGAGACACTTGGCTGCTATATAACTCTTTGCCTAGAGTACATGTGCTTACTTAGAATTAAGTCTGTTATAATTAGTTTCATGAACTTCCAGGCATAAACATAGTATTATAATGAGGCTTAAATTATAGGCAAATTAGGGTAATACCTTCTGTGCAGGCGCCTGTAGCAGGATTAGGCCAGCTAAGACTACGACCCCGCTGTCCTTTGCCTCTGGGGATGCAGGAGAGATTCTCTAACTACTAATAAGGTGTTCTTTGGGCGGTCTCTAAGCTGGGCCTCTATTGCTTTGTTCCCCCGTTGCTCATGTTTGACTAGCTACCTAACACCATGACCTGATTGCTGTTGTACATAAAACAAATCCCATGGCAGGTTACTCATACAGAGGAACATCCAAGTGGGTCTGTATTAGAAACTCAATTATTTTAGCTACTGTCTATTTTTTTTTTTTTTAAATTTTGACTCAACTAATCTTGAGCATATTTGTAAGAGCTTTTTCTGTTATGTCAAACATTGAGCTTTTAAGCTTTACAGAGTGAAAGAACAAAATTGTGGTCCTTATATGAATGTTTTTAATTAGAATGAAGTCTGATTAGTTTAAAAAAAGTGTTAAAGATAGTTTTAAATAACTAAAGACAAGATAATTTTTAAATTGACTTGAAAAAAAAACAAGTTAAGCAAATACTACTAAATTTATTTAGAGACTAGGAATGTGGAATGGAACAGAGAGTGCAAATTTTACACATGCACCATCCCTTTATTTGAAGAAAATATAGTGATACTAAATAAGGTTATGTAGACTGTAGAGAAATAAAACAAGACTTCCAACTTCTCATTAACCAAAACTTGGAAGAGGGAAAGGTAGAGAGATAACCCACATAAAAAAATAAAACTACGTTTCTATTTGCAATAAGGTAGTCAATGGAACCCGAACTCAGAATACAATTGGATCATCAATGATTTTGAAACAAGAGTTTGCCAAAGCAAATTTTTTTTTTTTTAATTAAATTTGTTCAGGTAACATTGTGCCAAAGCAAATTTGCTGTGATACATTTGCCTTAAATTTTAAAACTGTGCCACTTCATAAAGTGGCTGGATTTCAGAGATTGTAGCAACTTAAACAGAAGAACTTAGCTCTTTCTGCATGCAATATTTATCCATATATAAAGCAAATTTCTATCTCCTGTAATGCTTTATAAAAGTCACTACTATCATTGGTAAGAGTAACCTGAATCTCAGGTTAATAATTTAGCTTCGCTTATCCAACAATAGTTTAGGGCTATAAACATCTGTAATCAAGAGTTATTTGTGATCACTAGGCAAATTTGTTCCAGAATGATTCAAAATTGACAACAGGGACTTTCCCCTATTACTTTGATTACTCATAGACCGACTTTAAATATCACCCAAAGGGGATATTTTGCATCCCAAAGGAGAAACAAAAGTTTCTGTATTGGACTAAGAGAAATGTTAAGTGTGTTGCACAGATTTTTTTTGGAATATTGAAAAGCTACAAACAGCAACTGCTTACCAAGACAGAACTGTTAGAAAAGTTAAAGTGTTTTCACAAAATAGAATTCCTTCAATCTGTTAAAAAAGGAATGTGATTCAATTTAGAAAATAAAACTAAGTCTTTAGTTAAAAAAAATATTTTTCAGAAGTTATGCAAATACCTCCACAAAGGTATAAAAAGTAAAGGAAAAAGTTATCTAAGAATCCTTTCAAAGTGGTCACCTGAGGGAGGTAAAGAGATATTTTCAGGTGAATAAATTTTTTTTACACCCAGTTGTGTGTGTATACATATATATTTTACTATGAAAGCAAGTGTTAATTGCATTTTTACAACTGAGCAATTACTTGTATAACTAATAAACTTATTACTGAAAGATTTATATCTTTATAAACCTCTTCATAAGTAATCTTATATAAATTATCATAAAATTAAAACTATTATTTATAGATTGGCAACAATATGCTAAATGTAAGCTATTCATATATCATATTTAAACAAAACAAAACTCTGGAGTAAATTTTGTTATACCCATTATACAAAAGAGAAATCTGTAGCTTAGTTGAATAATTTGTCTATGATCTACTGGAAAAGAAATGGCTGAACAGAAAATTGAATGTCAGTCTGACTCCAGAGCCTGAGTTCTTATATTTTATTATTTTTAATAACTCTTTAATGTGGTCATTAAGAATGAATATTAAGATATGCTCTAAGACTGTACATTAAAAATGTAAATAAATAGCTAAGTGGTAGTCCTTCCTCTCTGTCCTCCATTATAATAAAATAATTAATTGTAATATTAGAGATTTAAGCTACACGATGATGAACGAGGCACTTAAATCATTATAAGTAGGTGGATAGGTAGATACTCAGGTTTTTCACTTGTAAAGTGGAAATTATAATAGCTGTTTCATCTGCTTCACAGTTTGTTGAGAAAGATAATATATTTATAAAACTGTGTTGGACAATGTCAAGTGCTACACAAATTTTACCTAATTCAGAAAAATAATATTAAGATCTGTTTTGTTTTTCTTTTTCCTGATGACTTACATAATTCACTGATTAAGGATATGTCTTTGTTATATTTTTTAGAAGTATTGATCACCTGAAAATATTTAAATGGCAAGCCAGACATAGACTTTTAAATATAACTGAAGCTAGAATGGTTGAAAATTAATCACTACTTTTAATCTCATGTAAAATAAATTTTACAATGTGTTAAAGATTATGCTTCTGGTTAAATTTTCTAGCCCATCATTATAATTACTATCTTCTCCAAATTCTAGACTCTTGCCCAATTTTTACTTTTATTTGCTTGGCATTATGATTAACACCAGTTCTCTACCTAGTACAAACCTGAACCAATAAAGCTGAACAAAATAGAAAGAGTGACACCCACGCTTATTGGTCTCTCTGTAAATAGATTTGTCCTTCATACTGCCTAGAAGTAACATTAAATTACATGAGTTATCCTTTGTTCTCATCTAGAACACTGTTTTACCCAAACTCCTCTCTAAATTAAACTTCTACTACCCACTCCCTCATCTTCACTGGTAGTTGATGACCCTATATTTATTCACTGAGAAAATAGATGCAATGGGAAGATGACTTTCAAAAACTTCCACACCATATCTACTCACCACCTGCATTGTGCTCATCTCCTCCAACTTCTTGGTGGTAACAGCAGATGAAACTGTCAGCAAAGGCCAAATCTTCCAGTTGAGCTCTAGATACTTTCTTTTCTCATCTACTCAAAGAAATCATTCTCTCTTCTTTCTACTCAGTCATCGAGTTTTTCTCTTTATTGAATTTTATCTATCAGAATACAGCACACATACTTTTGCTTCTCTGTCCTTAGAAAAAAGAAATTCTCATGGCATTATTTCCTACTTGTAGCTATTGAACTATTTTTCTATTCCTATACAGCCAAAATGTTTCAAGTGTGCTCAATACTTGCTTTCTCCATTCTCTTACCCCATTCTCTGTTTATTTTAATTTTGTTATAATTTCATACAATAAAACACACAGATTTCCCTCAGGCTTGCCCTGTACCTCCATCAAGACTCTCCCCTGTTCCACTCTTGGGCAAATGGTATGTGTGAGGGTCTGACCATCTCTGCCACAGCTGCATAATGAGCAGGGGTGGTCTTCTCCAACCTGAGTCTTACTTGTTGTGCTGGATAATTCTATTGTCAACTTGGGGACTACATTACCCAGAATTCACTTCTTTGTATCGTTTTGGTTAGTGTACAGTTCTACAAGTTTTGACAAATGTACAAAGTTGTGGAACCATTACCACAATCCATATAAAACAGTTGTATCTCTCCTTCAAATGCTCCCATGCCTCTCTATAGTCAAACTCTTCTCCCACATCCAGTTTCTGGCAATTACTATTGATCTGTTTTCTGTCCTTATGATTTCACCTTTACCAGAATATCCTATTAATGGAGTCATAAAGCATGCATCCTGTTGATGCTAGTAATACATTTCAGATTCACTTATATTATTGCATGTGTCAGTAGTTTGTTTCTGTTGTGTGTAAAGTATTTTTCCATTGTATTAATGTAGTTCTATTAGTTTTTGCTTATTATATGAAGTTTTATTATCAGGTGCATATATACTTAGGATTTTTACGTCTTCTTGATTAATTAGTTTTTATAATCAAAATATTTCTCTTTGTCTTTAGTAATACTGCTTTTCTTGATATCTTTGGTATTGGAATATCCATTTTATCCCTCTTATGCTTAATATTTATCTGATATATCTTTTCAATACTTTGCTTTTAACCTGTCTTTATGCTTAAGATAAATATTTTTAAAACTCTCAAACAGCACAGATATTAAGTGTTCAGTTCAGTGAATTTTGACAATATGTATGCATATATGACAACTATCCCCCACATGCAAAAAAATATTGCACATTTCCATCATTCTAGGAAGTCCAGAGGTCCCCTTAGCCCTTTCTCCTGTTAATTTTCCCCAACTCGTCATTCTAGCAGAGGCATCCACCTTCTCATTTTTAATTTCCATAGATTAGTTTTACCAGTTCTTAGATATTACACAAATGAAATCATACAGTATATGTTATTTTATATCAGGTCTTTGTTTTTCATTATGTTTTTGAGATTTTTACAGGCTGTATTTATTCAGATTTATTATTTGTGCAATTTGTTTCTTTTTTCCTTGATAATATTTTTTTTATGAATATACCAAAATTACTCTCATTCACTCTCCTGTTGAGAATCACAGAATATTTCCAGTAAAAATGCTATAAACATTATTGTGTAAACCTTTCGTTAGACATATGCTTTCCTTTCTCTTCCATGAATACCCCAAAATGAAATTGGTGAGTCATAGGGTAAATATATGTTTATTTTTGTAAGAAATAGCAAAAAACTTTTTCAAAGTGTATGTATCATTTTGCACCCTCATTAGCATGATTGTACTTTTATTTGTTTGACATCTTTATCAACTTTTGATATTATCGGTTTTTTAAACTTTAGCTCTTTTAGGGAATGTATAGCAGCATTTCACTATGGTTTTAATTTCTATTTCTCTGATGACTTACAATGTTAAAACTCTTTAAATGTGCCTTGGTTGATCTCAAATTTTCTTTCTATTACTTTTTTATTGCTTTTTCTTTGGCTAAAACTTCCAGTACAATATTGATGGTGAATGGTTGATGAGGATAATAGTTGACGATGACAATGAATAGACGATGTGGAAAGAGCAAACATCTTTTTCTTGTTCATAATCATACAGGATAATAGTTCATCCACTGTTTTCATACTAATTATAGGTTATTCATAGCCATTCTTTATGAGATTTAGAAACATTACTTCTCATCATAACTTGTTGAAAGTTTTGATCAACAGTGAGAATTATATTTTAAATTCTTTCTAACCACTACTGAGATGATTACAAATTCTCTTCTTTTAGTCTGGTAATATAATTGCACCAAGTGATCTTTGAATGTTGCACAATTTCACATAATAGAATTGATCAGTTTACATATATCTTTTTTTTTATATTACTATATATAATATTGGTACTTATATTGCTACATATATGTTGCTACATTCAGTTTGTCAATGCCTTTCTTAGAATGTTATCTGTGTTCATGGGACTTGTCTGTAGGTAATATTCTTTTATTCTGTCTTTGTCAGGTTTCAATATCAGGAATGCTAACTTCATACAATGAATTTGGTGATGGTCTGTCCTCTATTTTGTGGAAGAGTTTGTATAAGATAAATGTTATTTCCTCCTTCAACTTTTGAAAAAATTGCTGGTATGTCTATCTGGTCTTGGAGCTTTTTTTTGTGGCATGGATTTTGTAATGAATTTGATTACTTTATTTGGATAAGACTATTCAGAATTTTCCATTTCTTCTTTTGTCACTTTTGTAAGTCATATTTTACAAGAAATTGAACTACTTCAACTAAGTTTTCAAATGCATTAGCATAAAGATGCACACTAAATCTCCTCACAATACTTTTTATGACTGTATAATCTATAGTGAAATCCCTTCTTTCAGTCCTGTTATTTATAACTTGTGATTTTTCTCTCTTTTTCATCATCAGCCGAGCTAGAGGTTTAATATCTATTAGTTATTCTATAACTTTATACTTTGTTAATTTGTCAATTTTCACTGCATTGTTCTTTTCCTCTTCTTTTTATTATTTTCTTTTTCTACTTAATTTGGATCAAATTTACTCTTCGTTTTCTAGCTTCCTAAAATGATAGCTTATGGAAAGTGATTTCATTTAAGAAAGTAATTTTATCTTTCTTTTTATCTATAAATTTCATTCAAAATCTTGCTTTGGCTATATTTTACATATCTTGATATACTGATATTTTGACTCTGTGGATCAGGAATTTAGAAAAGTGCTTGGCCAGAAGGTCTAGGTTAGGCCTTTCATGCAGTGGCTAAAGCTAGTGCAGTGGAGTGTGAGGCTGCTGGGAATTGTCCACACCCTTTCCGTTCTTTCTTTCTCTGTAGTATCAGAGCCTCATTTTATGTGTGTATGTGTGTGTGTGTGCATGCATGTGTGTATGTGTGTTCCTTTTTTACTATATGTTAGCCTAGAATTTCTCATAGCATAATGACCTCAAGACATTCATTCTGTTTACCTGATGGCTTGGGACTCCAAAGACAAGTCTCCCAGGAACAACAAGTGGAAGCCATACCACCTAGCCTTAATGACCTAGCCTTGGGTGTCACATAGTATTACTTCAACTGTAGTCATAGTCCTGCCAAGATTCAAGACCTGGGATACTAAAACTCCTTTTGATGACAGAAGTAGTAGCAAAGTCACATTTTAAGAAGAAAATGCCGGATGGGAGATGCTATAGCTATCTTTGGTAACTACAACCTCTATATCATCTTTGACCCATGGATGTGTACAACTTCTTTAACCTCTTCCCTAGCACATGGTATGTGCTCATAAATATTTGAATATATAAATAGATTATTCGCCCTGTCTCATATATCATGGGATGTTTTTTTGAATGTTTCTAATCTGAAAATATTTAAGAATTGCATTTAAAGAGAAATATATTCTTGATTCATTAATCCCATATGAATTCCATTTACTTTGTATTTTACGATCCTCAGACCATTGGTAATATTGTCATAAATTTCACATGTCCTGTCACCTTTCACTGTTTTCCTCCCTATAAAAATTAACCCCATACTTTCTAACAGTGAGTCCACAAGCAAACTTTTTTATAGCCTTATCTAAATCTTCTGTGTGGATGGCTAACCTATGACAGTCACTGTTGGAAAAGTTTCATCATAAATATCTATTTTCATGGCTCTGTTTTAGTATCAGACATATTCCAGAAATTCATAGCATACATATTTGTTCTGTCAAAATAATCAGGACTGCTGCCTTGCTTATGCTCAGTAGAAACAATGTAAATAAAACCAGCACAGTAGCCAATAATCTAAAATAACAAAATAGTTTTACTTGAAATATAATCAAGTGTTAAGGCACAGATGAAAGTAAAATTCATAAATGTAAAATTTATCCAAGTAGGCACATGCACTCTCAATTGACCTAAGGCTTTCATGCTTCCTTGTACTTTCTTTATCCTATTCACTGAGAATTGTTCCTGAGTTTAGAATGAAGAGAGGGAGATATTATATAGGTTTCTAAGGGCTACAAACAGGAATAAGAAAAGCCATTTCCCATTGTCTTACTTTTCAGTCTTTAAATCACAATAGCCTAAGACAGGTATAAGTAGATAATGTTCATTATTCTAAGACCATACAGATCCAGCAGAGAAGTTACTGAATGTTGAAGTTATTTAAGTATCCGGCTTTAAAGAGTTAGTTTTCTCACCCTTATTAAAAATAAGCATTTTCTTATCCCTTTCTTTCTAAAGCTTTTAAAAAGGAACCTATAGAAGGAAATTACCAGTGGAGAGAGGAAGCTGAACAACTGGTTCCCATTCTGCCTTCCTAGTGTTCACATTCTCATCAAAGCTCTTTAAATTTTGTTAGTTATCTCCTTTTTTTCCTTTCCCTTTCGCACAATGACCTCTACAGAAAACCCCCTTTCCTTTAGTTTGCACAGTTGAGACATTAATACTTTCAGAATGGTGCTTTATTATATATTTACAAAGAATAAACTGTAATAAGAAAGAAACTTTAATGAGATCTATTACAAGCTGAAATAAAAAAAAAATAACAAAATCTTTTATTACAGTATACAAATATGAGCCTTCAAGGACTATGAAACCTTAAAGTACTGGTCATTACCTTGCTGAAAATCTTTGATCCCTCAAACTCTTGATTATTTCTACTTGGCAGGTGCTATCTAATTACCTACCATATGAAATAAGTATTCAGGGAATATATTCCCTGTCCTTACTCATAAAATGGGGGAAATAGTCTTGCTACTCCATTTTTGTTTAAAAGGCATGGCTTCCAATGGGTTGCTGGGAATGTGTGATGATACGTGTAATGAAGTAGCTCACACTTCGAGTTAGCCCCCACACTCTGCCTAGAGAAAAGTTATTTGACTCATTACAGCTCCATGGACCAATACAATTTTAACTATATGACAGCCATAATTACCATGGCATGCCCAGTGTAATTATAGGCTTGGTCTTCTATGGATTTCATCGTAACAAATTAATTAGTCTGATGACTTGAAGTTGCAGAAAAAAACTAATTGGATTGGTTGAGCCTAACACACAATGTTGCAGGGCCATCTAATTCTATTTTCATCTTGTTTTATATATACACACATACAACAAAATATAAAGTCATTTCTAACACACTATAAATTTCTTGAGTGCAGTAATTGTATCCACATCATTTGGGTCCCCTATTTTACATCCACAATAGACAAATAGCCAATACATATTTGTCGACTGATGAAAGAACAGCTCTTAACCCTCTTTTGATTAACAAAGTATATTCCATAGTCTATGCTCTTTGAAAGTTCCTGAAAATATATAATGTTACATATTTTTTTCCAACCCTTTTCAGGATAGATTGCTTAGTTCAAGAAGACTTTCTCCCATTGTTCATCTGTCTAGGCATCAACTTTTACTTTCCGTATTTTCTAAATTAGCTGTATTTTTAAAAATCGTCTAGGTTAGTTGGGGAGCAGTTAATGTCACATTGGCCTGAAGAAATTATCAATGCTGGACTGCGATATAATTAATTTAGAGAAACCAATTTTGAAAAGTAGCATGTGAGCACTACTGATTATGGCAAATATTTTGGTAGAATAACACATTGCAATCTTTTTGATTTTTGATATGCTTTTATTATGTCAATTTGATTACTGCACATTTCAACATACTTATCGGTGTTTTTTGTTTGAAAATTTGGTCTAGCTGGCATACTCTGTTCTCATGTATGATAATGTATACCCACTTTACAAAATTATTTCCTTTAATGTTTTTTTAAAGCAACTTTCCTCTTTTGTTAAAAATACTCAGGTAGAAATAGAAGACTAATTCTGTAAAAGTATCAGATTAATTTTAAAATTAAATTGATAATGTTTTTAAATGAAATATGCTTGACTAAAACAAGGGAAAATTGTATCCAATCTTAAAAAGCATATTACATAAGACTATCTTAATAACAATATCAATTCAAATAATTAATGTTCAAGCTAGACTGTTAACTGAAAAGAAATAAGGAAAAGAGAATAGATGAAGCAAGGAGTTACATTGAATAATAGCAATAAATCTAATTACTAACTCAAATGACACAAAATCCCACCTGCCATTTCTGTCTACTTTAGTTCATCCTATTATTCCTTTTTATTATTATTATTATTGCAGCTGGTCTTCCAGGAAAGATTAGCTAGTAAAGCTTACTTCCCTTTGATTTACCATATAACATTCTTTAGTTGACCCCTGTAGGAATCACCTCAACCATCTAGAGAGCCTATTGTAAAAACCCCTTGTGATTTTTTATTGTGAAGGATAACGTATAAAAAGCACATAGAGCTAAGAAACTGAGATGATAGTCACTACGATACTCCTTTGTCTGTGTTTCTGTCATGGAATTGAATTACTGGTACTTAAAATAAACAGTGGTATAAAACTGTTTGAGGAAGCTGAATGAAGACTTCAGATAAATAAAAAATTTCTCTTTCAGAATAAGTAATTTTTCACTGTTCCCACATACAAACAATATAATATTTAGGCTCTCAAGGAATATAAATCAATGAAGAAAACTGGGGCTTAAGCCCAGTCCCAGTAAATTATGAATGTATTAATTTTTGCCGCATTTACATAACAGAAACATTCTAAACAATGTACATTCTAATTGACTACTGAAACACATATGTTGTCATGTCACTTCTACATGAAAACATCAAATGTGTCCTACCTTTAAGTTTTGTCCAAATTTATTTACATGACATCAAGAGATCTGGCTCCTTTATCTCCTTAGAAAACTGTTGACTGTTCAGTGCACAATAACAATTACACTTCATCTTTTGTAATCTGCAATGACTCCTCCAGAGACAGGCAATCACTTTCTCCTCTGTGTTACTCTAAATGTAGTTCTATCACTTCACTTATTGTAATATTGTAATATAGTGTAAGTATTTACTTAAGTGTATTCCTCTATCACTCAACTGTAAGCTCTTTGAAGACAGGATACTCAAGTCTTTGATGCTTTATAATATAAATGTCAATAAATGCCTATTAATTAAATTTTATCACATTCTCTTGTCTTATTAATCACTGAAGTTGGCTTCACTCACTCTATCTTGCTTAGAACAAAATCTTAGAAAATAATTAGTAAACCGAATCTTATCGAATTTAAGTAACCTTGATATTCAAACTTTGATTTTTAATTTTATGTAACTTCTTGGGACCATATTTTATTTTTTGCTATGTGTTAACCAAAGTAAATAATACCAAAATACTTTATTTATTGAATGCAATTCAAATTTAGTGAATTCTGACTCTAAAGTGAGCATTATCTTTTTAAAAACTAATTATATGCTAAGCTTGGAAAAATATGACTTCTTGGTTCAAAGAATAAAAGCTTTAAAAGGCTTAAAGATTCTTAAGACTTCCTGAACATCAAATAGCACATAAAACATCATTTGATGAATTAGGTATCAGTGTATCATACTTGTAGAAACTAATTTTTCCCTCAAGTGTTCATAGGTGGAAGAGACAATTTTAAGTGCATTTAGTTTTTTTCCACACACAAAATAAAATTAAAAACAAATTATTTTCCCAATATGTCCTTTATTTAGTGCTAGTCTCTGGGTACAAAATTTAGGACAGCCCAATGATTAAGAGAAATTAGTTCTCTAAATAGCTGCACATAGTAGCTAATAATGATAAATTCCATTATATCATTCGATGCTAGGAAAAGAACAATATTCTGAAATACAAGGATATTCAGAGCTTTACATTCCACAAAAATCTTAAAAATATTATACAGTTTAGTTTATTTCTTTGTTAAAACTAAATGTTGACTCACACACACACATATATATATATGCACACTTTTGTGTATGTGTAGATATGAAAAAAATATATGAAAGGCTTTGAAACAATCCGTATCTTGAGTCAGCCTAATGTAGTGACACCTGGCCCTCCCAGTCAATCTTTTTCCTGGGTTGCATCCTATAAACCCAATTTCTTTAATAAATCATTAAATGCTGGGTTAGATTAACATGTTACATATGGAAGGTTAGAATTATAATTAACTTCAAACATGGGTTTGAACTGTGTGGGTCCACTTAAATGTGGATTTTTTTCAATAAATATGTATAGTACTATAAATGCTCTTTTTTATGATATTCTTAATGACATTCTTTTCTCTAGCTTACTTTATTGTAAGAATACAGTATATAATACATATAACATATAATACGTGTGTTAATTGATGTTATTGCTACCTTTTGGGGTGATCTGAAATCCAGTGTTGCCCCGGTAACACAAGTGGTCCTCAGTTCTTTTCACCAATTCAGTAAAGAATTACAGCTCAGTGAGAGTTAGGAAAAGTAAGATATATTAAAAGTACATTCTAAGGAAGAAGTGGGTCATGCTTAAAATGTCTATAACTGCACAGAGACAAAAGGTATGATTAAAGTATGCTCCATGTGAGGGATGGGTTACAGTGAAAAGGCTGTAACCCCTGTGGAAGCAGGGAGGACTGTATTATGTTAGGGATGTGATGGGAGGTTTCAAGGACATTCGTAGTTGATTGGCACAGGAGGTCATTTTGATTGACATTTGGCTGTTATACAACTCTCTGCCTACTGCACATGTGGTTACCCATAATTTAGTCAGTTATAATTAGATTCATAAACTTCGAGCATAGGCATGATATTATAATGATGATATAATGAGCTGAAGTGAAAAGAAGGTCAGAGTAGTCTTTACTGCGCAAGCATCTGTGGCCGGATTAAACCAGCTATAGGTTTATAGCCCTTCATTCCTTTGTTCCTCAGGATGCATGGGTGATTTATAAGTATAGAATGGGTGTTCCAGGGTGGTCCTAAGAAAGTTTTCTGGGCTGCACCTTTGTTCTTTTGTTAACCCATCACTCATGTCTGTCTAACTACCTAACATTACTGTGTTTATGTTATTGGTATGGCTCGGCTCAACAGTAAGCTATCCGTAGTTAAGTTTGGGGGGAGTCAAAAATTATATGCAAATTTTGACTGTGCAGGAGGTCATTACCACTAACTCCCATGTTGTTCAAGGATCAACTGTATTTATTTTTCAAATCAATATGATTGAATAATAGCAATTTACCTAATTTTAATACTGCATGTCCATAATGATCGTTTTAATATCTTTATGATAATGAAAATTGGAATTTGCAGTCATTTTAATTTTTGTCCATTCTATGTAAAATTTTAGCTATTTTTCTTCTTTAATCATCACATTTGTCCAGAAAAATTTACTGTCTGTTCTTTTAGCATGATAGGAATTTTATAGTTCTAACGCAAGATGTCTTTCTGCTTGAAAAGTTTATTATTTAGTTAACTTTATCATTTAGATAATATATATGTCAGAATTTCCTTATAATTATGTGTGCTTGCCTAAAATCAGCTACATTTCACTTCAATTATTATTTTAATAACTAAAAGCTGCTGGAATATGCATATTTTTTGAACATATGTCCTAATTACATCTCTCTAGGGTAATAAAATTATCTTTTAAATAAAAGATAAACAAAAGGAAGCATGTATTTTAATTAAAAACAAAACATTGTCAAAGACGTAGCCTCCACAATTGGGTTTACACTGTATTCCACTTATGTTGAGAGAGCAACAAATCCACATTCCTTAACATTTTGAGTGAGGTATTAGTGTGAAATTTCATGTGAAATTTAACTTTCTGTTTCACAACCTGCAAGTAACATTTACAACAGCATAAAGCTACCACTAGCATATTATGTTGCCTATGGGATATAAATGTATATCTAATATACATTATATTAATATGTATATTATAACTTTATTTTATTGTGTTAAAAATATTTTTAAATGGAGAATAAGCTTGTATAAACAATGAAGTCATTGCCTTCTGTGGGAAATTATGAAAGAATTTAAAGATCAGAATATGAAACCTAGAGATAAAAGCTAATATATTTATCTGAAAAGGTAAATATTTGTGTTAGAAAATATTAAGTTTAAATTATCAAAATTCATTACAATGAATATAATGTTTCTTGCTGCTAATAGTCAAAAAGAGAAATTATGTTAAAGCTCATTAGGACATATTTAAGTTAGATTTGTAAGAAACCGAGGATTTTATAAGTTAACATTGGGAGTAGAGAAGCATGGTGTGGCGAACATTTCTTTTTAAATAGTAAAAAGAAGAAAAACTTGCTCTACCTAAAAACAATAGGAGATTGAGTGAATATTTAAGTCCATCTTAATCTTATAATTACATAATTTGTGTACTGTTAGGTCCACGTGCTGATTTCTTAAATGTAATAAAAATTATATAATATTGGTGGTTGTTAATTGACCCGTTCAATCAACAATTATTTAGTGAAGGCCAATTAAACCTGAGATTGTTCTAATATCTAGATATACTGTAGTGAACAAAACAGTTAAAAATGTTTGCTTTCATGGAGCTCATTTTCATTTGGGGAAACAAAGACAATGAACAACTAAAGGAGAGAGAGAGAGAGAGAGAGAGAGAGAG
>NW_006494610.1:5664349-5670839 GCF_000325575.1 Pteropus alecto
AAGTCTAATACCTACAGGTCTTTCCATGGTATTCTCATAGCCCCAAGACAACAAACATGTCTCCTTTTATGCTGTACTTATTGGTTAAATATTGTTTTGTCTTTTACAAATTTATATATTATGTTACAATGAATTAAAATGTTACAATGATTACTATGATATCCTGGAAGGAAGGTGCAATACTTTATCCAGCATTATAATGCCAGGATCTATTACAATAGCTTTTATTAAATGGTCAATAGACATATTTTCTCAATGAATGAGTGAATCCTTTTTTACAGTTAGTTAGCATGACATAATTAAGAGCTGCTAACTTAAAAAAAAAAAAGACCTTTTGAAGTGAGAGGGAAACAAGCATTTTTTATTTTTGTTTTTTGAGATTAATAAAAATAGTTATTAGGTATGTGCTGGTTCAACCAGAAGCCCAAATAGTGTGCCAATTTGGAGACATTGGCCATTTTGTATTTATGAGTAAAGGAAAGGGAACAATTACGTCAATAGATGGTAAGCATTTCTATTAGTGAAGATAACATAGTGATGCTAATTCTAAACAATGTTTTTAATTTTCAGTCGAGAAGTCATAATAACTGCTTTCTTCTTATTTTTGCAAACAGTTCCTTGGGAAACAAGGTTGTTTAGGCCCAGTCCAAAGGTTATTTTGCCCTATTTTAACATTCCAAAGATTTTAGACGTAAGACACTTGAGTCAGTTCCTCAGGCATGGCCTCTCCGACTCCGTTATAAAGTAGCTTTATTATATTATTCTGAAAGAGCAGATACTGAGAGTTAGATTGCCAGATTTTTAATACAGGCTCTTTTGAGCTATATTACTTTGGTTACCATGGGGATTATGATTAACATCCTAAATCTATAATAATCTAATTTTTATTGATACCAAATTACCATCAATAGCATACAAAACTCCTATACAGTCTGCTCCTTCCCTTAATGTTGGTGGCACAGGTTATAATACTTATCATGTGCCCGATACTAGATTTAGAATTATTTTTCTGCATTTGTCTTTTAAATCATGTAGGAAATAAAAAGTGGAGTTACAAACCACAAATTTAGTAACTACTGCAATGTTCTTACCTGAAATCTAATTTAGATTAGGTTATTTTATTCCTCACATCTAAATTGATGCCTAAGATAACTAATTATTAATAGCAACAGCCAATAAAAAAAATGAAAGGAAAATACCATTTTTTAAAATTAGCAATTTGTTATTATAACTGATGTGTAAATGCAAGTAATAAAAATGTTTTTCATGGTATTAAGTTAAATCACTATAAAATTAAAAATTTTGAACAGAAATTTTTATGAGAGTAAGTTTATAGTTGAAATAAAACAAAATTTTGTAATGGAAACATAAACTAGTTTAAAATTTTTGGTGTGAGTCAATAAATTTACAACCCAGCTGTAACAATTTATTTTTCAGAAACTTTAAAGTGAATTTTCTGTCTTCTGTCATGTAAGTAAACATTTTACAAAACTATTAGTTACAAATCTAAATGAAGGTTTTCATCACCTTACAAGTTCTAGACCAAATTACATTGTAGCTATCCATATTTATTATAAATTTATCTTTGTAGGGAGTCATGTAATGAGTACAGATTATCTGAAGTAAGTTTGAACTGTTTGTACTAAAGTAGAGTACTTTTAAATCACAGTATAGGTAAAATATTCTTTATTCATGGTTAGAGTAGAGTTTCTCTGAACTGGAATTAAATATCTATTTATAATACAGCCAAATTTAAGAGAAGTTTAGCACAGAGCCTAAATTTTAAAATAATGTAGCCAGTTACAGTAATCAAGCAAATTAGGGTTTTTTTTCAAAGTATTGTGCCTTAAAAATTGGAATTACCATGGGACCTTAATGGACAAGCCAGGAACTGAATTTTATTTCTCCTTGCAACAGAATCTTTCTTCTAATTATTCTGCTATATTAGAGCTGTGGCTCCATGCGGATTAAAAATAGATGAATAGACTCTGCATCATTTTTCCCTCTGAAAGTTTGTCTTTACTTCAAATCCTTTTCTCTAAATATTGTTTTAAATTATACCTGTCCAATTTCAAAGAAAGAAAAAAAAACTTGAGAACATTTTTATATTTTCTGACTTTTAAGTTCCTATAATTTTTCAATCTTTTGTCTAATTTAAGGTTGATAGTCTCATTTAAGATAGCTCCTATTTATCTTGTTTTAGACCCAAAGTTCCATGTTTGAAAGATTTTTTTTCCAACTTAAAACCTTTGCAGTTACGAAGTAAATGCATATGACTATAACTTCCTTTTAGAGATGCTGATCAGCAAGGGATAACTAGCAACAACATGAGCTCATAAATGTCTTGACAATAAAGAAGATATTGAAGGTTTTTTTAAATCAATACAAGAAAGTCTAGATTACATGGATAAACTTTTTGAGGCTTGTGGTATTAGGCCCACAGTATATTTTAAAGAAAAGTAGGAGTTTAGTTTAACAAATGGAGACTACTAGTGTAATTACTAGAGATATAAAATGTAACTATTAAATTAAATGTCATTTACTGAGTATTAAATATGTGCTAGGTAATTTGGATGCTATATCCCTATCATACAGCTGAGAAAATTAAGCACAGACTATGTTTAAATTGTCCAATGATGCACAGCTTGTAAGTAGCAATTGTAGATATTTGAAACCTACTTTTAAAAAACCTCTCACTTAAGAGCCTATGCTCCAAGCTACACTGCTTCCAAAGACTAAAAAACTAGGGCATACATACAAGCAAATTGTTATCAGCCTTTAAATTTAAACAAGAAACATACATCAAAACAAGCCAAATATTATATTCTTTTGTCCTTAAATGTTTATTTTTTAAAAAATTCTAATCTACAGGAAAGTTGGAAGTTTTGCAAAATTGACTCCTATATAATATTTTAACTAGATTCATTAGGTATTGACAGTTTTGCCACATTCTCCTTTTGTCATCCCCAATCAGTATTTTTCTCTGAATCATTTCAAAGTAATTGCAGACATTATGAAACAGAATCTCCAGATATTTCAGCATGTATATCCTAAAAGCTAAGATATTCTCCTAATATAGGCAGTTTTGTTATCACACCTAAAAACTCTAACTTTGATATAACAATATAAAAAAAAATCTGAAACTTTTTAATAGGCAAACGAGATGTTTGAGTTTCCCTTGATACACTCATTAGTACTAAGTGACAAATCTGGTAAATTTTCTATTAACTCCTCTGTTTTATAAAGCCTAAAGTTTGTAAAACAAAAGAGGTTAGCTCATAGACTTCTATATGCACAGATGCAAATGATTTCTACCTATTTAAAAAGATGATAACCCTGATGGCAATAAACTTATTTTTTATATACCCAGCAATGTTATATTAATATTTCTTTATTAATTTATCTATAGAAACCCAGCTCCTCATATAATCTTTGGTCTAAACTTAACATCTTACTGGTTCCTCACTAATTGATGAGCTAGATAAAAATCTTTGACATATATGTACTTTATATTTGTGAGTCATGTTTTTACCTCTTGAAACTATACTTTAACAATAATATTATCTCATAAAGCTCTTATTCAAATTTCTCCAAGTATTTCAATAGTATTCTTTATACCTCTTTGTTTCTTTAACCTTTTGATCATTTGATTCAGGAATCAAGCAAGGATTCTGCACTGAAATTGTTTTACATGTCTCTTTAGTTTCCTTTAATGTGGAAGAACAGTACTTCCATTTTACTCTATTTCATCCTGTCTTTTTTGTTTTTCATGTTACTTTTTTTTTTCTTTTAAAAATGCAGTCTAATTATGTTATAGAATATTTCACCATCTGGATTTGTCTGGGTGCTTAGTCAGGATTAAAATAGGGTTAAACATTTCGGGCAAGAATGTTACAGGTGTTTTATACAATTCCTATTATATCAGATTTACATAAAGACAGCTGGCTTCTTTCTTGAAGATGCTAAATTTAATCACCATGTGTTTACAGTGATTTTTGTGAGATTTTTTTTTCTTTGTAAAGTTACATTTTATTGTACATATTTATCCAACTATCTGTAGGTATTACTTTGAAACAATGTAAGGATTCCATTTCCCAACAACATTTTAGCCAATAACGTAGCATGTTCTGATGGTTCTTACTTGGACTAATTATTAAACTGGTATTTGCAAAATCAGTTCTTTCATTCTAACATGTCAGGGTTTGGGGCAATAGAAATGGTGAATGGAGCTCGGGTTTGGAGTTGAGATTAATGCATAGACAGACATGCTTATGTGTGTGCATAGCTTCCAAATTTCAAAGCATGAAATTTTATAACATTTGATTATAAAATTATTTTTAAAAATATAAAACAAGTAAATAGGTGTCATAATTTACTTTCTTTTTAAACTGGTGTCAAATAAACTATTCAGATTAATGACAAGCAGGTTGTCATAAATACCATTATAATGCTCAGTAAAGTATCAATTGATAGAGTATCAGGAATTTATAATGATGCTGTGTGTATGACCTTGAGGCTAATTTTCCCCATCTTCTATATTTGAAATAATATCTACCTCAAAGGACTGTTTTGAGAATTAATTGAGATACTACATGTGAAGCATGGATCATATTTCCTAGGATGTAACTATGATTTTTAAATGTTAGTTATTTTTATTGTATTTCATTGTTATACTCATATTCTGACTTAGTATTTTGAAGTTATTAAAATTTCTTTAATATAAAACAAAGGAATATATGGAATAAAATCTAGGCTGCTTTCAGATCTTTCTCTCTCTACATATGCAAGTTCACTTGATGAATTTGCTTTCTACCATACGTTCTGTTCCTTACATTAAATCTCTTATTCATTATTTTAAATGGCACACATAAAATCCTTAGAGAATGTGACTTCCATTCTTAAAATCCTTCATTTAGAGAGGATGTGGCAATAGAAATATTATTCTACACAGATGGCAATATATTGTGATGTCATAAATGTAGCACTTATAAACAGTAACTTCTTAAATGGAAGTTAGTAGTAGAAAGAAAGAAATATACAAAAGAGTAATAATTCCAGGAGTATATATGGAAAACTAATTAAAAAAAAACTATTAAAATATTTCACCTGTTTGTAAAAGATGGTATTTTCTTTCAAGGGTAGGAAAGTGATTTTTCTTGAATTCTATATATTTGTCTTGAAAAAAAAAGTTTGATAATCAGAAATGGAAGTTTTCTTTGTGCATTGGAAATAAAGTGCATTTGCATATGATTTGATTGCATGTGTGTGTCAGGGGGGTGATGTGTGTAGGGAGAAAGCTGTATAACATCCTTATGCAGGACACTTTTTAAATTTAGACAAGCTTTCTCAACTTTGAATCATTCCTATCTGGAGTGCTATAGCCTAGAAAAGAGTCATTGCATAAAGTCTCTCAGCCATAGTTTTTGCTTCTGCTTTTATTTTCAGTTAAAATGGAAGTAGTCATGGAAATCATTTAGGAACTTTAAAAATCCTTCATAGACATATAAAAAGTCTTGCTTTTAAAATAACTCATCTAATCTTTACACCACTTAGAGCACAACTACAAAGATTGGTCTTCAGGAAAGAATAAAAGGAATATTGTGATGTTTCTTTGTAAATGATCTAGCTCTTGTTTTATTTGCCTCTTACTTTGAACCATTTCTATATCAAAGTAATGTCTAGGAATGAAAGAGCTTTGGGGGGATTTCTGACTGACAGGTACCATTACTAATAAATTGCCTCAGAATGTAAAAATGTGACCCCTCAGGTGGTTCAACCACATTGTTTGCAAACTGTGACTAAGTATCAAATTCCAGCTTTTTTGCTAAGCACTCACCATGGAACAATACAGTTCCACTCTTTAGTGCTTTGACACTGATTGTGTAGGTCATAATTAGAGATTCAGCTGAGGATGAATGGAGAAGAATGTGACTGTGCAATTGGCTGTAACCAATCTGACCCTGCTTGATCTTCACTCCTTAAAAACCTGTGACCTCCTGTATCCTCTTGCATGATCCATGTATGTGGTTAGCCCTGCCTCCCACCAATCTTTTCATCAGTAGGCTTTTTAAGCCATTACTCTGCTTTGTAGCCTTATCAAGGCATTCCTTTTGAGCTATCATAAATACCATCTAAGAGTTCAAAGTTTGCCTAGCACAGTAAGAAAAATCACAATGGGTTTCTTAGGAAAGAAGTCAAGAAATGTTGTAGAATTTTATAGATATCATGTATTTTAAAATAAGTGCACATTCGGATTAGGGAAGAACCTCAAGAGAATGGTATAATGGGGAGACAGATACAAGGTGTCTATTTTATAGACTCTCTTGTATTACCAGGACACAGTTTCAAAGTTTTATTTAATCCATCAAGATCCAGTTTACAGGTGGTCCGTGACCTCTTGTTGAAAGAAGAAAGAAAACAAACCTGAATTTAAAATATTATCTTTCTTAATCCAGCTGTTTCATGTTGACATGAGAAAAAAATAACACCA
>NW_006494610.1:5670871-5692892 GCF_000325575.1 Pteropus alecto
TTTAAAATTTAATAAATTTGAGCCCATTCCGCTTTATCCCAGTTGTTTCATTACAACAGTAGAAACCAAGAATATATCACCATACCCAAATGTCAATATTTTAAGAAGTAAATGAAGTTGTGTTAGTGTCTATTTTTTCAAATAGGCTTAATATATAAGACTGATTTGGCTGATATTTTGGAAACATCATAATGAAACTACAGAACATAGAGTCAATGATTCATAGTAATTAGGAAGCAGGGGAAAACCAGAATTCTAGTATCCCTCTAAGATAAATTATTCCTGACAATAAAATGTCTTTATTACATTCTATTCAACTTTATGCTTCAGTGACTCTGCTTTCTACTCTGTCCCTTAAATATGTTTAGTTGTTAAAATGAAAATTCATAATCACAATCCTCTTATAACATTATAAGACAGTCTCAAGTAGGCTGCTCCCATTTTTTCTCCTATTCAGGAAATCAAGGGTCACATAGGGGAGAAAGCTGTCTCTCCACTTCTGTTGATATTTTTGAGAAAGAGCACACTCACATACAGACACACGAATGTACACACCTGCAAACAGTTTTGAATACACTGACAACTGCAAATCCATAGTTTTCAATCTTAAACCTTAAGATTTGGGGGCAAAGAAGAGTGATACTGCCTCAAGAACAGCTGGGAGAAGTTCTAACAGTTGCCACTGTTTATGTCTTTTAGGTGTAGATATTATGGAAAAATAGTTGAATGGGTTTTAAGAGTACAACACAAATATTTTCGAAAGCCTTAAACAAGAAAGGGGTTAAATGCTCCCTCAAACAATTTGCCATTTCTGTGTTAATACGCTTTGTAGAAACATATAATTAGAATCTCTAATACCTACATTTTTCTTTTTTTTATGAGAAAAGTATGTGGCAGTGCACAGAGTAGTGGGTGCACTGGGAAGGGAGCCCTTCGTGGGGTGGCTTTACCTCTCCTGATGAAAGGCCACAACTAGTACATTCCCAATGGAAAACAAAGAACAATAACACTTGATTCCTTTATTGAAAACTAGCACCTTTCCTTAAAACTAAAATAGGTGCTTTCATGTAGCATTAGTAATTTTCTGCTTTATAGGTGTTGAACAAAGTAGCCTGGGGAGTGTGCAATCTGGGCTGGGAATTAAATCCAGGTTGCTTGCTTAATAAGATAATACATAACCATATTGGCACAGGTTGACCTCAAAGAATGCTTTTTATCTTGAAAATTATAGAAGAAAATGCCCTTCGATGAATTACCACAATCACTAATTGTAAAAGAAAAAATGTTGTGTACGATTATATGTATATATATTATATGCATGTAAATCGATGTATAAAATATGATTCTTGTGAATTTGTTTTCTTTTAAATAGCAAATGATCACGTAATACAAGAGGATAACATTAATTTATTTTTGTTGAATCTTGTACAGGACAAAACGTATATTGTAGTATTCATTTAGTTTGGGTTCCCACTGAGAAAATTGTCTTGAAAATCAATTATCATATAACTAGTGCTACTCCATAATGTGATCAGTATTAATCATTCTTTCCAAGCAAGAAAAAAATGAAAACTTTTGATAAAGAGTTAGTAAGCAAATATTTGCATTTCTTTAATATTGTTAACACTCCTGCATTTTACACCTCACGATAGAAGAGTATTGAAAGCCAGTGCACGATTCTCTGAGAAATGAAATTATTACGTAATTGTTATACCTTCTATCTAAATTAATTTGTTCCACAAATAGCCATTTCCACAAATCATATGTCATAGCATAGTTTTTCTCACCTAACTTATTTTGGTCAAGAATGTCAGCAATTCAGAAAGCACATTTGCTTTCTCCTTCTCATTTGGAAACAATTAAATCAACCGTAAATAAGTTAGCTTATTTCTTTTAATTAAAGAAGAATTTAAATAATAGTGTTTTCTACCCATGGATAAGTAAATGAGTTTCAGGGAAGAGGACAATTTTCTATGATGAATCCCTAGCAAATGCTAAGATAAATTTTAGTAATGTCAAAGTTACTGTCCACTAAAGTGTTGATGTGAACATTTGGGCCATTGTAAAATGCCAAGAAAGAAACATAAAAGGGACTGATGTAAAAGCACATCCCTCTAAAATCTGTTATTCTAGGTTTGCCACTCTGAGTATGACAGATTTTAGAGGGATACAGAAGCAAAATAGGACGTACTGTGCAACTGTGATTGATTGTAAAGGATACAGTGGGGAATTAAGGTGTGATGTGCTTGAAATGTGCTAAGAAGCGAATGGTAAGAAATGTCACACACCACAGTGATATTAATCAGGACAAAAAGTGAGGAAAAGGCACTAGACTCATTTATATTAAATGAAACAGCATAAAGCTCCTGTTATAGGTTCTGGGAAATTGCAGGCACACAATAAATGGAAACTATTATTACTTTCAATAAAGAAAGGGTGGAATGAAAGTCAATTTAGAATCTTAAAAGACTGGTTGGATAAAAAAGTGAGGAAATAGCTGGATTATACACATTTGAAAGTTGAGAGACAGGAATTGAAAAATGGATTATCAGTCAACATGTCTTTTGGTTGTTTAGTTAGTTTGCCTAATTTTACTTTTCAAAATAACTGCCCTAGTCATTTGAAAGAGTAAGTTGAATAAGGTGTAAGTCTCCTAGCACAATGCCTGGCATACAGACATAAAAGGAAACAATCTTTTTGTTTTCCATGTACCATGCTAGTTGTATAAACTTTGCATGATTTATCTATTATCCTCGAACCCCAAAGTCTAGGTGCCACTCTACCAGAAATGACATTTCCTTCAAGTATCTTGATATACATATTAAAAAAATAAAGGTCTGTAAAGGTTAACTAAACTTTTCAAAACTATTAACTGAGAAGGTTTTGCCTGACTCCTCTCCACAATGCCACATTACATGTTAGAGACTCCTCGTGCCTATGTATGAATGAAATAAAAAGGAAGAAACTTAGAAAAAATGCTATGACAAAGGTTACAAAGTATTTTCAGGGAAATGCTAGAAGTTTCAATGTAACATAAACTCTTAATAAATGTTTATTAAGCAGTTGACTGATGCATTTTGCGCACTTACCTTTCTACATATTACAATTTTAGTTTGAACTCAACAATTTGAGTAACAAATATGATAAAGTAGATTATTCTTATTTGCTATTATAAGCATATAGAAATACCGTAGCTTTGTAAAATTTTGAATTTCTCTCCTGGTGTTTTAGTATATCTTTAAAAACATTATAACCTGGAAATGTAAATCATCAAGAGTTAAAAACTTCAAACAACAACCATTACATTTTTGTGTTTTCTTTGCAAAAGAATATATATTTGCTGTCAATTAAGAAAGTCTTTGTACACAGAACAAAACACCATACACTTCTGTTAAATTATGTAGGAGAGTGATACAAAGGCATCATCAAAATCATCAATAAAGGCAACATCAACAAATTAACACTTGCTAATCATTTATTAATTACTAGTTATCCTGCTAAGAATGTATCCTTATTCCACACCCAATGAGGTTTACCTCATGTTTTGATATTTTCTCATGATTTCTTCTTGTATGTCAAACCTTCAACACGGGATGCTCTCTAGCTACATATATTTCCCAGCCTTTGGAAGTTTGTTTAATGAATCAGTTGGCAGGTGAATTCTTTCTGTTTTTGTTTTCCTCAAAACAAATATTTTATTTCACCTTGAATCTTGAAAGATAGTAGTTCCAGGTATGGAATTATAAGGTACAAGACTTATGTTCTTTCAACATATTGGAGATATTACAGTGCTTCTATCATCGTTGCTGCTGACAGGAACTCAGTTATCATTCTTTTACAAAGAGTATATCTTTTCTTCCCATTTAAAATTTTTCTCCTTGTCCCTAAGATTTAATTACTATTATTACTATTACAGTACCATTAAACAATATATTGTTGCAATAATTTACTTTGCTCAGATCTTTTTTTTTCATTTACCCTGCTGTAATTTTTTGCTCTTCCAGAATAAAAAGTTGGATTTCTTTTCTTTATTCTGTAAATTTATATTGATAATTTCATAATTATAGCTCAAAATTCAGAATTATATTCACTTTTCTTTTCAAATATTTTTACTGATTC
This sequence comes from Pteropus alecto, assembly GCF_000325575.1. Classification (NCBI taxonomy): domain Eukaryota; kingdom Metazoa; phylum Chordata; class Mammalia; order Chiroptera; family Pteropodidae; genus Pteropus; species Pteropus alecto. The sequence goes on from NW_006494610.1 coordinate 5,674,991, forward strand.
TTCTATTCTTTTTATTCTGGACTTTCAATTAGATTTATATCAGCCTTTTTTCATTCACCTTCTGTGTCTCACAACAAGTATTTAATATTTTAACTGTTCTCTCTGCCTCATGAATGGTTTCTTTAGTTATATTTTCCAGTTTGTATTTCTACCTTGATGCACTGTATTTTTTATTTTTCTTTTCCATTTTTAAAATTTTGATTTGATTTCTTTTTAAATCTTTACAGACATAAACTTTCTTGATCCTCACTCAAATGTTCAAACTTACTTTTTTTCCTCCTGAAATAGATAAAACATGCATATTTAGATTATTTTCTTATGCATCTAATATGTGCTCTCTCTGCAAGTATACTTATGCTTGTTCCACTCATAGTACAGTTCTTTTTTCGTTTTCCCTATGAGTTTTTTGTTTTTCATCTGTGTATAAGTGTTCTGAATTGAAGTTAAAACTTTATACTATAGATATTGCGTTTACTTCTGTCAGTTGCCTGGGAGTTCCCCTTACCAAGTAAATTGTGGAAAGTTGATGAAATATCTACAGGATATCTAACCAGATTATGGTTATGAATTCTCAAAAGATAATTTTCCCCCTTCCCATCATACCAGTGACATTAGGAAATTTATTTACTGTCCTTTGTGCTGTGGATTTACTGCAGGTGCAATCCTTTGGGAACTCAGTTATATAGAGCAATCTCCTATCATGTACTCTACTTTAAACATACCCGAGCTTTTATCTTGCATCTTGTGTACCCTGCACAACCATCAAAATGGAAATTTAAGATCCTCTAGGTTTGGTACATCAGTGTAAAAGTGGCTTTTAGCACACCTAGTTCCTAGGGTTTCACTTTCACTCTGTTTTTTTGCCTCTGTGGATTTTTAAATTTATTTTCACCACAGAAAAGCATTTAAGAAGATACTTGCTACATTTATACAGCTCTTATTTGTTTTTATTGAAAGATTCATTTGCACTTTTGTCTACTAATTGCTGGCTATTTGTGCTATTTTTAGAACTTCAATTATATATGTCTGCTTTTGTTATTATATGTGAGCATTACTATTCTATACATTTAAGGTGTAGATTTTAGTTTTAAAAAATTTATTTGTCAACTTTCATACTGATACTGGGGCTTTGTTAGAGCTGATGTAAAAAACAAATGAATATTATATAATATTTTCATGAAATCAGCCTTAATAGTTCATAGTTAATTGGGTTCCTATGAATTATATACCTCAGAAATAACATCCCAGTTTTACTTTAACTATTCTTTAAATATTAGCAAATAATACACAGAATGTTAATTTTATATGAATTTTTTTCTTAACATGACAGTCTATAAATCCTAATTTGCAAAATCACGTGGTGCACATTGAGGTGAGACTGAGTTAATGATATATCAGCAGTTATCAGTTAAAAAAAGTACCTGACCAACAGTGGCTACACAATATAATGTCATTGTTTATTTAAAAAGATGTTTAGAAGTATATTATTTCATGGATCATACAGCAATTAAAGAATACTGTACAAATACCTATTTTCTTTCTAACTCTTAGTATGCTTATTATTTGTCTTAATCATTCTTGTATCTTGGCTACAGATGGTTTCCCTAGCTCTAGGAATCAAATTTTCAAGGCAGAAACAAAGAGGAAGGAGTGATTTTTCTTCTGTCTGTTTCTTTTCAGCAAATTATCTTTTGAACAAGACCCCACTAAAATTCTTCTTAAGTTACTTGGGTCAGAACTGGGCCACTTGACTCTGTCCATCTTCAAGAGAAACTAGAAGAATGGGAATCTTTTGGGAAGTGCCAAGGGGAGGGAAGTTGGGAATGAAATGTGGGAGGCGAACTAATGGTATCTGCAATAGTTCTACCACTGGCTATCCAGCATCCATACTCCTTTTACATGGAAGATCCTCGCCTCTTTGACAAGTGAAACTACCCCAGAGGTTCATCCATTTATTGCATGTGGCTCTTTTTCTACAATACCTAGGTGATAGGCATTACTCTCTGATAGGTTAGATATGACTACTCACAATTTAGAGATTTCAAGTTATAACAGAAGGCGTTTGTCATTAACACACACAATATTATAATTGTGGAGAAGAAATGCCATAACTTAATTTTTCATTTTAAATGTGAACCATGGAAACATACAACCATTTCTATTGAGAGCATATATCTTACCCTGCTTGGATAGTAATGGCAGAAAACCCTATTCTGGCAGTATGATTAGCCAATTGTTTTGTCCCTGCTTCTGTTCCAAAATCTTTAGTTCTATTTCTGAGAGAGAAACTTTCCTTCTTATTTTCTTTCCCATCCACATCTGAATTGGATGCTGGATGAAGCTGTCTCCTGGAGGTCCCACTGTTTAGCATCTTTCTTCTCACTGATGCTAGCTTGCATGCCCATGGATTTCCACAGATGTTTCCTAGCCAGATTTAGTATCTTTTTGCTAACGTATTTCTCTCCCATTTTAGTAAGTTGTCATCTATTTGCTTTTAATCAATTCCATGCTCTTGTATCTGTGGTGAAAATAAATTGCTTAAACATAAAATTTTAACTAGAATAGGTAGATATAACTTATAATTGTGTCTTTGCTAGAGGGTTTGGCCCCTGAAGACAGATGAGCATCTGGAGCACCTCTTTATTGTATCTCCTAATAAGGCTGATGTTTGCATGCTGGCACTTATACCAGCTTCAAGTTGGCAAACAGAAGTTGGCTTTTTAACCCTTCCAAATTCCACATTATGAGGGTGGACTCTCAGTCAGCCACAATTACAAACCATAGGCAGTGGTGACTCTATCCCTCTGCATTAGAATGTCCACTTATTTATGGCCTTCATTGCTAAGTATCCCGAGTTAAGTAGCACTTTAGGGAGAAAAGAGTGAAAGCAACAGGAAAACTGGATAGTGTTCTCACAAATTGTATTTGTGACCAGAAGGAATATTTCTTATTTCTGGTAGTAAAGGAGTTAATATTCTAAACATTATTGAAATTGACCCAGCAATTGATTCCCAGCTGTCATAATAATAGTAATACTTGAATTAGCTGCTTTTTTTCAGTTAGCTAAATATATTAAAAATATCAATAAAAAAATCTTGTACTGCCAGTTGTTCAAGAGGGTTCCTACCACAATGGCGTTGAGATTGGGAGGAAGTTTACAAGTCCCAATAGAAACTTAAAGGCAACCAGTGGCTGCACTTGCTTTATAAATGTAAAATGTCTTAGAAACACAATCAAATATTGTATTTTTATATTTATTTATTATTTATTTATTTATTTTACTTTATACAGAGGAGACTTGCGGCTGTTACTGTGGTACAAAATAATTATGACAAACAGAGTTTAGGAAATTACCTATATCCTTTTAATCTCATCTTGCATAGGCAACATCCAATTATATAAATTTTTGAGTGCCCTTGAATGTATTTTAGATAGTTTGAAGGCTATAATTTCTTTCTTTGTTCTTTCTTCTCTGTCTCTTCTCTCTTTCTCTCTCTCTCTCTCTCTCAATTTAAAAGGTTTTATATGCCTGCAATTTTTTTTTCTATATAAAGTATAAACATTTCTTCCCTTTGATCCTGTATAATTTTATTAATATATTTTAGAAAATTGCTGTTGGTATATGGTAGCAGAAAGATAGGTGGAATACATTTTCATTCAAGTACACAACTTATTTCTTTACTATGATGACTACTTTAAAGTTTCTAAGAATTATCTAAACAGGGGATCTTAGGTTGTACACAGGAAGGATATCTCAAATCAGTATTCAGCAGGTATGTTTAGGATCTCTGCATGGTTTTATTAAATTTGACATATTAATGTGGCCAAGACTTCAGAGATTTGTGAATTGTTTTCTTACCAGCTTGGGCTAGATTACTCAGAAGCCAGGTGTATACTGTTGAGTTAAACAATTACATACTCGAAAATCAAAAGGGGAAATGAAATCATAAAAGCTGCGTAGACAGGAAAACCAAATGTACATTCACAGTGCATCATTACATTCTTCAGATTTGCAAAATAGGCCTCCCTCATGTAAATAGTGGATAGGACCATCAGAGTACATCACGTTGACACATGGGGAGAGATAGAGAAATAGATTAATTCTAGCAATTTTCTACCAGAGTGGAGCATACCTAAAACTCCAATATACCTGAAAAGTCAGAGACAAATAAACCCTTGATCCTATTTTATCTAATCAGAAAAACTCCAGTTATATTTTTTTCTTTACTTGATTTGGTATCTGGCATATACAAGATTTCTTTGAGGAGAACTTCACCACCAATATTTCTAATGCTCACAATGTAAGACAGAAATGGGGCCCTACTCTTATTTCTTTTTTCTCATAATATCTTCATTTTGTAAATTGTTTCTTGTAATCTGTTCCTTTGTAGTTATAAAGAGTGATTTTGACTTTGATACTCTAAATTTCTACCTATGATCATAACTGTAAGAAGGTATTCCAATTAACTTGCACTCTTATTTCTTAAACATATTAATGAGGCATTTTCTACACAGCCTTGGGGAAAAACTGAGGAATCAGGAAGTTTTTTCTAGGACCATAAAACAGAAAGAAGTACAGGGCCTGTTATCAGAAACTAAAAATTCTTCAGATGCTGTATCCCTCTAATAAGCTAGCAGCTACTAGAAATTTATTTATGGTTCTTTGTGCTTCCATTCCAAGGGCTTAGTACAGTTTCAGACCCATAGAAAACTTTTAATGAATGAAAGTGTATTTATTTTTTTCTTTGTATTCCACATTGTCATATAAAGTTATATAAGGAAGTACTAAAAATTCTGATAATAGTTACAGTGTGGTTATCTGGAAATAGAGGTGTATAAAAATAAGATTAAAAATTAAAGAAAAAAGTTTAGAATCCATTCAATAATGGTTTTAAGTGTAATCAACAGTATAATCAAATAATTCCTGGCCTAAAAAATGAAAGATTATGTGCTTAAAAACAATACAGATTCAGGAGGAATCATCCTGAAATTCTTTTTTTTCTTTTTCTTTTTCTTTTTTTTTAAAAACATACAACAATTTTTACTCTTTTTAAAGAGAAATATAGAAACACTAAAGTTATGATTACTTAACTACCAACTTTCCTGAAAACACCTAAATCCAAGATGGCTGAAGAACCAGATAAGTGTTTTGGAAACTTTGTAAGCTCAAGTGTCTTACATGAGTTGAGAACCCATCTGTCAACTAAAAGACTTCGGAGACACCAAAGTTCAAATGTTTTGAGATTAGGAGAAACCATTTTATATTTTATTTTATTTTATTTTATTTTATTTTATTTTATTTTATTTTATTATTTTATTTTATGGGGGTAACATTAGTTAATACAATTATATAATTTTCAGGTGTACATTATAATTTGACACCTATTTTTTCTGGTTTAAAATAAAAGCATGTTCTACCACAAAAAGGACAAAAAAAAAAACACTTCATTTTTAAGATCATATTTTAACATAGGAAATAAATGAAATTCTATCTTCTATCTGTATTTACTATGATTCATTTGACTAGGTTATTTCAATTGTGCATAGGTGGTAAACTTATCTCACATGGTTTTTATATCTCAGCCTGGATAACGAAGCCTTGAAGAGCTACATCTAATGGTATCATTAAAATGATTGTAAACATGCCTGTTGTGGCAGATGTAAACTTTATTTTTGTTGATATGCATTCAAATTATTTGGTAAGATCAAACAAATGTAGAGTTTTAATATGTCAAACATGTCTACATCCTAACAGGTTCTGGTTTTAAAGAAAGCTGTTTCTTTAGAAGTCAGGACAGCTATAAAAGAGCCAGACTATAAGTCACATTCAAAGTCGAAACATATTTTCTCTGATTAGAGCAGAATTCTCTGTATGTGTATCATTTAGCCAACAGTTTCCAAAGAAAAGAGATCAAACAGAATAATACTACAGGTATTAACATAGATGGTGGAGGCCTGTGTGTCTGATAATTAACCATGATCTTAGGTTTTGTTTAAGACAAAATTAAATATTTTTGGTCATTAAATTTAATCTGTCCTTCTAAACCTTTTGTCTTTTCATCACCATCCTTCTTTTTCTGCTTTGTTAGTTTACTTACAATAATGTCACACCAAGTTTTAATTTTCAGGCCATTTTTGCTTAAGAATTCCAAATTTAACTGGCTCCTCAAATTATTTTAAAGTTTTCAAGCAAAAACTTGGCTTTTTTTTGTCCAATGGCAAAAGAATTAGATTTTTCTCACAAACTCCAATAATATGATTTATTAATATTAGCAGAAAAGTATAGATTAAATACCTATATTGTTTGTATGGAAATAGAGAAAATGCAAATAGAATATGCTTTCCAATTAAAGCTAGTGGCCATCAAATGCTTCATAGACATCTGGTGTTTTAGAAAAATTATCTAATTTAACCTCTCTGGGACCAAAATTGTAGAGCGAACAAACCAGGATAGCTATAACCTTAAAAAAAACCTACAGTCTTCTACTGCCTCCCCCTTTTTTTTAATTTGAGATAGTGGTAGTTATAGAAACTTTTATCTTAAAATAGGTAAAAAGTATTACAGTATTATCCTTACAAAGAACTAATTAGGGAACTTGAGGATTTCTGCTCTTATGTCAGAGATTAATTCTCACAAAATATTCCATTTTCTTCCCCACATTCCCATGTACTCTTACAACTATTTTAAACCATAAGACTACTTTGGAGAATAAAGTATGAAAAGGGGTGTCATGTGTCTTATTTCTAGGCTAAAATAGCAAAAATATCAGGCACCATTTTTCACTCTCTCTTCCTCTGCCATATGCCTAAAAGGCCACATGTTGTGAACCCAAAACATCAAAACAGCATGGATCACTGAGTTGTTGCAAGGATAACAGGGCCCAAAGCCTTGCTCTAATATGCATTAGATTCAGAATGGGCCAGAAATAAACCTTTGTTGTACTGAGCAATGAGATATGAGCATTTTTTGTGACTGGTTTGAAAGCAGGATGTTAATAATGTGTGTGATTTGCTATTAACTTTATTTGACAAGATATATTAAGTAATACGTGAGCTCAGAATAGAATTGGCTGTTTTGCAAGTAGAACTGAAAGGGGTAGAGAGAGTCTAAAACAGAGACTTTTGGTGTTGGAAAAACAATTGCTTCATGATCATAATAAATGATGAGTGAAAAAATCTTTACAGATGGATGTCTGATAACACATTTCTGATTAAATTGCCTCAAAACAAAGAACAGGTTAGGAATGTGATAATCAATAACGTGGTAAAATGTCTCAGGGTTAAGACCAGATTAAGAGTGTGACTTTGCTCAGAAATTCAAACAGCTTCTGTATATCTCTATTATAAAGAGAGAATGAAAAATGGTATAAAAGTGTAGAGATGTACAACATGGGAAAGAGCTGGGTCTGTTCTGGGTACATGGAGAAGATTAGAATTAAAGCTTACTAGGTGTTTGTAAGTTCCACTGATAAAGAAAATATGCATTTGGATAAAACAACAACAAAACAACAACAACAACAACAACAAAACTTTTACAGCTTTAAAATGACTCTTAAGTCCTCAATCTTTCTATGAGTAGAAAGCTGGCTGGGAAAGCTCTTCAGAGGCTATTTCCCCAAACCCACTTCTGACAGGAACAAGTGTATTGAGAAAGAAAAAACATCCTTAAAGATGAAGCCAGGAGGCACAGAGAACTATGAACTCTCTGGAGGCTCCCAAAAGAATTTAGATGCAATGGAGGAACATCCCCCAAACCCAATTTAGGAACTCTCATGATGCCTGTCACAGGACTAAAATATCTATAGACTAATAATGACTGCTGTGTGTCTCTCAGTTTTCTCTTCTCTTAATGGTATCGTTTTATTTCTATTATTATTATTATTAATCACTATTATTATCATTTATTATTGAATGTCATGTGTTTGTAAGTATATGGAGAGGCTCCCTTAACTTATCCTTTTAGTTTACATGTTTCAATTGAAAGTAGTGATACCTGAACCTGATACAGAGACTCATATGTCAGCCAGAGGTCTGGGTGACCTGGAAACAGAGACTGGAGTTTGAGTTGTTGGAGAGGAGTTGAGTATGTTTCTTTGTAGAATGTGTTTCTTTGTGGAACAAAGGATAGTGAGTGACAGAGACAATCCTCAAATGATACTCCCTACATATTTTGTTAGCCCTTTACATTTCCTCACTCTAGAGGTTAGGTAAAGCCATGAACTCGTCTTGGCTAATGAAAGGTGAAACGAAGTGTCATGTGTAACTTTCAAGCCAGGAGAGTTTGGCTCATATTTGATTTCCAAAATCTCTTTACCTAACTTAGTAACAACAAAGACTTGTGTTGAGTCACATGATTGAAGCAGCCTGCATCACTGATTTGCCGCACAAAGGATAATGACCTTGGGATATTATGGAATCGATAGAGATTTTGTGAGAATGAAAAATGAAATTTCGTAAGGCATCTGAAATATTTTTATTTATTTTTTTACTCCTTTATAACCTCACCTCTCTTCAATAAACACCACTGTTACCACATTTAATGTTTATTATGAAGAGACATCCTGCTTCCCGGTTTTGGAGTGAAAAAATATTTAATATTTTTAATAAATTTATTTCTTTTCGTTCTTACATATTATAATAATCATGAAATTGATCTCTCTTTACTCTTGCAATACTAGAATTATTTTCTATGATTAATAGACCAAAAATAAAATGTAATACATAATAACAAATCAAAAATAGTGTCAAACCTGCAAATGACAATTATTTTTAATTTCCACTGTCACAGGAAAGTAATCTCTGCCCTAACATCATAGCAAAAATAAATGGAACAAGGAACCAATGAGTTATTTAAAGGACTCATTAACTTTTATATGACCCTATTTGTAATTGAGACAGTTGTGTCCTAGAAGTACCCTCCAAGAAATGATTAATGAGATTTCCAACCATTCTAAATTGACTGACAGGGAAGGGAGTAATCCTGTCCTTTAGTGAAACCTCTGTGAGGTGCAGGCAAAAAGGTAGATTTATATCTCAACCAATTCATGATAGTGTCTAATTCTAAGCATAAAAACATGTAAATATTTTCCCCTAAAGTTTAAATAGCTCAATATACTATGTCAGTAAAGAGTAAATTGATCAAAGTTTTCTCTCTAAATCGATCAAACTGTAAGCAGGTTTAGATACAGAAATATTTTAACCTTATTTATGGTAGTAACAAACTTTCCAAAAATACATTGAATAGCACAGGATAATTAATTTATTAGATATTTTCCCACTGTTTTATTCTATGAACTAGATAATATTTTACCTATACCATAAAAGTTTAGATGGCAATCTGTTGTGCTTTATCACAGTATATGGTTCATTTAAATAAATTATAATTAGATCACGTCTTATATTAGATGATAGAACTTAAGAACTGGAAATATTTGCATCAATGATTTAATTCTCCCTTTCACTAGTGTAAGTTTGCTAGAGCTGTAATTTTGAAGTAAATGTTAAAAGGGAATTTAAGAATATTTTAATATAGAAGTTGTTACAAACGAACTGATATTTATTTTCAACCTTTCTGTACTTCAGAAATTTCTTTGTAGTTAAAAACAACAGTTCTCACATTTTGTCTTCATAACTAATACCTCTTTTTTGAACTTTTTATCTAATAAAGTATAAAAATTAGTTATGTGGATATATTCAATTATTTTTATCCCATTTATTTACTATCCTTTAGCAGAGAAGTGTATTAGCTTAATAAACTTCTATTGTTTATATACTTTTGGTTTCTTAAATATACATTTTAAATATAATTTAGATTATTTGAGTTTATTATTCAAATCGATAACTTTCCATATTAGAACATGGATTTGGGGGTTTTTTACTATTATTTATGTATTCTTAGACTAAAACTTTTAGAGAGAATTTTTTTTTTAAGTATATAACAACAAAAGTCTTTAAGAGATGTTCTAGAAAATTATTATAGTTAACTTTGCATTCATTTCCTCAATTATAAGGAAAAACGATTTCAATTTTCCCTTATATTAACTGAAATTAAGAATGCATTTTCTAAAAAATAGTAAACTTTTATGATACGGGTTATTTATATACAGTTAAATAAACTATGAGTGTTAACCCAAATAATATCTAAAATGCTAAATCATCATTCATTCTTCTGAGATTTTTTTCTTATAAGACTGTTTCCTTTATATGGTACACATGAAAGCATCTAAATACCAGAATCTAAAGTCTATAGTTCAATTAAAAATAGCATACAAATTTTGAAAAAAAGAAATGCTAATTTAAAATTTTTTGTAACTTTATGAAGTCAGTATTCTTTAAAATTGACATAATCTTGATTTTCTCAACTACTATACAAACTATATTCCTGGCCTCATATCTGCATCTCCCCAATTCTTGCTTTTTTTAGTTGCTACACCTAAACCATCTGAAATATCATTTAAGTCCTGAACTTCCTTATTCATATTGGGTTACCACATCAAGGCAAAATTATCTACCTAACAGACCCAGCATAGAATAACCTCAAAATATTCAATTAACTATATTTGCTACTAAGATTCAGCTATTGTTTTTGCTTGTTAGGTATGTCTTCTTACTCTCTTCTGTCAGACTTTGGACTTGGACAAGAGAAGAGGGGCCCTACTGGACAGGGCTAGTTTTGCAGACCACAGAATACAAGACAATGAGCCCAAATGTAGATTAGTAAACAGAAGATCAAAGAGTGGAATTTTATGCTATAGGTGTGACCAAGAGAATAGGAGAGTGAGGTAGGTAGAAATCAAGTACTTTCAGCATTTTTTTAAACATTTAGGTTCCTGTGTGTCTTGAGGTCTAAATGAGTGCCAGAGAGCTGTCTGAATTAGACTGTTTTGCAAAAAAATACTTGTGCCCAACTGTGAGGGAATCTTGATGACTGAAGATAACCTGTTTTCTCACCGGTAAACAAATACCACCAAGGTTAGTCAATGTGTATTACAATTTGGATGAAGTAGGGATTCCAAGATAGAATATTCTTATGAAAATGGGCTTAAGTTCTCTAGGCTAATGTCATGACCGATTTGAAGTAACTTAGAAAATGATTAAAAGTGAGGTCTTTTCTCTCTACCATGACCATGCCACAAGTTAGAATCAACCTCTGTTTATTGGATAGATCTTAGCCTAATGTAAAACTTAAGAAGTAACATTTTAAAAGTTAGAAAGCTTTAAGAAAGAAAACAAGAGTGATTATCCCACCCCATGCTTATATTGTGATAGGGAAATAACGTCTCCCAAAGATGTCAATATCCTAATCCTCAGAACCTGTGAATATGTTATCTTACTTGACAAAGAGACTTTGCTGATTTGATTAAGGTTTAGGGTCTTGGAGATCATCCTGGATCTAATCCAATCTAATCACATGAGTTCTTAGAAGCAGAGGACCTTTCCCAACTGTGGTCACAGAGAGATGGCCACATGAGAATGATTCAATTCCTGTTGCTCATTTTGAAATATAAGGCTCTTTGTGCATGAATCAGAGAGAGACCTTTAGAAGCTGGAAAAGTCAAGAGAACAGATTCTCTCCTAGGGCACCAAATAAGGAACTAAGCCTTGCTGATACCTTGATTTTAGCCAAAGTTGTCAGACTTCTGACCTATAGAATTGTAAGATAATAAATTTGTATTGTTTTCACCACTAAATTATTGTTAATTTTTCACAGCAGCAGTAGAAAATACCCATGCCAATTCCATTTCATTTCATTCATGATCTCTTTCAAGGTGACCTCACATTTCCACTGCCTATCCAAAGTGCAATCATAAATTCAGAGTTTGGGGAAAACTTCAGCTTCTCTGAACAATCTTCTTCTCTTATTCATTCACTTTAACTCCCACTCCTTAACTATGGTATCTGTAGCCCATGTCATAAAATTCAACCCTAAATTGCCATCTGAAGCTTTTGTCCATTTTACTTTTGCTACCAGACTGGATTATAAACATATCACAAGTATAGTTTAAGTTTATCCTTTTTGTGTCTTCCAGTGCATCTGGAACAATGTACATTTTTACTACTCAAAATTATTTGGAGTAATATAATTAATAATTTGAATCTTTTTTTTTCTAATCCAGGATAATTTATGTTCATTTTCATGTAGTGTGCAATCTTTATGATACTTTGTGATAAAATAAACAATTGAAATACATTACAGATCAGTCTCATTTCTTTGAGAACATATGCTGGCCTCACTATTTGGAATTCACACAAAACCTGCTATGGAATTTCTCATATTGCCTTACAATACACTGAAACAAATTTTCTAGAGTCAAATATGCTAAGCTCAGTCTCATTCTGAAACTATAACTTTCATTTACATTTTTAACATTTGAATCAAAATAGCCACAAATTAGTTGCCAAACAAATCTAATTTGTTTTTAGCAATTGTAAGTGAGTCATGCTGCCAGTATTTTTGCCTTACTTGTTACAAATTGTCCCTAATTGGAAAGCACTGTAAGCAGTAAAATATGAAGAGAAAAGCCACCAGTGCTTTGAAGTTTATTGGTTACCCAAATTGAATGGATTTTCCCATATTAATTTTGATGAGCATGGAGCCTAGTTACTTTTTTTTTTTTCCTGCTTCAGTTTTGTCACCTCATTCTAGTTATGGAATAAGCTGGTGATTTGAGGGATGTTTTTCAAGACTGGACCACTTCCTCAAGTAGAAGCTTTGTTCTTATAAATAAATACAATTATGTTCATATGTTTGGTAGATGAATCCAGTAGTGTGTGTTCAACAGAATTTCTCATGAGTAGTTTCCTCAATTCTTTGGAATTTTACTCTTGAATTTGATCAATGGAGACAATTCAATCTGAAAAATTTTGTTTTCCCATAAACACACACTTCATCTTGCATGCATGTACTTAATTATGTTACACAAGCTTTGGAGCTATTAGCCATAGAGTTATAAATTAACTCCATTAGTTGTAAACTAACTCTTAACTATTACAAAACTTAAGGTTTCCTTCAATTTTTTTAAAACTTAGTACCAATACATGAAAATATAGTCATGGATTTTAATTTTTAATTCATAATGACAAATTAAATAAATTTAGGTCTATATCTAATATTTTCAATTTATATTTTAAGTTTTTAAATAAGTGAACTGTAGATTATATAAAAAGAAATTTTCTATCTAAATTAACTACATATAGATTCTTCAGTTTCTTTGTAAAATGAAAAAAACAAGATTGCTTTTGAATATTGATAAAATTATATTTTATAGAGCATGATATTAAGCCAATTCCACTTACCCAGAAATATTAGAAATGAGATTTTACTTGGCATTGTCTGTGACAAAGTGGTCTACGATCTGCTCTAACTGCTTTGTGAGACTGAAGTTACCATCAGTGGGAACTTCTCAATGAGAGGGCATTCTTCTGGCCTGTTGGAGGGGGCTTTTGGGGTGGATGAGTGGTTGGATGAGCCTGAGGGAACTTGTGTAAACTTATTCCTTAAGGAATCACCACCTATTACTAGAAACATGGCTATGCTCAGGTAAATGCCTTTTGATCAGTGGTAGCTACAAGAGGTTCACCACTAAGAAGACGAGTTTTTTTTCCAGAGTAGACTAGACCATTTGGCACTCACGCACAGCTGGGATTCTGATTCTCCACTATGGATGGAAACCTTCCTCTTCCTACACTCTAAGATATCTTTGCATGTCAGAAAGTTCTGTCTTTGAGGATAGATAGCAGAGACCAGAGATAGGAATACCTACCACACTGGTTTGAGAAGTGTATTAAGTAAAGTAATGCCTCAAAGCACTCTGTGCAGCCCTAGTAATGAGGAAGTTTTCAGTAAATAGAAGTAGTCTTCCCACAAGGTTATTAGAGGAATGAACAAGTTATCATAAGTGAACAACAGAACCTGGTACTTATCATACTTAATATCTTCAATACAGTCATTCATCGCTTAATGACAGGGATACATTCTAAGAAATGTGCCTGTAGGTCATTTTGTCGCATGAACATCTTGGAGTGCACTTACACAAACCTAGATGATATAGCCTACTACGGACTTAAGCTATATGGTATAGCCTATTGCTCCTAGGCTACAAATCTGTACAGCATGTTATTATAATGAATAATGTAGGTAATTATAATACAATGGTAAATATGTATCTAAACATATCTATACATAGAAAAGGTACAGTAAAAATGCAGTATAAAGGATAAAAAATGGTACACCTGTATGGGGCTTTTACCAAGATTGGAGCTTGCAGGACTGGAGGTTGTTCTGAGTGAGCTGGTGAGTCAATGGTGAATGACTGTGAAGACCTAGGACTTTACTGTACACTACTGTAGACTTTATATACACTGTACCCTTAAGCTATACTAAACTTATTTATTTTTTTCCAAGCTTTTTCTTTCTTACTATAAGTTTTTTACTTCACTGTATAAACGTAAAATTTGACTCTTTTGTAATAATACAGCTTAAAACAAACACATATATCTGTATATGAATATTTTCTTTATGATTTATTATATAAGCTTTTTTCATTTTTGTTTTCTCTTTTTAAACTGTTTTGTTAAAAACTAAGACGAAAACATATACATCAACCTGGACCTACACAGGGTCAAGATCATCTTTATCACTCTTTCATCTTCACATCTCGTCTGACTGGAAGGTTTTCAAAGGCAACAGCACACATGGAGCTGTCATCTCTGATAACAATGCCTTCTTTTGGAAAAGGACATGCCTGGGGCTCTTTCTGAGGAGGAGTTTCTCCATTTAGAAACATGTCCATGGTGGTTTACTTGATTTGTTTCTTTTTTAAATCATAGCTTTGCTTGTAATAAAGCAGGTAATGAACTATGAACATTTTGCTCTTAATGAAAATCTTTTGGTGTTGGGGTCCTTGTTTTTAAACTTTTTAAGGAGCTTGTTGAGGTCTGTAAAAGCTTCTCCTAAATCCTTTACTGTGAATTTCTTAGGGGTTCTTTTTCTTTTCCTACAGTTTCCTTCTCTCTTGCCTTTTCTTTAGCTACGTGTTCCTGTCCCAGTTCCAACAACTCCTCATTAGTCAGTTCCTCAGGAACCACCTCTAGGAGCTTTTATATGTCACCCTCATCCACACCCAGGGTAAACTTGTTTGTTATCTCAGCCTTGTTGATTTTTGCAACCTTTGTGCTATGATGTAATAATGGCTATTATGTTATCAGGTGATAGGAATTTTCAGGTCCGTTATAAGCTTATGGGACCACTGTCATATATGTGGTCTCTCATTGACTGAAACACATACAACTATAATGTTACTTTTCTCCTGAAACTGCCCCTTATAAAGTATCAGGCCATGTTTTAAACATTCACATCTCTCCCCAGAAATGTAGACAATGAGCCACAGTGCACATGATTCTGTCATATGTAGATGCTATGACAGAATGGGTAATCCAGTTGCACCTGTCTCATAAAGTAAAGCTCTCTGATATCCCATACGCTGACAATCATATACACTAAAAACAATTATTTCTACAAAATATATCTAGAATCGCATGGCTAGATAGATACTAGTCATCAATCCATTAGATCAATTGTATTATTATTATTGGTAGCTTGCTTTTTAAATTTTTACATGTAATCTGAAACTCCTAAATATAGTTTAAATCATTTATTGCAATTTTTTTTCTGACAATGGCAACTCTAGAAATTATTTTAGCCTAATTATAAAGAAATGCAGATAAATATAAAAATAGTAAAATATGCTTAATGTCTATAAACCAAGGACAGCTTTAAATAGGTTGTTAAATGTCTTTTTAAACATTCAGTTGTACAAGTGTATACATATGTGTGTACACACACACACACACACACACACACACACATACACACACACCATGTCCCCCAGTCAGGACCATATTAAATTCTGTGTTTTAATTTTTCTTTTTAGTATATTATGGGAAATGTACATATTATCATCAAATGTTATATATGTTATATGTATATTAAATATGCATGTAGACATATATACACACATGTATATACATATATACACATATATACATACATATACATGTATATACACATATATACACACATTCATATAATATATATAAAATATGTATGAGGTTATATACATCTTAGGTGTGTAGTGTTCATATATCATAATTTTCTTAAGTTTTCTTTTTTGATAAAACATGTGCTTTCATTTCCACTATTATTAGCAGTACTGCAGTACACTGCTTTCTGCAAATGTCTTGGTAGACACATTCATTGCTATTTGTATGAATTCCTTGAAATAGAATTTTGGGGCAAAGGACATACACATTAATATTTTTGGTACATGTTGACTTTCACAAACCTGTTACTGACTTTTGATACTACTGGCAATGTAAACTCTTAAAGTTCGTATGAGTTTCATTCTCTATTTCTATTGTTTTTCTCTTCTGGGGTACAGCCCTGAGATGCTGTGTGAGAGTCCTTACCCGACTCCTAATCTGATGCCAGGCCTTCTTGACCATGTTTACTCAGTAACTCTTAGCTGAGACTTTTCTTCAACCTTGATGACTATATTGCTCATTGACCACTTACGCCAAACTCATATTTTTAATAACTTTTTAACAAATATTATATAAAAAGTATATATACAACATTAATTAATGTAATTTAATTTTTTGAAAGTAATAATGCTTTTGTTTGATGTGCTAGATAATAGGCTAAGTGCTGTATATGCACGACATACAATTAAATATTATTACTATTTTTTATTTTTGCGATAGAGTTCTGAAGCTCAGAAAATCTTAATTACTTTTCAAGGACAAATAGCCATGTGCAGCACATTTGGACTAATGTCTGGAGTCATGTGATTCCAATTCTTTTTCTTTCTCTCATTATGGTAAGAACGCTTAACATGAGGAGACCTATACTTTTAGCAAATTTTAAGTGTACAGTTCCTTATTGTTGACTATATGTGCAATGTTGTAAAGAAGATCTGTAGAGCTTATCTATCTTACTTAATGGAAACTTTATGCCTGTTGATTAATAAATCCCCATTTCTCCCTCCCCTTAGCCCCCTGGTAACTACCATTCTAGTATTTGATTTTATGAGCAATTCTACTCTTGGTCATAATCTCTATATAACCACAGTAATAAACTGTCTGTATTTAAAGATTTAGAAACAAATGTAAGGCTTTGATAGCCCTTCGAAGGCACAATTTTGGAAATTAATTTACTGATATATTACTGTGTAATGAAAAATGTAAATTTAGATTAGTGTAAGTCTAGGCTAATCTTATATATTTTTAGCAAACATCATTTTTGGATTTCATAATAAAATTATTTATATGTTTTTCATATAAATAATTTAAACATATAAATTATTATTTATATGTTTTTCTTATAATTATTTCAGGCATCTTCTAAGAGTTTTCTAATTAAAAATACATTCATATACTCATGAAGAACTAGGAATTTAGATAAGCTTGTAAGGAAATATTTTCTGTACTTATTTGACAGGCTATTTTATTCAATGTATATCGAATAGCTGTTATGGCATAACAAAATACTGTAAATTCAGTGCCTGAAAATAACCATCAGCTCAGTAAGCTGGAGTTTATCTGATATAAGCTCACTCCAGCTTCTGCAGGTTGGCTGGGGTCATTGACCTAGTCTAGGTTCAATTGAGACAGCTTATCCAAGCAGCTCTGTTCCACATATTTCTATTTCTCATTGCCTTTCTGGGACCAGTGAGTTAGCCCAGACATGTCTTTCATATGGCAGTGGCAGAAATGCAAGAGAGTAAATGGAAACACAAATCATAGCCAAGGAAATAAAATCAGTCCACTTTGTGGGAAGAATTACAACGTCATATGGAAAAGAGCATGAAAATGAAAAGAAAGGGGGAACCAAGGCCACGCCACT
>NW_006494610.1:5693049-5726691 GCF_000325575.1 Pteropus alecto
CACCACCACACCCACCCCCACCCATACACACACACCATGTCCCCCAGTCAGGACCATATTAAATTCTGTGTTTTAATTTTTCTTTTTAGTATATTATGGGAAATGTACATATTATCATCAAATGTTATATATGTTATATGTATATTAAATATGCATGTAGACATATATACACACATGTATATACATATATACACATATATACATACATATACATGTATATACACATATATACACACATTCATATAATATATATAAAATATGTATGAGGTTATATACATCTTAGGTGTGTAGTGTTCATATATCATAATTTTCTTAAGTTTTCTTTTTTGATAAAACATGTGCTTTCATTTCCACTATTATTAGCAGTACTGCAGTACACTGCTTTCTGCAAATGTCTTGGTAGACACATTCATTGCTATTTGTATGAATTCCTTGAAATAGAATTTTGGGGCAAAGGACATACACATTAATATTTTTGGTACATGTTGACTTTCACAAACCTGTTACTGACTTTTGATACTACTGGCAATGTAAACTCTTAAAGTTCGTATGAGTTTCATTCTCTATTTCTATTGTTTTTCTCTTCTGGGGTACAGCCCTGAGATGCTGTGTGAGAGTCCTTACCCGACTCCTAATCTGATGCCAGGCCTTCTTGACCATGTTTACTCAGTAACTCTTAGCTGAGACTTTTCTTCAACCTTGATGACTATATTGCTCATTGACCACTTACGCCAAACTCATATTTTTAATAACTTTTTAACAAATATTATATAAAAAGTATATATACAACATTAATTAATGTAATTTAATTTTTTGAAAGTAATAATGCTTTTGTTTGATGTGCTAGATAATAGGCTAAGTGCTGTATATGCATGACATACAATTAAATATTATTACTATTTTTTATTTTTGCGATAGAGTTCTGAAGCTCAGAAAATCTTAATTACTTTTCAAGGACAAATAGCCATGTGCAGCACATTTGGACTAATGTCTGGAGTCATGTGATTCCAATTCTTTTTCTTTCTCTCATTATGGTAAGAACGCTTAACATGAGGAGACCTATACTTTTAGCAAATTTTAAGTGTACAGTTCCTTATTGTTGACTATATGTGCAATGTTGTAAAGAAGATCTGTAGAGCTTATCTATCTTACTTAATGGAAACTTTATGCCTGTTGATTAATAAATCCCCATTTCTCCCGCCCCTTAGCCCCCTGGTAACTACCATTCTAGTATTTGATTTTATGAGCAATTCTACTCTTGGTCATAATCTCTATATAACCACAGTAATAAACTGTCTGTATTTAAAGATTTAGAAACAAATGTAAGGCTTTGATAGCCCTTCGAAGGCACAATTTTGGAAATTAATTTACTGATATATTACTGTGTAATGAAAAATGTAAATTTAGATTAGTGTAAGTCTAGGCTAATCTTATATATTTTTAGCAAACATCATTTTTGGATTTCATAATAAAAGGTTATTATTTATATGTTTTTCTTATAATTATTTCAGGCATCTTCTAAGAGTTTTCTAATTAAAAATACATTCATATACTCATGAAGAACTAGGAATTTAGATAAGCTTGTAAGGAAATATTTTCTGTACTTATTTGACAGGCTATTTTATTCAATGTATATCGAATAGCTGTTATGGCATAACAAAATACTGTAAATTCAGTGCCTGAAAATAACCATCAGCTCAGTAAGCTGGAGTTTATCTGATATAAGCTCACTCCAGCTTCTGCAGGTTGGCTGGGGTCATTGACCTAGTCTAGGTTCAATTGAGACAGCTTATCCAAGCAGCTCTGTTCCACATATTTCTATTTCTCATTGCCTTTCTGGGACCAGTGAGTTAGCCCAGACATGTCTTTCATATGGCAGTGGCAGAAATGCAAGAGAGTAAATGGAAACACATAACATTTCCTAGGTTTGGAACTGGCACACCATTATCTTTGTCTCATTCTATTGGCCAAAGCAAGTTTCATATCTAAACTCATAGCCAAGGAATGGAAATAAAATCAGTCCACTTTGTGGGAAGA
Organism: Pteropus alecto; assembly: GCF_000325575.1. Lineage (NCBI taxonomy): Eukaryota > Metazoa > Chordata > Mammalia > Chiroptera > Pteropodidae > Pteropus > Pteropus alecto. The sequence goes on from NW_006494610.1 coordinate 5,695,087, forward strand.
ATTACAACGTCATATGGAAAAGAGCATGAAAATGAAAAGAAAGGGGGAACCAAGGCCACTAAAGCAACCTACCACGATAACAATTGCATTTTCTTTGAAAAATACATTTGAGTTTCAAACTAAAATATTAGACTATATTATTAACCGTAACATCATAGAATACATTGAAAGTTTCTAATTTCTTGAGCGAGGAAGGAGATGCTGCAGACGTCTTGGTTTTTGGTCAGGTATTTTCTTCCTATGAAATGATATTGCTCATGTTCTTTGAGAACCTCTTATGCATTTCTCTGGGTTCAGTTTTCAGCACTAAAACCTCTCAGTGAGTGACTCATTAAAGTAGTCTCTGCTATATCCACCCACTCAACCTCATGCCATGACCTCTAAATCTGTGGCTGCTGCATCACAAAAGCATGAAAACTGTAGAGTCCGGAATTTCTGTTCAACTCTGGTGCCGGAAAATTAAGTCTTAAAGTTTAAGAAGAGCATTTGAGAGTAATTGTCTGTTAAGAAAAATAACTTGATTGCTGGGGAATTTGATCCTAAGGTAACTATTACTCACTCTTAGTGAGTAAGTGGAAATTGGAGGAGGGAATCAGCCCAAGAATATGACTGAAGATAGAAAGCCGGAAATATCTACAGCAGCTGAGTGGGTGAACATATTTTGTCTAAAAAGATAAGGCAGCTGAACAGAGAGTGAGAAGACATGAGCCAGATTTATACACACAAATAGAGGAAATAATCTCTGAGTATCCAATTTGGGAAGAAGTGGGGGAGATAATAGTGCTCTGAGTAGCTAATGATGAGAGAACAAAGAGGTTAAAGATGCCTGAGATAGGTCAGTAATGCTTCCAATGTATCACAGGAGAGTTCACTGTAGTCAGAGAAAGATATTCTTTTTTGTTTGTTTTTTACACTAGTTTACCAAGAAAATTCAGATATTGGTAAAGGTTCAAATATGAAAGACTTATGTATGTTTGCTTGTGTTGGTTTTCGTAATATTTTAAAACATAATCCATGGAACAATCTTTGAAGTAACAAAGACAAAGAGAAGTATTCATCAAGAAGAGGACTTTTAGCAGGTAATTGGGAGAACACACTACTTCTGAAAGGCACATGACTCTGCTTTGTGTTTGATTCTAAGTGGAACTTTAAACAATTTTAAGAAATTATTAACATTTTTATATTCTTACAGCCAAAGTCTTCAAATGATCTAAAAGCAAAGCAAGATATCTAATCAAGTGTATACTAATTTTTTCAAAATCACATGTACAGAATATTAATTGTTTCTCAACTTTTGTGGGGGATAGGATTTGTCTTTATATAAATAACCGAGTATCTATAATTAACAGTTGTATGTTTTAATATTTTATCTTCTCATACATTATATATAATTTGACATTATGGTCAAAACAGTTAAGACCTAAATAACTAATTTCACTTAAAAATGTAAACGTTTGTGTCACAGAATTACTTTTTTAAAAAATCTAAATATTCTGCATTAGGGTAGAAACTAAAGATAATTAAAAATTCTGGATATTATTAATATAACTTTAAATTCCACTTATTCTAAATGTCTCATCTGTCTTCCTCTCCCATATTCTGTACTCTTGATAAAAGTCCATGAGACATGTTACACATTGTTCAATAGTAACCATCAACATGCTGACATAGGTATATCTGATTCTGTAATAAGGTTGTGAAGGAACAAAACAATAAAGAAACAAGTATTATTAGAAACAGGTTCTGCTAATAATTACTTGTTTAATCTTGTGAATGATTTTCCTGTGAGAATGCCAAAAGCAGAATTCCATAGATGTTTCTATGTGTGGATATCTGTGTATATGTGTGTGCATGTGTGCCCTTGTGCATATAACAGGACATGTGCACATGTAAATATCACCTTATGTGCACATCTATGTATATGTGTTACATAAGTTGCATATATATGTTATCTATTATCTATCTATTTATCTATCTATCTATTATCTATATTCATCTTATATGGTTTAGGTAATACTATTCAGAGTTTTTGTTATCATAGAAAACCCTGCTACCCTCAAAAGCTCTACCTCTGGCTGGGACCATGCTGTAGTTACTTGTGGTTTATAAAATCATCTTCAGTATGTTTCTTCATCTTTGTTACTAAAGAAATTACATATATTACAACTTCATCTCTATGAATCTCAGTTTCCTTCTCTATAAAATGAAAATTGAAATATATACTGTAAAAGTATTTTTGTGATATAACCAAAGTAATGCATATTAAAAACCTTGAAAAAGCAAATGTTTACAGTTACAAATTGAAATAAAGAACTGAAGAAAACAATGTTTACCCATGACTAAAAGAGGAATTCAAAATAGAAACCAAGTTTGTATGTTTTTAATTTTTTTAAATTGTTCTTAAACCCTAGCTACTCTGAGTTTTAATGCAAATTATAATTTACTTATAATTTCCATAGATATTTCATATTTTATTTAAGGAGATATCTATTAAACTGTATAATTATGGGGGAAACCTATACATAAATACATAATGTATTGGCATATGTGTGCACATAGTCCTGATTCTCTGATAAGGCTTTGGAGCTGTGGAGTGTGTGTACCATGGTATGAGATGAAATATATGATAAGTAATTTGCATGTGTTACCGCATTTAATCCTCATACATTCTTAAACACAGCTTTCATCATTTCATCCTTATACTCAAAATCTGCAATGTTTCCTTTGCCTGAATATAAGTTAATAGCTGGTTTCTTAGATTGCCATTCTAGGTTCTCAAGAATCTGGCCGCAACCTACTTTTGCAAGATTATCTCTTACTTCTGTTCAATAAGATTCTGTGCTTCAATCGCACTAATCTATCAGTGCCACCCACAATTACACAGACAGCATCCTCACCTGGTATTTTATAGCTTTCTTCTATTTTATAGCTTTCTTCTGTATTTGGGATGGCTTTCCAGGTTGACCAAAAATTGTACATCTTGCATCATTTACATAACAGGTCTAGCCTCTTAACTCAGGGTATTTCTGGATCATTCTAGCCTATGATCATCCCACTGTCATCTGAAAAATTAATATCTATATTACTAATTTTAATTAGTTGAAATTATTAGTTAATAATTAGTAATACAATTTGATGTTGTTTCCTGTTAATAAAGATTGAAGTAATTTATTAATATGATGAGGCTATTAAGCTGGTAAATTGCAAATTTTTATAAAGTAATAGTCTCTGAGTTATTTTACATTATTCTTTTTTCCATACACGTACATATTTCCAACTTATGGAAAATGAAAAACAACATCAGATGATGAGTAAAATATTATATTATTACTTAACGAAAGGTAGTGTTATAATTTCTTATAACTAGAAATGCCATATCATAGCGTCTGAGTAGCAGGAACTCAAGAAAAGCTCTTTGCTTTGAAATACTAATAGTTGGTACTGAAATGTAACTGTATAGTTTTTTAAATACAAATTTAATATGTAGTTCCTCAATACCTCTACCTCTCACTTTTTTTTTTTACTTTTACCTCTACAGTTTAGTCTCCCACAACAGCCAGAATGATCATTTTAAATGTCAATATGATCATTTAATTTCATTGCCCCAAAACTCCAATGACGCCCTTTCATAGTTTACAATAAAATACAAACTTATGACCTTCATGTTTGACTCCGAATACCTCTGACCATTCTTCCTGCTGTTCATTTTACCTGAGCAATGCCAGATCCCTTGCTGCTTCTTGAATGTGACAAGTCATATTTCATTACAGATATTAGTATTGCTCATCCCTCACCTCTCATCACATATCTCCCATTCTTACAGAAGACTTCCCTGATCAGCTCTTTATTCAATATCCACTCGCACTGCTTTATTTCTCATTATGACACTTATTATTACTACCTAAAAATTATATTTTATGTTTATTTGGTCACATGTTTATTATATATCACCACTTAACAGAATGACATACCTGTGAATGTATAGTCTATGGTTTGTTCACTATTTTATTCACAACAGCTAGATTACCATCTGGCATATACTAAATATTCAATTATTCTATTTCGAATAAATAAATTAATATTTTAAATACCTAGATTAGAAGCATATACATGTCCTTTCTAGTTTGCAGAATTAGGATGTTGAATATATTTTTTAAAAGACTGCCTGGTCCAAGCATCTAAAGACAAGACGTTTCTTTTTTTTTTTCTGTCCCAGACCTGCAGCTTCTTAGTGAGTCTCATAAACACTCTACATCTGTGTCTCTTTATGAAACTGATAAATATTACTTGCCTTTGTTCTTGTCACTCGATCTCATGAAATTGATGAGCAAAATAATTTAAATACTTAGTCATTTTCAGCAGTACATTATTATTGATTCCTGTACATGACTAAGAAATTATTCTTCTATTTAATTTCAAAGAAAGATGATAATGTACATTTAGTAAAAAATCCCTTAGAAAAATAGAGGATTTTATACAGAACACAGGATATTAAAATACATTTTTTAAAAAAAGTTCCCAGACATGCTAAACTTGTAATATGTCTGGCTCTGAGCTGGTTTGAGGTTTTACTTGGAATTACAAATATAGGTTTGTGTGTTTTATATGTCCATCTCTGTAATTATTGATTTCCATTGGGAAACAATTTTGGCAAAGAGGTTTTATTGTTTTTGGTGAGAATAACAATGATATAATTCTAAGTGAGATGAATTAACATTATACTCTAGTGATATCTTCAGTTTCTGGGTTGGATACATATTTAAAAGAAAATCTAAAACTAAAGAGACATCAATGAGATGTAGAGTCTCTCTCTCTCTCACTCTCAATGAGATGTAGAGTCTTTCACTCTCTCTCTTTGTATTTGTATAGATTTGAGTCTTTACAAATACAAAGAGAGAGAGTGAGAGAGAGAAAGAGAGAGAAGCTGGCTATATAATAACCAAGGTAAGATCAATACAACCCCCCCTCCAAAAAAAAGTAAACGAACAAAAACGAACATCTTACCTAAATGTTTAAGTTTCTAAAAAAATTATAATTAGTGTAAATTTTTAGTAGCAAGTTCTTCCTATTATTATTTGACCACATTTCTCAGATAAGATTGGATTCAATGTTTTGAGAATTAAAGAAAAGTCTCTAAATATATAATCCATGGATTTTCATTTTGTCACAAGATTGTGGAAGTATAATACGACTTTAAGATGCTGTCTAGAATAAAGGAAAGATAAAACTAACAAATCCAAATAAAAATTCTGACACAGTGATATGATATTTAAGTCATCCACAAAAATAACTGCCTTTTTTTTTATCCTCATCACCCTCATTAAAAGATAAATAAAATGCTTTTAATTGCAATTCATCTACAGAAGACAATGATTTAATTTTGTGAGTTGAACATACAGGTCACCTTCTATTGGGTTGAAAAAAAAAGGGGAGTTTATATAATGAAAAAATACTGTGTTCCAGTCACGAACTTACTGTTTTGTTGAGTGAGATTCATTAAAAGTACAATAAATAAATATTCATTATATTCTTGAACTTATAAAGAAAAACAGACATTTTGAGGTTCCTATTTTTAAAAATATTATAAATTATTATCTATACATAAACTTAAATACTTTGTGTTTAATTTTTCATAGTACCTATAGCATTATATCATGCTTCATTATTTTCTTGGCTAAACCGTAAAGTTCTTAAAAGCATTTACTCTCCCTTAGTTCTGTTTTTATTTTTAGTACTTTCCATAGAGTACGTGTTAAAATTACACACATTTGGTGAATGATTCTAAAAAGGTTCAGTATTTATTTTCAGTATAGGTTTGATTATGGGAAATCACATGACCTCCAAATAATTAAGTTCAACCTCTTTAGCCTAATCATTATTCACATTTGGTTTTCAGTGCACATTTCTAATATGATCTCTACCTATATGTACATATGTCTTATTATTTCAAACGTATTTCTTGCTTTCCCTCACACACACATATATATATGTGTGTGTGTATATATATAATTTCCATTTCATTTTATCTGTCTGGAATGTTGTTTATCCTCTACAGGTCTTATCAAAAGCTTAAACTTTTCTTAAACCTTAATTCAAATCTAGTCTTCTGAAATAAGTAGAATAGTTGCAGATAGTTAGACTAGATCACCATCTTTTCTGAAACATCCATGGCAAATCTGTCCTTTTTATGCCCACATAAAATTTTAGCAAAATTATTATTTGGCAGTTATATTATAAGAAGTTGTGTTTTATTTATGCATATACCTTAGCTCTTTAATTATATTTTGAGATTCTTAAAGACATAAATAACCACTATGTAGATTATTTCTGAGAGTTTACCAGCTTAGGTTAAGAACATTTCTTTTTAAAGGCAATTGTATATAACCTAAAATAAATCAAATAGCACTAATTTGACCTGTTTCTTTAGATGGAAAATTAAATAGAATAAATTATGAAGACATCCCCATAACTGGTAATTCTACACATAATCTACATATTTATTTATGATTAGAAAACATTTTTAACTCATACTCTACCCACAGTTCTTAGAGGCATTTTGCTATCAATTACTTTATATATTCTTGTAGATACTGTCTGAATGGAGAGAAATAGGAGAAAGCAGTGCTAGTAGATTCATATATGTATTTCACAGAGTTATTGTCAAGACCTCTAACAAGTTGCTTAAATTCTCAGTACTTCAAATTGCTTAAAAACTAAACTTGGAATGAGATGAGCCTACCTTATACATTTTGTTGTTTTGTGTTTTAATGATTAAATTAGTTACATGTAAACTGTTTAGAACATTGGTCTGCTTAAGAACAAACTCTCAATAATTTTCTGCTATCATTAAATGAGTATTTGATGAAAACTCCTAAATAACCAAGTAAATAACTTTGAATCATCATTTTCATATGGTTAATTTTGGAATAACAATTTACTTGCTAGTATGCCTGTCATCTTAAAATGTCTAGAAAATGACATGTGGATTATCATTGAATAGAAAGGCCTTGTCAGTTGTTGTTTATGGATGAACTAAGTGACTCTCTTGAGAGAACCTGAAATAATTCTGCCTCGGAGTGCTCATCTGTTGAGGCAGAAAGAATATGTGTTCCATGTTCTTGCTTGATTGAGCGTGAAGCATGGTTGTAACCTACAGAGTCATACACGGGGAAATGAGAATTGAACAACAAGGATACATTTTCTATTATGGTGGTTTGCTCAAAAACTTAATTGATTATAGTAGATTAATCAAAAAGAGTAATTTACTGTGTTAGTAAATGAATATTGATCATGTCATTATAATTTACCATTTTAATATCACATTTTTGTACCACTTATTAGACTTCTAATTGTTTGTTGAATGCCAGTTTCTCCACTAGACTATCAGATTTATAAAATGATGATGTAGTTTTGCTTTATTCAAACCTATATTCCATGGGTTTAATTCAGGTCTGTGGCACTTATTAGGTTCTTAGTAAATATTTAATGAAGCATATTTTTATTGTAGAAGCACTATAATGTATTACTGACTAATTGAAAAACTATATTATAGGGTATAGTGAAATTAATAATTAAAAGAGGAGGTCATGTCACATAATTAGGGCAAGAATCTTTGTTTTTATTCAAAATAAAGATTTGTCTGTCTATGATAGCTTCAATGCAAGCTTCAGAAGTCAATGGAAGGTCTTTATTTTTTTTCCTGGTAAATAGAATACTCAAATAATTTAGTTAAATGGTGTTCGTGATTCTGTTAGTTTAATTTTTCATAACCATGTTATAATAACTCAAGTGTAAATTATGATTTAAATGTTACAATTTCATCTTATTCAAGATAAAATATTTCCAATAGGAGCTGAAATTCATGATATTGATCACAAATGTGTTATTTATTTACAATCTCTTAGAATTATTTATTAAACTCAGAGATGCCTGTGCAGGTCTCCATATCTTAGAGTCGTAACTGGTTCTGATTATAAAAATAACTATAAGTATATAATTTATTTAGGAATAACTTTAGAGTGATTCTGAAGTTGTTTCCAAAAGTAAGAATATGAAATTGTAATACGGGATAACTAGAAGTCAACAAAATAAAAACTGGTTGCCAACATAAATAAGCATATCAACAGAACAAATGACAATAACAGAGTATGAAGAATAATCAAATCTAGTTTGAGAAAGAAGAATCTTTCCAAAAGTGAAGGCCTGATTTAGTGAGTTATAAGAAATAAGGGTTTGAAACCCATATTTACCATTTTGGAGCTCTGTGATTTGGAACAAGTTACTCAAACACTCTCTGTGTCTTTTCATTTATAAAATGGACATAATTGTAATAAATTTGAGAGCAAAAATCCAGTGCTCTCAAACTTAAACTATTCTGAGCTATAAAGTCACCAAAATATTACTCTGGTATTCTTTTTGTTCTAGTTAGAATAATCTTATTATTCTGGTTCCTAACTCTAAACAGTTACATGCTTTATAAGGATGTTTTGGTCAGCGATAGACCACATATATAATAGAGATTATAATGGAGCTGAAAAACTTCTATCTCCTAGTTATGTCACTATCATAACATTGAGTACAATGCAATACTAATGAGTTTGTGGTGATGGTTGTGTAAACAAACCTATTGTGCTGCCAGTTGTATAAATGTACAGCACATTCAATTATCCAGAGTACATAATACTTGAACATGATAATAAATAATTTTCTTACCCATTTATGTATTTTCTATACTTTTTATCATTATTTTAGGGTGTACTTTTTTTAAAAAAAATGCTTTAAAACAGTATGCCTTATTGCACAATCAACAGCCTCATACATCTTGTCTATTGATTGCATCATTTTCTCTTGTGCTTTAATCTCATGTTGTTTTGTACAGTAACATGGAGTACAGATTTGTAGCCTAGGAGCAATAGGCTATGTAGCCCAGGTGTGTAGTGGGCTATTCCACTAGGTTTGTATTAGTATACTCTCGGTGTTCCCACGTTGACAAAATTCTCTAATTGCAGATACATTTCTTAGAGCTTATCCCTTTTGTTAAGTGGCACATGACAATGGGTGGGGTTTCCTTTCAAGCATGAGAGTTTTGGTAAACTGGGTAAACTGGGTAAGATAGTGTTCTCTCCAGCATGGAGGCTAACTGGAACTCTTTGGTACATATTCTTTCGTGTCATGTTATTTATTTTCCTGTGAAACAAACCCCACCCGAAGCCTCTCAGTTCTCCCTGTAGGGTCGAACTGACTCTTTTACCTATATCTCTGCACCTGATTATTATTATATAATTGTCATTTTTTTTATTCTTTCTGTAATGCCATAGCCGGAGGTAATGATAAGACAATAACCTACCGCTGGCTAGTGGGAGTGCTTAGTGCACAGCATAGCTTTGATTAAGAATTATAACTCTACTTGAAGGCATTCTGTGTTTTTTAAGAGATCTCATTCTTGTGGTTAAAAGAATGCAAACTATTCTACAGTTTCACATCTTTTTCTCCCCTTATTCTTTTTTTTTCTTTTTTTCCCTCTCCTTCAAGGTCTCTGTGTCCTTAGGGCATGCCTGACCTGAAAAGTTTGTTCAGAATTTAGTAAGTTATTTTGGTTCCAAAAGTTACCCTTGATTCTGTTTTCCTTTTTCTTACATAATGAATTTTGCTTCTGATCCATAATTATGACTCAAAAACAAATCAAAACAAAATACAAGAAACAGCAGCTTAGTAATATTAGTAGAAAATTGGATTTTTCTATTCGAAAAGATAATAAACACAGGGTATTGGATCACACAACAAATTAATATTGGGTGATAAACTATTTTGTTTCTTATACCACACAACAATATACCTTTTCTGTGACTAAAATAATTAAATATAAAAATTCAAATGACTATAATATTAGAAAAAAAGAATAAATATAGCTTAAATTCAAAAGACTGACAGATTTCTAAGATTAAATAACAAGAAGTTATTTCAAAAAGTAAATACTTGATAACAGAAAATTAAAATTTTTCATTTGAAAAAATTATTTTACATATTTAATCTCTATATTTCCTGTCCTTATTTAATCAATTTGTTGAGCAAACTACAAATTAAGTAAAATATTTCTAGGAAATATGACAAAGGATTATGTTAATATGTAAAACTTATTGGTTTCAGGACCTCATTTTATTTATTTAAATTCTCGAGGATACTAAAGGTGTTGTTCATATCTATATGTACGATAATAGAAATTATAACCCATTTAAAAATGTCTAGATATTACATAATTTTAAATGGTAATAAACTAATCACATGGTAACACAAATATGTACTTCAATGAAAATATATTTCCAAAGCAAATTAGTAAGAAAATAGTATTGTTTTATATTTCGTACATTTCCTAAATACCTAGCTTAGTAGATGGTTTCTTATATCTGAATTTACATTTTATTTCTGGTGACAGCATCCATCTGTAGCCTCTGGAAAACTGTACTCTACACTCACCATAAATGGGAGTGAAAGAAGCAAATTACATCTTCACATTATTTTGAAAGTAGTTTTGACCATGCAGAGCACCTGAAAGTTTTTAAAGAAACATGGGGTTCTCTATATCAAGCTCTGAGACCCATCGTCCTACTTTAATCAGGGCCATATCAAGAGGTGGGATTAATAATAAGGTCACAAAAGCAGCACAATTACTGTATAATTAATTAGGACTACAATTGATGTGAAAGTGACTGTTGCAAAGTTCTCTAAGCCATAAAGCTTTTGTTATGCAGCCATTCAAATTAAGTTCATTACATTAATTAAATAAAAATATGTTTACATTATAAAATTGAATACAAAAAAAGATACAAAATTATATGTTTAACATAGTCAATTAAAATATGTACAGTTACATTTTTTAAAATGATTAAAAGATAGATCTAAATAAAGCTGTTAAAACTTTTTAAAAAAAAAGACTGGAAAATAATCTAGAAGAAAATGCACCCAAAATTATCAACTATTGCTTTTGGGATATGGATGTGTATTTCCAAATGTCCAATAATGAAAGGAGTAAGACCTTAGTCTCCATCTCCTGGGCTATCGTGGAATTTTAGGGCAGCGGACTCTTTTCTCCCAGAGTTCCTATTTCTTTCACCTAATGAATCAATTCTTTGTTGGTAAGAATTAGGTCCATAGTAGCCATTTCCCAAATAATTCATTTCCGTTATCTTTGATCAATGGAATTTTCAATAAGGTGTGTCAGGAACTTGTCATACGATGTGACTTTGCTGAAAGAGAATTTCAGCAGATGTCTGTAGACTGACTCTCCCACTGCCACTTTGTTTGGTTTCTGAGGCAGCTTGATGACCTGTGGCAGGACATGTCATCCATTTCCTTCCTCCAGCTGTTGCTCAGTGGTACATTCCCACACTACTGTTTAGTTTGTAACTTTTTCATTTTTTCCTCATCCATTTGTACTACAGTGTATTTCTTACCTAGATAAATAAATGAATATTTCTTTCGTGTAGGTACAGTGTGGGGCTCTGTCTGTTCAGTCCCTCAAGTAACTCACTGTCCAATGCTGGGTTTTCAAAGAGTGTTTCTCCAACACCTGGTGGATTTCCATAACAAGATCTGCAGGCAGATTGATTGCTTCTGAGGAAACAAATAGGAAGCACATCTAATGTATAAGGTTTTGGATATAAGAATTAATTTGATTTTTTAGAGACATCTTGTGCTATTTTAATTGTTACATTCTTAAAATGTGTTTAACTACCACTGAGTTGGTTAGCTTGCTTCAACTAACATTCCTTTATAGTATAGTTTGTTTCAATGAACTCATTTTTGTGTACTTGGACAATTACTTTGTTGTCTGAATTTCATTTTCATCTTTATTGTGTTATGTTGTTATATGTACCCCTAATGTCAAGAGAAAATGGATAAATATATCACAGATAATTGATGGAAATGTAAAATTACCTGTTAAAATACTGCAGTTTCATGGAAGGATGTAAATACCAATAGTTAACAGAAAGGTATTATAAATACAGAAAGAGATATTGGGACATGTGAAACTTCAAGTATATGAATTTTCACAAGAAGCCATAATGAAAGGTAGGATTAGAAAGTACAATAACTATTGTCTCACAGCAATATAATTGCCCTTGATCACCATCACATTCATTGTTATACAACTGTCAAACAACATCCTGTATCTTTCTGATATTTTCAGAGATTATCTTCAGACCTCTCATTCTTAACCACTGAATATACCACCCAAAAATACATGCTCATTATTAACAAACAACAACAAAAAAAGTTAAATTATTTTCAAGAACTTATAAAACTATCATATAAATAGAAGGAAGGATGGTCTAGAGCCAAGTTCACCTTCAAAGTTTCTCTAGCAGGATTCTGTGTCTAGAAAGCAATGAAGAAAATAACCTCCTGTCTCAAGTCCTTTAGTTAACCTCCCAGGCTTAACCTTAAAGGTACTTTTTTGACTCTTTTGATGATGTTATTTGTATCCACATGATTTATCACTAGAAAGTTTTCTTGGGATTTTCCTTGTTGTTCAATGCACTTTTCCAGAAGGCTTAGCTTCCTACTCTAAGTCATGAGATTCATCATTATCTAGGCATAATTAATAGTAAAAGTCCTTCCTTGGATGTGGTTCTATAGTGTAGCAGTTAGAACATCTGGTTTATATGCAGAAGGTCCTGGGTTCACACCTCAGTGGAGCCACTGTCCATGGTCTATGGCCATGCCACCCTGAACAAGCCTGATGTCTGATCTCAGAAGCTAAGCAAGGTCGGACCTGGTTAGTACTTGGAAGGGAGACCGCGTAGGAAGACGAGATGCTGTAGGCATAAATAATAATAATAAAAAAAATCCTTTCTTGACTCTCCTATTTTATATTACTACTTCTCTCTAATGATGCCTATTTGTTATTTTTTTGCATATAGATTATTGCTTTATATTTAAAAAACCTAACTCCCATGCTAAATAAAGATAGATATATTTATTTGCATTTATATATTAGTGATAGAATCTCCTCTATTATGCATAGCTTTTCATTTTTATTTTTTTGTTTTGCTATTTTTATTTGTTCCCCTCTACCATTTAGGAATGTTATAATCACTGGTTTCTACTTTGTGTCATGTCTCCAATTTAATATAAGTATTCTTTCTTCCAAGTTGTAAAAGTTCCTTAAGTCCATTTAGCTACAACCCCTTGAAATAAACTCAGCATTTCATGAGAACATGTTCCTAGTTTAGTCATCTCTCCTTTGGATCATCATTTCCAGTGGATCTCTGAGCCGCTGAGGGTCTCCTTGGTGACTATTTCAGAAATTATGAAAAACAGCTTATTTCTTCCCAAGTTATAGTCATTCCAAGCTTCAAGAGCTCCTGCTTATTTTTAGTTTCTTTTTTTTTACTAGTTTTTCATATCCACCAGGAACCAATTAACAGTTATTAACACCAACCTTTAAAAGTCAATTAGTTGTAATCTACCCAAAATTCAGAGCACAAGATCTCTAAGAATGATACAAAACTAATTAAGCCTACCTTCTATGAAAAACAAACAAAAAAACTTGATTCATGCCAAATCTAGTAAGTTTTCTCTAGGAGATTTGAGAACTCACATTTTCTTTCTGCCTCTGTGGCTTGGCCACCCTGCCAAGAAAGGAAATTACATTGATTTTCTCTTTGTAAAGTTACTCATGCTCTCTGTGATGATTACATACATTTCTTCCTAATTAAATTTCTTATACTGGTTGTAGAAAAGTTTCCTATTTCTTATAGTTCCTAAATATTTCCTGTATGCATTTTCTACTATCTTTATATTTGGCTAATAGTATATTCACTGAAATAGTAGTATGACAGGAATCTCTTTGCCCTTCCTGGCATCGTTATGTACAGTAGTACTTCTTTTGTTTTGTTCTCCCTCCTTTTCATCCTTCTTTCCTTCCTCTTTTTGACAGATTACACATTTGTTTACTTCCTGTAATCATGTCTCAAATTTATGGTCAATTACATTCAATGTGGGAAAGAATGAAGACAACCCAGTTATAATTTTATTTTGAGTTATTTAATTTCATTCCATTACTGCTGAGTAGATGGCAACCAATCTAGAATACCCTGTTATCTCTTCTCTCTTGCCATACTTTTATAGCAAAAGTTAAGTATACTTATACAAGTTAATATCACAGTAAAGTTTGTAATAAGCGTATGAATAAGTAAAACATTTTCAAGCAGTCAAGTTCAAAGACATAAAAAAATTATTAAACTTTCAGTTCTTGATAACAATTAAAAATATATATATTTTTAGCTGTATATTTTTAAAATTCAAGTTAATTTTAGTTCTTGATAATAGAATACTTGAAGAGTTATTTAAATTTGTAGATATTTTTAAAAGATAAAGCTAGCTGGCCAAAAAAATGTGGTTTATTCTATTCCCCTTTGATGTTGAGATAATTTCAGAATTCTATACACATTAGCAACAACCTACATAATAAACTATGTAATTAGACTCATCCTGAGAAGCTCCAAGTAAATTTGGGCAAATGAAAACTATGTTAATACTTTTGCAATTTAATATCTTTCAGTGTAACACCTACACAGCAAGGATTTTGGAGTTTTTAGTTTGTTTAGGAATTAATTTGTCAACATGATGTAAAGAAAAACCTGTCATATAACGTACCTGTATGGTTTTCAGATGTCCTTAATCAAAGTTAATTAAGCTGCTCTGATTATTAAAGGTTACATAATGACATTTTTAAAAAACTTGTAGCACATCTATACCTGGAATTTCAGAGCCTATCATTTTTTCCACTTTTATAAAGAGACAAATATTATTGTGCAGGCTTATCAGAACTAATTTTTTTTTTATCATTTTAAAACTGTGTTTCACAATAAAGTAATTCTATTACTTTTATTTATGTAAATTGAGAACATTTTAAAAATCAAAATAAATAAAGCAGTTAGAATAAATAACCCAAAAGAAATCCTTTTAGAGTTAGACTTTCTAGCAGGTACAAAATTTACTTTACATGAACAAAAAAATACACACTTTCAAACTGCATATTTTTCTCATTAAAATACATGTTGTAAAGGTTTTAATTCATAATGATTTAGTTTTAGTTTATGAAATTCAATTTATATTCATATAATAGACTTCTACTAAATCACTGGTTAGAATTTAAAAAAAAAAACAACACATTTTGGAATCTTTCATGTATAAAGGTATAATTAAGATTAATCTGTAAGATCCAGGCCATTTTCTCATAATATGAAATAGGTTAAAGAGTAGAGTGCTGTTTATGCTTTTGGAATTAGGGTAAATGCAAGTGAATAAGGTCTGCTTTTGAATTTGATTGTAAGATACATATTAAACGAAGTAAAATTAATTAGCATTGAGGTACAATAAATAATTGGCTCTTACTTCTAAATTATCTTATAAAAAGATAAGTTAGGCTTATTATATTACAAGCACTGTAACATCACTATAACCTAAATTCTTTCCATTTTTAAAACACTACAATAATTTTCAAAAGAAAAACACTATATTTTTAATATTCAAAGATCTATATTACTTACGGCGCACAATGAGTAAATAAGGTCTGTAAAATAATGCATGAATCATAAATGTAGCAAAGATTTGTATAGCATTGCCATTTCTTGAAAAAACGATTTCTGGAGACTTTTTCTAAACTATTTTATTTTATTATAGGATATTTCCATTTATTTCTATTAATAACATTATGAAGGCTATAGGCACTTCCAAATGACTAGGTTTTTTATTAACATTTTATCCATTAGGGAATATACGTTGACAAATTACATCTTCAAGCACTAACAAATTGGCCCTGGTCTTTTTGTTGAAAACACTTTAATTTGGACTCATATTTTTCAAATTTCTTCAATTTCCTCCTTAGTCTTGACACATTTTTTTCAAAGTGGAGACAATATATGAACCCTTGATCAGAGTTTTTAAAAATACAAAAAAAAAAATATTCTGAGAAATTACTGGTGACAATAATTTAAAAGTTAGACATTGACTTGGTAAATTCAGGTTTAAAAAAAAACAATTTATATAGTGTCTGATTATCCAATTATTACAGAATCAACCCACGTAAGTGTAGTATACATCTATATTTACATATGCTAAATTTCTATTTTACTGAATGAATTAAATCATTTTATCCTACAGATAACTGAGAAATTGAGCAAACCTAAGAATTTCAAAAGCAACTTTGTTATTATACTATATTTGTGAAACACTGCAGACTTGGTTTCTGGTTAAAACAGTTGTTTCTGCTCTCATCTTATGGACGTTCTAATTTAGGGCATTCCATTCTGTATACTTAATTTCCCTGAGAATCTTAACTGGAAATGATCTGTGTTGTTCTCAGCCAGTCTTGAAGGTCTGGTATGCAGATGCTGTATTTCATTCTAATGAAGTTACAGTGGTTGTTGAATGGATTTCGTGACTTGGTTGGGAGAGTAAAATTTGCTATGATAAAAAAGGATACAAGGCCATATTTTTATGTCATTTTTGGAGAAATGACCTAAATTTAGTGGTTCCAAGTTATTTTTATCTCCTCCATTTCCTTACCAAATACCCACTATACATCTATTTGCTTCTTGCAGTGGAGCATATGTAACAAATGGGCTCAGAAAAGAAGACATTTATCAAGAATCACATTTAAAAGGGCCAGCATCAAATTCTTCTTTCATAGAAAAGAATTTTTAAAAAAGATAGATTAAAAGAATAGGTTCAACCTTCCTGCCCCAAAGGCAGAACAATTCCAGCAGTACTGTTTTTTGTCTCTATCAATGTTTGGCAGGATAAAACCTATGTGCATATGATTTATCATTCACTTACTGTTGATTGTCTATATAGTTTTTGTTTTAGAAAAATTTCTTAAAAGAAACTCTGTCCAAAATGCTGACAACTTAATCGGGTTGGGGGACGGGGGGAGAGAAAAGAAAAAGAATAGAAAGTGGAGGAAAGTGGAAATTGAATGGGTAGGATAATGGTACAGACACATACATTCTTACAGTTACTAATAAAATCTATTTTAAAATGCTACGTATTTTTTATATATATTAAATGAAATAAGAAGTAGTTTCTTATTGAAAGAGTAAGTTCAAAACAATCTTACTACTTAAGAAACTAGCATCACCTGAGCTGGACAAATCTTAGGTCTAGGTTTTCTTAGCTGTGTAGATCAAATAAGAGTAAGCAATGACTTCATACAGAGAATAATATATTGCCAGTGCTCTATAATATATCTTTTTATGTTCGAGAACTCTGTGAATTCATTATTATATCATTATGTTTTGCTTTAACTTTTAAATGTTTATAATACTATTTCGATGAAATTTTATTTTCATCTACGACATAGTGAAAATTTTATTTCTCTTTTTTGATAAGTAAGCTTATAGTACACGATTTGATAATAAGCATTAGTGTGTTGAGATAGCATATGTTCGCAATAGGTAACTGACGTAAAAGAAGAAAAATGTGATTTAATGAAGCAATTTCAGTATTTGTAACTTAACACATGGGTTGAGAAGAGGATAAAATTGATAAACGATGTGGACATAAAAGCTCACAGTCAAAACTACTTTTTAAGTTAGATTCTATGTTTTATGACATTTATAATTGTGATCATCAAGGCTTTCTTATTCTCTCCTGAAAATATCCTATAGAAGAGGGCAACATTTCAAAATTTGATTTCAATTTTATAAAAGCACAGCATGTCAATTTCTATTCTAAAATGACAAAAAAGGACAAACTTTTTTCCGTATTTCATATTAATTCACTTATCTCAGTAGAACTATGCTTTACCCATCTGAATCTTTATATCCACTATATAATATATTTTATGTGTGATCACAGAAATAGGCATCTGAGAAATATACAGAGGTAATTTATCTCATAGTGAAGAGTCTCTCATGGTAACACGTTATTTCTAGATCATTTTTCTTTTCTCATTTTAGGATATTATGAGAACTGGTATAATTGATGACCAAACTTTCAAAAACACTTTTATTGTATTAAAAAAGAAAGGAAGATATATGTGGGTCTGTATGTGTATATATGTGTGTGTGTGTATATATATAAGGTACACATTATGTATAGTATATAAATGTTACAGACTAATTTAATACTTCTCTTTACTGATGAAAACTTTCTTACCCATTAGCTGTGCATGTAACATATCAGTCTCCCCTTATTTGATCTCAATAAATATTTGTAGATATAATAAATATAAATGAATGATGTGGAAGTCTGATTCCAACCTGCTTACTTTCTGTTAGTTGCAGATGTTTTTTCAGGATTCAATAGCATATTGTTACAGAAATATATTATCCTTTTCCCCCACACTATAGCCATGTTGCATAACCATGTCCATGAGGCATCCCACATGTCATGCCATCTTGGACATAGTATACTGTCAGCATGAGCAAGAAGTTTCTTGCCTTATTATAAGAAGGGGTCTACTTTAAGAATCTAGTTGAAGTTTTTGAAGTTCTATTGTATTTTCTAGAATAGAGAAGCAAAAGGTATCATTCTGGGTCATATTAAAGATCAGAAAATCTTCAGTTTGTAATGTAGTATTTAAAAAAATGAAATGTAGTGAATTTAGAGAGCAGTCTTTCAGAGGCCTTTCCAAGATGTAATATCACTAGAAGAGACCAAGCAAGGCTCTAAGTCTACATGTAAATGAGGAAATGGGTATAATGTATGGGAAGGAGTTTTGAAGGCCATCTGAATCTTTAGGAATGCTGGTGTTTATTTTATATAAGTACTGTTAATAAATATTTGCCTTATACAAGCTCCTAATAGGTGCCCAACTGAAAAATACTTTCTAATGTGTTATTTTAAGGTATGTGTTACTTTGAGGTATGCTTACACACATGCTTTTCTGAGTTCATATAACTTTGTATTTATACTACTAATCTTCTGTCTTGAAAATAATCTGGTTTCCAGAGAGGATTACAAATACACATAGCCCATCTTATCTTCATTCTCTTTCTATCACTAGCAATTCTTCGAGATCATCAAGTGTCATGACAGATTAAGCTGGCTACATTTCAAAGGTTACTTAATTTTTTTTAAAACAATAAATGGGAGATAAAGGCAATTCAGATATACGAGTTGTGAAATAACAACCATGGTCATTAAGAATTTAGGTGTATGTTGGCATTATTGTTCTCTGAATCATTCTTTGGTTACTGAGCAGCACTATTAATGATGCTTTCTAAAAATTCTAAATTTGAACTTTAAATATGGTGTAGCAGATACTGTATTTTTAAAGGCACATATATTCACTGTTACTAGTAAACACATTTTTAATATGGGAGAAATACAGAACGTAGTGGCCCCAGTAACAATGTCTGTTCAAGTGTAATTTGAGCCATTGCGTTATGATTTACACAGGGTGCATGTCCACATAAAGAAAATATTTTTCCAGTTTTAAAAAATGGAGCTACTAAACATGCAAAACTTTTTTGGATTAAAAATATATGATAAGTCCATTGATAGTTTTCAGTTAAAATGTATTACTTTATTTCCATGTATGATTACATAGAAAATACTACCTTACCCTCCCCCTCCTCCCCCCACAGTGCAAAGCACTTGGTCAGGCCCTGTAACATATCAGGCACTATAAAAGGTTACTGGCAAGTGTGTTTGGACACAATGTTGGAGATGATATGGTATAAACAAGGGTATCGAGAATGAAAAAGAGGAAGTATGGATTGATATAAGGGACATTTTAGTGAATAATGCAATAGAGATTGACATAGATTAACTGAAAGGTCTTGGAAATATATTGATGTGGAACATAAAGAAAAAAGAAATGTCAAGGTTAAATTTTAAGTTTCTGGTTTGTATGACAGAACAGATGTAACAGATGAAATAGGGAACACTAGTAGGTCAATTTGGGGGACTCAAGACAGCAAAAATATTATTTTCAAGTAGGATATATTGATATCCTTGGAAATGTCAAGAAGGGAATCAGAGATGTAAATCAAGCTCAGAAGAGCAGTCTGGCCTAGAGATAGCATTGTTTAAAAAAGCCTTTAAATAATTATTCATTGAAGTCATAGATACATATGAGACGATCTAGAGATTATAGCGGAAAAAGAAAAGAGGACCTGCAACCAATTCTAGGGGAAAATATCAATGACATCCAATGCTGTTAAGATATCAGGTAAGATCAGGTTTGAAAATATATTATTTGAATTATCAATATGGAGGCCATGGTTAAACCCAAGGGAATACTGTTCTGGTGGAGCCAGATTAAACTAGAGGAAAGATTATTCCTTCATATTGACAACTTCCCTCTAGACACAGTATCTGTCCAGAGGTACATTTTGCAGTCAATATCTCTCTCTCCTCTTCATCTTCTTATGTTTACTTATGCAGGAAAACCGTTTCTGACTTTACTGCCTAGTTCCAGTCTCCATATTATATGCATTTATAGAGCTATTTATCATTCTTCAATTTAGAGTGATTTTTAAAAAAGAATATTTTCTCCTCTTCTAGAATTATATTTTCATGAAAGCAGGACCATACCTATGTTTCACAGTCAATTTGTATCCCCAGCACCTAGAATGTTTTGGGATATGGTAAGAGTTTAAAAATATTTACTGAGGAAAAAAGAGGACATAGAAAGGAAAGATGAAAGTGGTAGAGGTGGAAAAAAAAGGAGACAGAGTTTAAACTATAAAGTGTTATTCACTAAGGGAACAAATGAAGAACAAGAAGCCGGGGGGAAAATATTAACTAGAAAAATATTAAATAGATCATATGACTCCAATACAGAAAAAATACCTTATAATTTGACTACAAAATAGATGAACTAAGTGAACAACTCTTAATTATATAACATGATGAATTTTACAACTTGATACACACACACACACACACCACTGAAATAAATATATAGAGTTCCTTCATACCAGTTTCCAAAAAAAGTCTCTCAAGTAAAACACATAATCTGACCTTTATCATGATAGTTTTGTTCTCCTTTTCATGAAATTCATACAAATGGAAACATGCAGTATGCACTTTTGGTCTGGCTTTTACTCAACATTATGCTATGAAATTCATTTTGCTGTTCTTGAGGATTATTTCTATTCTAAAGAAAGTTACCAGCTATAGATCTCAAAACATGACTTTAATTTTTTTTTTCAATTCCAGTTGACATTCAATATTATTTTATATTAGTTTCAGGTATGCAGAATAGTGGTTAGACATTTATATAATTTACAAAATGATCCCCTCAACAAATCTAGTACTCACCTGGTACCATACATAGTTATTATAATATTATTGACTATATTCCCTATGCCTTACTTTACATCTTCATGACTGTTTTGTAACTACCAAGGTGTACTTCTTAATCCCTTCACCTCTTCAAATTTTGAGTTATTATTTTTAAAGAAATAATTCATAACCAAAGAGGAAAACAGAAATCCCAGCTAATACTGAGTTAATTTGCATTTTGTAATCTATGTGGAAAAACTAATTTTAACTTTGAATACATGTTAACAAATATTTTTCTCTCAAATATAATAGTCTCACGAAAACCAATTTTCTTAATAAAAAAATCCTGTACCTTTTAGTTATCTACTTCTATTATAACATTAAAGTGTTGAATTTAGCAATGTCACATTAATTTTTATGGTGAAATTTACGTTATAGCAGTATTTTTGTTGACTTTTTAAATAATAGATTTTATTTTTAGAGCAATTTTAGGCACAAAAAAATTAAGTGGAAAGTGCCCATATTTGCCCCAGCCTGTAAGCATCTAATCTCCCCCCCTGCCAACATCCACATTATTTTTTTAATCAGCTTTATTGAGGTATAATATATATAATAAAATTTACCAATTAAAACTGTAAATTTGATGAGTTTTTACAAATGTATACAATTGTCTAGCCATCACCACAATCATGATATGGAGCATTTCAACACCCCTTATGCCCCTGAGCAGTCAATTAATCATGTCATCTCATTTCATTTCTGGCCACTGGCAATCACTACTTGCTTTATAAATCTAGGATTTTATAAAAATTATATCATAGAGAATATATTCTATTGTTACATCTTTTAGTTATAAAAATGCTTTTAAGTATCATTTTTGTTGTTGCATATAGTCTATTCTTTTTTATTGCTAAATAGCTTTTCATTGTATATATATTTAAAATTTGTTTATCTAGTCACCAGTGGATGAAACTTGTTTTCTTTTATTTTTTTAGTTTTTAGCTATTAAGAATAAATCTACTATAAATTTTGAATATATATTTGGATAAATGTATGTTTTAATTTCTTTTTGGTAAATACCTAGCCCGGACTGTTTGGTCGTATGGAAGGTGATTTGTTTAACTTTATAAGAAACTGCCGACATGTTTTCTAAGCAGCTATATAATTTTCTTTCTTACAAATAACACATGAGAATTCCTCATCCACATCCACATCCACACTTGATTTTATCAGTATTTTTAGTGGTAACCATAAAACAGAGTATGTAGTAGGAGTAGGTCTTTGTATTGATATTTTGCTTTTCATTAATAGCTAATGATCCTGAGCCTCTTTTCCTGTGCATATTTGCCATTCATAATTATCTTTAGTAAAATGTCTATGCAGATATTCTGTACATTGTTTAAATAGAACTATTTATCATATTATTACTGAGTTGTAGGGGTTCTTTGTGTATTCTAGCTGCAAAGTTCTTTTTTCTTCACATATGTATTTTGAAAATATTTTCTCCTAAAGTGTGCCTTACCTCTTCGTTTTTCTTAACAGTGTCTTTCAAGGAGTAAAAGTTTTTAATTTTGAGTAAGTGTAAGGTTTCTACATGATACTTTATATTTCTACAAGATCTTTCCATTATGAATGATGGAAGCATGAACTGTGATCTTTTAGCTCCATATATTTTTTCTGCCTACTCCTCTTTAAAGCATTTTTTTTTTCTCCCTCTTAAGATGGTCTACAGAGGTCTCTCTTCCTCTTTGTAGCTTTCTCTTTTTCAGGACTCTGACCAGTAAAGTCTAACTGCCTTGGCTTTTCAGAACTTTGTTCTCTAACCTCAACTCAACAAAAATTGTGTTCTTTGCTTGGACCATTTTCCCTTCTCTGCACTAAAATCTTGATACTACTCGCAAGCAATAATTTAATACAATCGTAGTGTTCACCTTATTAATTTTCCTTCACTGTGAGACTACAGTCCTGCATCACACGTTGTCCAATGCCTTCAGTGTATTATTGCTCTATGTATTTTGTGTTTTCTTTTTCTAGTTGTTTAAGGCAGAAGGGTAAATCTGTTCCCCATTATTCCATATTGGCCAGTCTTTATTTTCCATATTATAGGAAGTATTGTAAGAAAACAATGTTGAGTGGATGATTGCCAAACATTTCCATTTGATCACCTTTTAATGCTAGAAATGTCTATATTCTAATATAATCTAATGAATCCTTTGCAAAAATGTTAATGTATTTTCTTAAAGTCAGATACTTTCTTTAAATAAATTTTATGTTTAGACTTTTTCTATTTGTGTTCTGCATGATTCATTATGTTAACTTTTCTGATTCATGTTGTTAACTATTTATTGACAGCTTCATTTGGCGGTCCCATAAGCGCATCAGCTACCTCTCAATTCCATATTATCCTCAACAGACAACTGTTTCTTTAAAGAATCAGTATTTGGAAGAGGTGTTTAGTATTTAATAATCACTTCAGGGGATTTAGTTTAAGACTGAATTGAATTACTTTAGAGTACCCTAGCTGCCTAGCTCAGTTATAGGCAATTTAATGCAGTCATAAGCAATTTAATCAATCCACCTTTATTAATTTTCCATATGTTCCACCATAGAAATTTTTCAAAAACTATATTGGATCATATAATACCCCTGCTTTCAGACCATCCAGTGTTTTCCATAGCCTGGAGGACAATGCTGAAACTCTTAAACATGGTATCCAACACCCTTCACAATATGACTAAGTTTATAATTCCACTTCCTCTCTGTTACCTCTACTCCTCAAGAATAATATAAACTGGTGGTTAAGTTTGTAGGCTCCAGAATTTAGGTGTTTTAATTTTTTAGCTAAACATTATTGAGAATTTTGCCAAAATGCTCTAATCTTGAGTTTGGAGTACTTAAGTAAATGAGGTAGTTACAGTAGTGCCTACCTCACAATTAAATGAAAATGTGTATTTCAAAACACATAACATGATGTCTAGCAATTGGTAAGTGCTCATTAAGTACTTATTATTTTAATTATATAATTTACAATTATAAAAATTATATTACTAATTATTTATAACCATTTTTACTGACTTCATTGAATTGTGTGCTCAGTCAAGAGATGTGGAAAATTTACAATGATGATGAGTCTATTTAAAGATCTCTTATTTTCCCTGAAATGTTTATTTAGTTGAAAAATAGAATTTGAAGGCCTGTACTCTTTCTGAATTTTTAAAATTGTCTTAATTTGCTATTTAATCTATTCCAACAAAGTACTTGTGCTCATGGCATTTACAGTGTAAAAGCTAAATAAGTTATCAAAAATGTAATTACAAACTTTGATAGGTATCCTGAAGGAAAGTTATAAAGTTTCTATAATAGCCAAGAACAAATGAAACTGAATTGAGAGTTTAGGAAAGTTTTCCTTGTGGTGATAAATCATAAGAGGACATGTGAAGAATGAATAGAAATTAATTTGTGTGTTGAGAGGTAGGAAATGCATTGTGTACAAAGATTTTAAGGAGTGAGTAGGATAAACTAAAGCATCAATAGAAGCTTTTAGTTAAAACATCTTTGGAATTATACTGCTACTTTCAAATCCTTAAAGGGGTGACAAGCTGAGGTGTATAGGTAACATGTTCAGAACTGTAATTTTAAAAATCACTTTAGTGGCAAGTATTGTGGAGACTACACTAAAGTGTAGCTAGAATTAATGGAAGAATAGGGGGCTATTTCAGTTATCCAGTTTGAGATAGTGGCTTGAATGGATGTGCTCAGTGGAAATGGAAAGAAGTAGAGAGAGTAAAGAACTAATCAGAGAGCATTATCTGTGGGAACTGCTGATGGAATAAATGTGGGTGATAAAGAGTAAAGAATAATTTGTAGGTTTCAGGCACCTGGATTCATGAACTAGTTTAAGAATTGTTGGAATATTGGCAACTTGCTTCTGATTTATACTTTTTTAATTGAGAAAAAATATCTCTAATGACTTGGAATTTAAGTGTTTTGTTTTTTTTTTTTTTCCAAAAAGCAGATCTAATCTTGCCTTGAAATAGTCTTTGAGAGTTGATAAAACAAACATACACACCACTATTTGATATCTCTAATATTGCATATTTAAATGTTGCTTAATAAATGAGTGCTAAATGAATATATTAAAGTTGGACACATGATTATATTAACTCAGGGAGCACAGAGAATATGTGCTTATCATATAGTTGACATTGTAATTTTTGTCTACATGAAGTGAAATGGAGACTAGTTAGGTCATTCCAATAATTAAACCCAAAGGTCTATTTTTTTAAGTGATTCTTTTATTCTTCTAAAATTGCCTCATTTCTCTATTTTAATTTATACATGGGGCTATAACCAGCATAAAGTTTAAGCTAAGAAACTTTGACTATCAAAAGATTTCTAATTTTCTTTTCACATTCCAATTTTTATGAAAATTATTTTAAAAACAAGTTTTAATATTTTATACATCATTCAACTGTTATTTAAAAATTTAAATAATTTCTCCAAAAATGAAAAAAAAATATATATGATTCTGATACATTTACATCAGAAATGCTAAGGCAGTTATAAATTTATCAATATTGTAGTTGACCTGATATAAATATTTTATATATAGAAAGATATACCTATATCTTTCTAAATACATTTGGATAAATTCATCTTGAATTTATTATAATTCTATAGCTTATAGTCTGAATGTCCTAAGATGTAAAATTGCTAGAGTTAAAAAAAATACTCTTTAATCACAAATGTTATTCTCAACCAAGGAATAAATATCTCATCAGTTTATTGATATATTTTAACACATTGTTTAAAATTTATCTATGAAAATGTCATTTTCTCAAATTTCCTCTTAAGAGAATTGAGAATTTATACCTTATAATTATATTTATATAGATATTCAATTAAATTGACATTTAAATGATGCACTTTAATGATCTCATTTCCAGAAATTATACAAATATATTAAGTAAATATTTTTTCTTTATAATATTTAAAGTATTTGAAAATAAATATCATTATATCACATTATGATAATTTTGAAAATATGTTTCCTGGACAATGTTAAAACCCATTAACTTTTCTTTCTAAAGTGATCTTTAAAAAATTCTCCTTGCTTTCTTTTTTTCCTCTCTAAAATAACTTCAAATATCCTAAGTGATAATTTGAGTACTAGAATTATTTTTCCTCATAATTGATGCATGTGTGTAAAGTGATTCTTCTATGGATTTTGAAACTATTTTTCAGAAATACTGGCATTAATATGTTCTTTAAAGATGTTGTCAATATATATGATAATGTTAAGGCTTTGAAAACTGCTTTTGAAATTGAGAATGGAACACTCTTCAGGCCTTCTTCACAACATTCTTTTCTTTGCTCTGCTTATCAAAGAAAAAACAAACTTTAAGCACAGTCTCAGAATGTTTTGCCTTCATTTTAGTTGTATGAATGAGATCCAAATGCCTCCAATCAAAATAACCATCCTTATATTCTTCGACTCCATACTTCATGTGTTCAGAACCACAACTATGGGGAAAAGTCTTACATTCTTTAAGTCACCATACCCTTTCCACAGTTCTTGCCAAACTTCTACACAGTAGAAACTATGAAAATCAGTGCCAAACCCTCACGTTCCTCATATAACTTCTAACAGCTGCAAACCCTTAAACTTCAAGTACAGCTGCCTTGAGTAGAACTATTGAAAAGACCCACAAAGGCAGATACACAGATTACATATGTTCAATAACTTTAAAGCAATAATAAGAATATGTGGTTGTATTAAGGCCATTAGACAGGAGGAAAATTGCACAAGCAGTCTCTAATTAACCTTGCAGGGAGAGTCTGATCTCCCTTATCGTGCCTCCATTAGTCCCCAAATCATTTACTTTTGTTAGGATTATATCTTCTTTCAACACACAAACCCACACTAAATAGAGTGCAATTGCATTGGTTTAGTTAATGCCCACTCTTGATTTGTAATTTTCCAAGGGGGCACCATTTGAACAGTTAATTCCTGAAAAATCCAAAGCAATCCCTGGCACCAAATTATTACTAGAGACCCAATATATGTGATAAATATACCGATATGGACCATAGAACCCACCACAGACATCTGAACTATACCGTATAAAAACAAAGAGCAAATTTAAGTAAAACCCCACATCTGATAGAAATAACTAAAAACATGTTTTTCTTCCAATTTTTAAAAATTAGATTTGATCTTTGTTCCCAAAGATTGAAATAAGGTCAGTTAATACTTTAAATCTTTCTTTCTCTTTTCATTTTAAGAATGTTAGAAAACTGGATGTTTATGAAATGTTCTATTCTTTCAATTTCTACCTAATTTCATTTAGTTGAATGAACACTATTAGCCAAGTCCATGAGAAGACAGAAACTAACATTTAAAGATTTTTATCATGTGGATATGGGTAAGCTGAATCACCTTCCTTGTTATTGTTATTTTAGTGCCATTATGTTCATTTATGCCCAATCTCTGTGGTTTGGCTTCCCATTTCTTCAAACATTCATCCTTAAAGGCAGAAGAATAATCCTAGAGTTAGGAATAAGTAAACGTAAGGGTAATTTAAATGTGAGGTGAGGCTAAAAGGCACCTAAACTCTTGAGCATCATGAGTTACAATTTATAAAATATAAAGAATATTAATGTTTTAATGATCAACTCTTATTACCTATTCTAATGCAAAAGAGGCACAATGTTAAAATTTGGGAAGGGGGCATAATTCTAAACAATTATTTAATTTATGGTTTAACCTCTATCTAAAATTTAGCTATAGTTTAAATGAACAGATTTGTTTCTATAGCTTTCTTAATAGATGTCTTTGTCGTGCTCTATGCAAACACTTAATTCTCATTTATAGCATATTTATTTAATCATTTACTCACCCCTGGACTAAGTAGAATGGTTTCCATTGTTTATCTATCTATCATCTATCTATCTATTATCTATCTATCATTTCTCTATATGTATATTATATATAAATATCATAATGAACATCTTTGTGAATAAAGCTTTTGCAAAATCTTTGATGAGGTTCAATATCACTGAACATTGGAGTTTGTCATTCAACTTCTGCTTGAAAAGTTCTCTTCTGAGAGATCTCTATACTCCCTAAAATTTACTGTTAGGAAGCATCACTTGCTGGGCAGTTCTGTATGTTGTTTTTTTTTTTTTCTCTGACAATGCTTTGGTGCTACATAGACATTGGAATGGACATGTGCCAAACCTCTTTTCCCACACTAAATGTAGTAAGAAGTACTGTATGACCTCAAACCCCATTTGCACAAAGGATCTAGGGAGATTCTTTATCAAGGAATTTCCAAAGATCAAGAATGCAAGCTTGCTTAATTCAGATCGCAACACAATGTTCCCTCCCTCTAAAGTCTTTTTATATTAAATAAAATTTGAATCCATTTCTGGTGAACTTTAATCTTGAGCTAATTGTGACTCAATGCTCCTCAGCCTGAATCATCTTCTGTGGCTTAGAATACGCTTTTGAAACACTATCAGATGAATTTATCAGAATATGGCACACGGTGGAGTATTGGCCAAATAGCATTTTGGGAGATGAAATGAGAGCTACCTGTCCTCTGAGGATAACTTTGTTTTTTCTTAAAATGCCTGTTTTATGGGATAGAAAATAAAGATATGGGCATGAGTCTGTGTTTTACTGTTTGCTCACACATGTGTCCACAAAAATGTGCTAAGCACAGTAAAACACAATATAGCTATTTTTCTTTACCACTATATTGAAATTTAACCACATATGACATAAACATAATACACTAAATTTCATAACAATAAAAATGATTAAAATTTGTTAATGCTAACTATGTGCTAGTCACCTCCAATTTCTTTATATTAACTCACATATCAATGCTAGGAAGTGACATGATTTTATTCCATTTTGCAGGCTCAAGAAGTGTAAGTTACTTGTCCTAAGTCACCTGGTGAGCCAGAATTCAAACTCAGGCGGTCTGCATAATGCTCCTCATTCTAACCAAAACAATGACCCACTTCTGTAGCAAAGATGATTTTAAATCTAGAGAAGGTGTTGGCATTATATAGATAATACATGTGCTATTCTTAGAAAACTTGTATTTAGGTTAGGCTTCCTGAAGGAAATTGAGATGGAAAATAATTTTTTCATGCTTTAACTTGGGCAGACTATGTCACAAGACTGCAAGACACTGTGTGTGTGTGTGTACACACATATATAAGGGTAACATTTTTTATCCTAGGCCTACTTCGGGACGTTTCTCTCTCATACATTCTCCTCTTAGAACCCCTGAGTTATGTGCCTATGGAGATGACAAGGCCTTGGCATTCTGGTTCCTCCTCCATAGGCACATTTCTCTCACAGGCTCATAGAACACTGTCCTACTGTAAGTTGATAAAATGGAAGTTGAGAAATGCAGTTCATGTTTTCATTCTTGCTTTGACTGAACATCTGCTCACCCAAGACCAGCTTTTTTTAGTTCCATCTACTCATTACTATGGTTACCATGGTATATACTCTATTTTAGGCCTGTATCTATTGGAGTGTGGCCATTCTCTCTGGGAGGAAAAAAGAAAAAGTTTTCCAGAGCCAAACTGGCCTTCTATTCAGTAAATATGGTAATTTTTGCCTATGCTAAATTCCCTCCCCTCCCCTTCTCTTTTATGTTTGGTGTTCTTCTATTTGGAAAGGATCTTTCCATCCAACTTTTTTGTGTGGATTTAACTACACATTTTCTACTTAATTACTCCCTGTGTTTTGAAAAGTTTCCCCTTAATTGCACTCACATAGGGTTTGTTTCTATAGTCTTTGTGATATTTCACTGTGACAGTTGCCTGCTTATATTCTTCTGAATATGGTATCTAGGAAAAAAAAGTTCTGTTATTTCTTGAGATCATGTTCTTCATAGATTTTAGCCACACTATAGACCCATACTTTCCAATGGGATAGCCAATAGCCTTGTGTGGCAATTGAGTTCTTGAATTGCATTAGTGTGAATTGTTTTGATTATTATGAAGACTTAGTAAGAAAAAAAGAATACATGATATCTGAATAATTTTATACCAGTTACATGTTGATTACATGCAATATAATAGGTCAAATAAAATCATTATTGAATTAATTTCACTTTTTAAATTTTTTTCTTTTAAAATGTGACTGCTAGGAAATTTAAAATTAAATATATTGCTCTCATTGTATTTCAATTAGACTTTGCTGCTTCAGATCACTTCCAAAATTTGAGATAATGTCAGTAAATGAAAAAAATGGTAATTAGTATATTCATTATTTGAGGTCATGTGTGCATTCATATTGTCATCTATAATAATTTCTTTAATAGTGTGTCTTCATAGTTCATAAATATTTGTAATTTAAAATAATGTGTTTGAATTTTCTAAGAAAATGTGTATTAATTACATAATCTTTACTTTCTAGCATGGCCTAAACAATGTGTGTGTGTGTGTGTGTATGTGTGTGCTTGTGAGAGATAGGTGATGGATATTATAGAGATACACAATTTCTCAGTTGAGCTTATAAATTATTATCTTCACCTATCTCTCACAAGCACACATATTATAACCTATATTTGCCAATGTAAAAATATACTTTTTTAGCAGAAGTAAAACTTCATAGTCAGAATATACATACAAAAAAGCTGAGACATAAAAACATAAAACTCATAAATTTTATTATTAAAGGGAAGTGATCCATAATCATATTAAAAACATTTAAAATTATGTACAAATGTAATTATATCTATTTTATAGGCCTATTATCTTAGAGTCTACATGCAATCACCATTAATAATAAGTTTATAGTAGGGGAAAAGAAAGAATTACTAGGGAATCCAAGAAATTTAGAGAATTTGTTCGTCTAACTTACATATTTATAGCATAGATCAAAACTATTTCAAATAATAGAAGTTTACAAGGATGATTTTTGAGTCAGTAAAATCATTTCAAGTATTTATAAAAGGAATTAGATACCCAATATTAAAAATTGGTAATACATTTTAGTAAGACTTATCCAAAAAGGTCAACAAATAATAATCTTATGGTAATATAAACCATTGATTTAATTTAATTGTTTATCTAATTTAATTTTATTTGTGTTATTTTATTATAAAATGTAAATAAACTTTAGTTTTCTGAAAAGCTCTCACCTATAAAACATCATCTCAGGTGAAAAATAAATTTTCTCTAGAGTTAATTGTAAAATACTTTTGATATTACTCTGAAATATTATCACATAAAATGTATCAATAAATTAATAAAAATAAAATGTATATAATAATAAATGTATCAATGGAAAACAAATTTGTATGTCCAAAATATTTACTTAAAAAAGATCAATCC
>NW_006494610.1:5726753-5727149 GCF_000325575.1 Pteropus alecto
TTCGTTAAATAATTTTTAAGAAGAAACTATTGCTTTTATTATTTAGTCAATTGTATGAAAAGACAGAAATAAATATTTACTTTTTATTTTTCAGTATACTTGGTGGACTTTAGGTATCTACTTTAGCTTTTAAAATCTATTAAACACAGGAGATAACAGTCCACAATCTGAAAATTATCTCTTCACTACACCAAGTTTAAACTTCTGATAATGGAACACAATGTAAATTGAGAAATTCAAAAGTTATTTCTCTCATGTACCAAGGCATAGAATTTATTTACATTATAACAATACTTAGTCTCTGTATGTATAGAGTGTATATGTGTGTGTGTGTGTGTATGTATGTGTGTGTGTGTATATATATATTACCTTAGACTATATATATATTACCATAGA
>NW_006494610.1:5727494-5781017 GCF_000325575.1 Pteropus alecto
GATTATATATATGTGTATGTGTATATATATATATATGTATATATATATACATACTTGAAAATTGCCCTTTAAAGCATTTCAAATAGCACACTTACCAAACTGTCTTTTGACTTTCTGGTCTTGGAGTTATATTTTCGTCAGCTGAAATTTTCTTTGGAGGGTGAGTATATCATGAAAAACAAGAAGATTCTGTAATTTTGAAATGGTAATGAACATTCTTTTGTAACATTATATCAATTAGAGGAAGCTACCTATCCTCATTGTTTTGTTCATTTTAATTTCTTCTATGAGTGCTGAGGATTTTGATAGAGGCAAATGAGGAGTATAAGGATTATATAGTCAGCGTTGTGGAAAATGTTAAACATCACCATTTTAAAGTTAAAGTGTTATTGGGTTGAGTATTAGCCAATAAAGTGTCCTTTCTTTGTGTTGCATTTCTGCAATCTGGAAGTATAAACAGCAGATTAGAAACAATCAAGGGAGATCATATATATGTTTGTAATGAGGACCTTTATAGCAGCTTCAACTGAAAATTTTGGAGGATTGTGTTTTTATTAGATATTTCTAAATTGACACATGCAGTATGTAGGTACCATTGCTGTTTCTCTGATTTTACATAAGCAATGTTCCATAGAAGCTGGATTTTTTGGGCTCAAAAACAGAATTTTTAGAGATAACTAAAGGCCTAAATCAAGGCCTGAGACAGTGTTTATGGCAGCAGTCTTAGACTGAACCACAACTTTAAGAATATGAGATTACATTATTTCTCTTTCTTATCTTAAATAATACAATGATTCATAACCTTAATATGTTAAATCATTTCATTAATAATGTACCTGCAGTGAGTAGAGACATTTGAAAATAACCTATTTGGGTGTAGCAAACTTACTAAAGTTACTCAATCTTTAAATATACTCAAGAACTATAAATATTTATTCTGGAGTAAGAGCTCATGTACAGTAATCGCTTTAAGTATTTTTTACTCTTTTTTTCTTATAAAGCACAGATCTATCTATATCTCAAAGCACATGTACACCACTTTATGAGTAGAGCATATAAAAGTAAACAAATCTTTCACCTTATCAGTGCCTTAGATTATGTCACAGCCACGTATTAAAGTTACATTCTTTTAACCATACTGAATTGCCACCGAAATATCCAAAGATTAGTTTCTTTATATTAAGACAGTTTTAACTGGTCTCTTCTTAATTTTAGCCTTTACTTTGAATGCTGACTCCTAATTTGGCCCAGGATCTAATATACATAATTTAGGAATTAATATACTTTAACTTGTCTAGACATTTACATTTCTATAGATTACTGTCTAGGATAGCCTACACTAGAATTAAGAACATCTCTTTTCCTTGGCAGTGTATCTGAGTATGATTTAAAAAAATAATAAAATGAAAGAGGTAGAATACATTGCTGTGAATAAGAATTTATAATTATTTACAATCACATTGACCACATTTTAATATGCAGTGAATATCATGTCATATCTTTTTTTCTGGAAATGAGTCATTGGAACTTAGAATTTAAGGTTTATTTGTAATATCCTAATAGGAATATATGCTACAAGCCACTTGTAAAAGTCATAATGGCACGCCAATTCTCATATTAGCATATTACATGATTCAGTGACCTATGTAGTTTGTGGATCCTCTGTCAGAATTCCTTCTGAAAGAGTACTAGTAAAAGAACGATGATTAATGATAAAAACAAATTACTCAACAAAAAAGGAAGACAACTAAATCTTGCTCATGATGATTTTATGAGTCTGAAAATATGCTCCTAGGAGTCAGAATTTTATTTATTTTTCTTTTTGGTCCTATACAGTCATTCATGCAAATTTATTCTTCTCAATGTGCCAGAACATTTCATTAATAACATGGAAATACCTCATTTCCAGTGGGGTTGAACAGGCTCTCATGCACATTCCTATTTTATTTCAGCAGATTGGACTTTCCTTCTTTCCATTTCTTCTTTTTCTGCCACTAAAGGAGAATGCATGCATGCATACAGACCTCATTCTCTCTTATTACTTGCCAGCTGTAAGGCTGAAATGCCAAGCTCTAACATATATTTTTTTCAAACATCAGCAGCGGCAACATCTGGATCTATGCAACTTTAATCTTGGCTAGCTTCCTTCTTTTTCTTTTTGGCCTTCCAGGCACCTGTGAACGTCCTGTACATACACAATGACATCAAACCGGACTTGGAAATTTGATTCTCTTGGAATAATGAACAATGATTAGTTAGAGGCATATAAAACCACAAAGTGCAAGTAATAAAGAACAAGTTCAATGCATTGTAGATAACGGGCAATGAAAACTTAACTTGAAAATTAAGTGAATTTAAAACAGTTAATGAAAACTAGAGTCACCTGAATCTTTCATTTTCAAACTTTATTATAAAATTGTGGGCTTGGATGAAAAGCAGAAACACACTTTTTGTCTAGGGTAAAGGCTCTTGTCATAAAATATTAAGACTTGATTTTAAGCTAAAAGAACTTTGGAAAGAAGCCAAAAAATTCTTCCAAATATCCCTGGCAAATTTCTTAATCATCTTAGATACTTCTGCTTTTTTTGATACCTCAAAGTTCCTGATGTCTTTCTGAACTCAAAATTGAATGACTGAAAAGAGAGATTTGCAGTTTATTCAGAAAAGCAATAAATAGTTCCAAAAAGAAAAGCATGTCTGTCACAGGTATTGACTGCTTGAAACTCCATTCTACATACGTCATGGCATTCAAATATAAAAACTGAGATGTAGACTTTGATCTATAAAACCAATAGTTTATGATTCTGGTCTTTCTATAGCATGGACTTATCAGTTTATGTTTTGAATGCCTTGGCTAACTACCCTCAGATATAAATATCAAAGAGATAGATAAAGAATAAAATCCATTCCAATACTTTAATCCTCTTTGATTTAATAAAATTCAAATTATTCTTATCTCAGAATATACAGGAAGGACCATTGTAGTTGTTGGCATGAGCTCATGGAAGAGTTGGATGAAACATTATGCTTGTAAAATTCTAAAATACCCAATCATTTAAGTCTATAAACGTTAAATCCTACCATGCCCATGTACCATAGGAAAAAAAAATAATATTGTAGAAAATAAGTAGTATAATCAATGGCAGATGACTATTATGGGTGATACAGAAAAAATAAATTAGGTAATATCTTTTCAATATTAAAACACATGAAAGGGTACATATCACTTTCCCTTTCACTTCTTTACAAACTTATTGTCTTCAAAATGTTGACTTATGATGTTTACTTAAACAGAAGATCTTTGTTAGAAAAATTTAAAATTCAGTGGATCTTATTTCTTAATGAACACAATATTTTGTTATATATTGTCTTCATTAGTTTTTTTAAATTGTTTTAAAGTTTTGATAGTAGGTTTCCTCATTTTTCAGTATATTCAATTAAAAAGTCATTTATGTCACCCATATTCTTTATTTCTAAGAAAATTAAGAGATTACTGTTATCCTTATTTTGTGAACTATGCTCTAAAATATGGAAGAATATGACCTACTTTTATATTAATACATATTTTTAGAATCATTTTGAATTCTGAATTAAGTGTATTTTTAATAGACTAACAACAAAAGCGAGCAATGGAACATATATCCAGGATATAAAATATTTACTCCTGCTTAATTTGAGCTAGTGATATTATAAGGTAAATTGAGAATTATTGGCCTTGTGTTTCTTTTACTTGAGTTACTTCTTATGAAAATCTGTGTTTTTCTATGTCATACCTTTATTCTTGACCATTACATAAGAGAGTAGGGAATTTGATATTAATCATTATGATTGTATCAAAATCTCCATAATTGAATAAATCACATATTGGAGTCCATCAATTAAAACAGCAAGTACAAGCCCTAAATTTCCCAAAGAAATAATATCATAAAATTATTGTAGGATAAGGCAGCAATTCATTTAAATATCACAAAAGCCCCATGTGAAAGCTCAAAGAAAAGTGCAAACACATAATATAAAATAACACAACTTTTGGAATTATGTACCTGTTTTCTCTTTTATTTTTCACTAGAACATGTAATATACTATTGATTTAATTATTGTTGTTTAGGGAAGTAAAGGATAATATTATGTTTTACATGAGTTTAGTAAACAAAACCATGACCTCAATCTTATTTCAAATTTTCATTGTTGTTCACTTGGACAATTATAGTAGTCATCTGATCTGATTTTATTTCTCTTTCCAAGTTTCTGGGAGAGTATTCTTCCTAAAATTCTATGTTTATGTTTCTCTACCGATTAAAATCCTCCTTGAACCTTTTGACATGACAGCCTCTCAAACTTGATCTTTTGCCTACTTGTTTCATTAAAATATATGTTTTGAAGCACAAAACTGCAGGTAATTCTTTGAAAATTCAATGTCGTACTGTTTCCATGCCTTTATATTTACTATTACCTCTGCCTGGAATGTCCTTATTGATTTATGTAACCCTGCTTTGCTACATCTTCATGGGCCTAGCAAAATCTGATCAAAATTTTCAGGCTAAAATGACTTCCTTCAGAAATCTTCTGTGAATCTGAGTTGGAATTATTCACTCCACACTACTTCTGTATCTTCCATTTAGTTACACATTTACACTCCTTTCCCTAGTGAATTTACATTTTCCCCTCCTGTGGGATTTTGAATCCCTCTAGGGCTAGAAGCACATGTTAGTTATACCTCTATTTCCTGTGTCTAGTAGAGTGCCTACATGCTTAGTGAATATTTATTGAATGAACAAAGGAAAGAAGTGAATGGGTTAAAATGAATGAAATTCAATACAATAAAAGACATTTTTATTCTCTATAACCTTGGCATAGGCTGTTGAAATAGGTCAGCTATAATCAATTGATACTTTGTGAATGAAGGGCCTACCTCATCAGAAAATAAACCTTGAAATATTTTATGTTTAGCAAGTACTTTAATTTTTCATAAAGATAAATTCAAATTGATTTCCATTCTCTCTTCTTTTCCCCACTTAATTTCTCCTTTTTTACACTTTCTACCATGAACTAAACATTTATTATATGCCAGGAACTTCTCTAGGATATATGTGTTAAAGGGGTCATTCATGTTTATTTATGGTTACCTAACTCTCTGTGATGGTGCAAATGAGTTTTTGAAGTGTAAAGATGGGGACATTAAAATATTTTTTTATTCCATATATGCTGCCATAAAAAATAACTGGCCTCTATTATTTCCAATCCTTATTCACTTGACTCATTTCTGGTTTCCTGAGTAATGTTCCTAAAGTTTATACTGACTCTTTTATTTCTTTGTAATTTACAAAAAACAACAACAACAACAAGGAAAAAAAAAACCAACTAAACAAAAAACACTTATTTGTGTAAAAGGAATTATATACAGTCCAATAAAAAGAGACTATTTAAAAATAAATGGATCCACCTATAAATTAACCATTGAATTCATAAAACTCAAAACTGTAATCTATCGACCATCATCTCAATAAATTAGAAAATGCTATAACTTATCTTTGTGGTTTATTTGTTTTGTGGTAAATGCCTGCAAATGTTATGTTGCCGTCATTAATCAATCCAATTTTGAATTTTATCACAGGGTAAAAGAACTTGCAGAAAGGAAAACAGCCTTGAGTGTTGTCCATTCATCAAAAAGACTATATACTATAGCTGATTTTCTATATTGAAGTTTGATCCATTTGCACCATTTTAGGCTTGAAATCTGTGATTAAATGCTACATTCTTTATATTAGCTAGCAGTGGTGAAAGTTATGACATTGAATCTAGTTCAAAACAGTTATAATATACAAATCATGATTTAACAAACTTTTTCTTTCAAGATCTTTCATGTAGAATTATTGTATTAGACTTATAGGAATCAAAATATTTTACACACTCTTATGCTTTCTCTGTTAGGAATTATGCATGTTCTTTGATACTACTTTGACTGTATGTGAATGATCCTAGTATAAATCTTGGCGTACATCAAAAACTCAGCATTTCCCTATTTCTTTTGCCTGCCAGCTTTTTTTTCTCCCTTCTTCTTTTTCTCTCTCCTTTCTTTCCTTTACATTTCTCAGCTACTACATGTGAATAAAGCCTTCCCTGATTATATGTTAAAACTGAACTCTTGCTTCCTAATTGCCACTGAACATGCCTAGAATTAAGTTCTGTTATGAATTTTATTTTGAAAGACCTTTTGGAATTCTCTTTTACATATGTGTTCACCTCCCTGGAAATTATGTAAATCTAGTGAGGGCAGAGATCAACTCCTCTGCAGATTTTGCAACTTCGGACGAGGTACATTTTTAAAACAGGTCTATAATATTGTATGTATAACAGCCTCTAAAACTATTTTAACACAAAGATTCAATGTTTATGTCATAGAAATTTTTACAAAATTCAATTAAAATAATGAAATAAATATACATAAAATATTTAATAGACAAATATTCATAAATCCCATTTTTTCATGAAATATTACAAAACAAAAATGAACTACTCTATATTTTTCCAATAACAATACAATGATTATTGTTTGCCCTGGGTTTTGCTTAAATATCCCAAACTAAAATAAATCACAAGCAAATAATTCAAAAAAATTATTTGTTTATAGTTCATAAAACACAAATTTAGTTTATAATGTTTCTTCCTTGAATTATATAATTGCCCTATTTAGAATTTGGCCAGACATCTTTATTTAACTATTACCACTGTGAATACCCTTGCATAAACAACCAACATCTTTCCTCTGAACTATTGTGAACGCTGTCTAAATGATCTCCATGATTGTACAACCGGCTTCAACAGTCCCTACTCTGCCAAATTGCCAGAGCAGCCTTTTAAAATATGCCGGATCATTTCACTCTTCTGCTCAAAACCTTCCATTACTTATAAGGCTGACCATGGCATGTCCAGTCCTTCAAAGTTCACAGGCTCTCTGTAATCAGGTTCCCTCATACCTCTCTGATTTCATGTCCCTCTATGCCCCTCGCCCAGGCCACTGTGGCAGCACAGGCCTCTTTGCTGTTGAAATATTTCCAACCTGTTTCCTTTGAGTCTCTGCGGTCTCAGACTCTTCTCACAGGTATTCCGTGATGGGTTTTTTCACTTAATTCAGATTTCTGTGCAAATGTGACCTTATTAGAGAAGCTCTTACTGACCTTCCAATCTAGAATAGCACCTCTCACCACTTTTTTTCTTCTTTTCCTTACATTGGTAATTTGAGTTGTTTTATATCGTATTTTAATCTATTTCTTCATTTATTAATTGCCTGTCTCTTCTTCCTAGAACATGCATTTCATAAGGGCAAGGTTTTACCTATTCATTACCATAACTCCAAAGTCTAGAACTGTACTTTCCTCATAGTTGACACTGTATGTGTGTGTGTGTATATATGTATATATACACACATTTATGCATGTGTGTATATATGTATATATACACACATGCATAAATGTATACATATATACAAGTTTTTACAAAATTGAATTGAACAGAATGAAATAAATATACATAAATATATACATAACATACATAAATATATATATATATATATTCCCCTTCGTTGTAGGTCTATAGGCCTATTATAAAAAAAACACACAAATTATTGCCTATAAAGCATTTATTACATTAGCCGTGCCACTCTTTTTCATACTCTTCAATATGTAATTAATTTCTTTTTTTCTATCCACTCAAATATAAGCTCTTTGAAGAGAAGAGCTGGTTAAAGCTACCTAATTTTAGTGTTTCTTACATTACCAAGTGCATGCCTTACACATTTTATAAAACTATAATTATCTATCGAATGTTAGACAAGCATTATTTTTGTGATTGTTAATTATAATGTACTAGAGATATCATGAATCTTTTTATTATTTTAACCAATATAGTAGTCTTTTTAGCTAGATGTATTTTGATATGTACTTTATTTTTGGTAAGAATAGAGAGTGATTTTAAGACTACACACTTTATGATAAATTTGTCTCTCTGAAAAAAATGAATTCTGGTATAATTTTTGAAATGTCTTGCAAACGATAAATATATATATGTATTTGCTATCTAGAATTCTAATTTGGTAAAATATGATTGCCGATGTATAAACAATCATTTTGCTATTTATCTATCAGCCAAAAACAACATTTGCTTTGTTTCAACCATATGTTATTTTCTTTTTGCTCTTTAACAATCTTGTTTTTGTTCATTCATTGGAGCTGGCAGATAACTATAAGGGTTTGAATTCCGAAGCCAATTCAGCATTAACTTTATATCCATGACCAATGTCAAATCTGAATTCTATCTAATAGAAATATAGAATAATCTCATGTTAATCTACTCTGTGTACTAGCTCTGACCAGCACTAATGAACAAGGTTTGATTGGAAACCCCAGTAAATTATTATCATCCTACAGAGTTTACTTTTGTAAGAAATCACCCTACTGATTTATCCCACCCACCCAAGTCGGGCTGCTGTGGCTCAACAATATTTGAAAAGTCTTCATATACCCTGTAATTAAAGAAATCCTTGACTCATGGTGTCAGGAATGTAAGTAGGTTCAACCATCATCTTACTGGTAAATACTAGTTTCCAGATAATTTTT
Source organism: Pteropus alecto (assembly GCF_000325575.1). Lineage (NCBI taxonomy): Eukaryota > Metazoa > Chordata > Mammalia > Chiroptera > Pteropodidae > Pteropus > Pteropus alecto. The sequence continues at coordinate 5,736,110 of NW_006494610.1, forward strand.
ATTTATTTACACATTTAATGTTGTGTTGATTTACCATTTTTCAAAAGTTAGAAAAGGCAATACATAATTAAAAACTTTAAAACAATTTATTTGCTAAAATGTGCTACTACACATTTCAAAGCACTACTCTATTGAAGAAAATAGACAGACATGCATGGTTTTAAAGTCATATTTAAAACAAAAATATTTGATGTCAATATTTTTTATTGTGCAGATGTTGTCCTATAACAAAGAAAAATTCATAGGATATGACTTTTTGTCTGTTATAATACCAAAGAAATTAAATGTTGAATTATAAAATAAAATTCTTAGCCTGTGTTGCATAAACCTCAAATGATGGTAATCAACCATGATGCGTGACTAAGGCACACATCTGTCTATATGATTTATGACAGAATATAATCAGAGAATAAGCTCTCCATTTTTTAAAGAACTATAGTTCATTGTAAGAAAAGATCATGTTTAGCATAGAAGCATGGAAATATTTTTCATTTATACTATTTCTGCAGGCTTCTTTCCACTCCCCCTGCCCCATATTTATCCTTTTTACTCATTGCGTGCTACAAGTACCCCTTGTGAACTTCCACTCAGGAAATGACATGATTTCTTCTCATCAGAGAAATGTTTTCTTTGTAAGAAGTGAATAGTACTTATGTTCTGCTTTAGATGGAGGTGGTCTGTCTGTCATACTTGGCATGCTTGATTATGTAGTGATTAATGCCAAAAGAACATGTAGATTAGGAGTCTTGCTAAAATGAATATTAGCAAACTTTAGCAACCACGCCCCAGTGAATTGTATCTTTGGAAGGACTCAAGCTCTCTTAACTATTGATGTCTTTGACATAAATATTTTGGTATAGAGAAAATGCACAATTAGTTTAATGTCAATCTATTGGTAGCTAATCTTCATAGATCATTTAAGTATCTTAGCCTTGTTGTTAATACTTATGAAGCACTTGTTATGCATTTAATTACATTCAGTTTTTAATGGCTTTCATTTAAAAAATTTGTTTAATATTTATTATGATCTGACAAGGAGTGCACTATTATTATTTTTACAGATCAGAAAACTGAGGCTCAAGTTGTAGTCATTTGCCAAAGGTTACCCAGTGAGTAAAATGGTATAGTCAAGTTTCTAATCTAGGCAGTGTAACTCTGACAGCTGTGTTCATAATGGTTATGCTACCTGATTAATAGGAATGGAGCCTTCTTCTTAAACGCATTCTTTTTCAGAAAGCCCTAACTGAGTTTAAATGTGACTGACATGATATTCCATTTTTGAAAATTCTCCAAGATATTTTTGTATCTTTCTTAAAATAGGTGTATTTCCCTTGAATATAATTAAAATACAAGTGATAACGATGATGATGGTGAGATAATATTTTATGGGTGTTTTTGTTTGGTTGTTTTTGTTTTTTTTGTTTTGTTTTGTTTTATTTTGCCAGGCATTTGTTTTATAAATGTTAACTTATTTATTGTCACAACACTATGAGGTAGTGAGTATTACCATCCACATTTTACATGTGATTAGACTAAGTTCTCATAAGTAGTTAGTTACAGAGCAATGATTTGAACCCAGGCAGTTTGATCCCAGAATATGTGTCCTAAAAGTTATTGTCTTATCATCATTATTCAATTATATTATGGAGAAAGATGGTACTTTATTTATGTTCTGGAGCACATTTACAAATTAGTATTCTAACATTTTAATTTTACTGACAATTAATCCCATCTTGTTTTAGAATTCATGTAAATGAACTTAGAAAACTTAGAAAAAACATAATAAAGAGCATTTTTAAGAATTAATAAATATTTGTTGAGTTAATTGTTTAATAAAATGGTTAGAATAACCATAATTTGAGAATAAAAATTAAGAGGTAGATTAGAATTATCAATTAGAATTGGCTTTATAAACTATGTGTTCTCCATAGATTACATCTAAACTACTTGGTTTTATCTAGGTCAACTGAAATTTAGGAAATGTGGTTATAATCACAACTGTTTTTATCAAATAATTACCCTAATTCCTAAAGTCTAGAATGAAGAATAAAATTTAGCAAAATACATATTTGACTAAAGTTAGGTAATTGATCAGTATTAATGGCCACTATCTAATTAGAGTGGTTCAGATATTTTTATATGCCTTATTGTTTCATCTTCACAAAAATCATGAATGGCAATTATAATCATGCTCATTGTGCAGAAGAAACAATGGAGGTACAGTGAGATTAAGTAACTTGCACTAGGGGAATACAGTAAGTAAATTGGAAAAGTTTATCTGATTTCTAATCTCCTGCTTTCTTATTATATCACAACATTTCATCCTATATAACATTTACAATAAATAATTATACATAGTTTATCTTTTTACTGTGATATATAACCACTTTGTTCCAGGTCTTAATATATAAAAGTAGCTGAGTGACGACAAAGAGAGGTCAATGCCATCGAAAGAAAAGTTTAATGTTACAGTTCCCTAGTATGAGAGTCATGGTGCACTACACAGGGCCACAAAAGAAACACCAAGTTTTGGTTGAAAGATAGAAGCAGGAGCTAAGGGAGAGTTTTAGGACAGAGCCTTAAATGGGGTTTCTTTAGCACAGCAATGTAGAGCACAGCAAGCAGTTTAGGTTCGGCTAGTTTGAAAAATTCCGGCAGGCTTTGGGCTATAGGAATAGTCTCTAGTTGTCTGATACCTGGCCCTGGGTTCATTTAGAGCAGAGAAAGTGTTGGCTTTATGTGTGAGAGATAGATCAGAAAGTAAGCAAGGCTACGGCCTTTGATCTGCAGGTCATACATAAGATGTGTGTTCCTGGCAAGCTGTTTACCACCTCCAGGAATTAGCTAGCTTGGGTCAGTCTCTCTCCAGGTCTATAGACCCCAAGAGATGTCAAAACATTATAAGATACAAAAAGTTAAAAAAAAATAGTTAATACAATAATCCACATACAGAAAAATCATAACTAATTTACTTCTAAGGGGTGTAATAGACTTCCCTTTTATGAAGAAAATTATTTAATAAAGATGCCTAAACTATTTATTTTTAAAATGGAACTATTTTTCCTTTTTACTTATTATAAATAATTCTATATATCAAAGTACATGCATTTAATAACTACCTGATGCCAGCAACATGAAATTTGTAATTTAGCTTACGATAAGAAACAACTTTGATTTGTTTAATATAATTTTAAAATTCTACCTAAGAAGAGTTCCTGCTAAAACTTAGCAGCCGTTTCGAGTAGTGAAAGGAGCTTATCATTTCTATTGTATACAAATAGATTAAGCACAAAACCTATACTTGGGGGAAAAAATGATAATATACCATAATGCCTAGAAGAAACAAATTGTTTTATTATGAGAGCAAGAGGATTTAAATGTATATCTCCTACTAAATATTGTTAGGACCAAAGGTATAATACCCATTACCAAGTGGTCTTGCTATGTGGTCTGGGCATCAGTAATTCCGTAATCATCATAATAGCATGGGCTTAACAAGAAAGAAAATAGAGGTAGAGAGTATATCAAACATGGTAACGGAGAAATGGTTCAACTGAAATCCTTGCTGCCAACTGGGCTCTTGATTTGGGTTTATCTACTAGAGAATTATACTATTTTGATATCTTGGGCATTTGGTGGAATATGTGAACTGCTTCTTAGAATGATCTTTTTAAATGCAGAAAATTGCATACAGTTGAACCTGGAACAGCACAGGTTTGAACTGCATGGATTCATTTATATGTAGATTTGTTTCAATAAGTACTGTAAATGTATTTTCTTGTTCTTGTAATTTTCTTAGTAACACTTTCTTTTCTCTGCCTCTATTGTAAGAATACAGTATATAATATATAAGCCATTCAAAATATGTGTTTATTGACTTTATGTTTTCAGTAAGGCTTCTGGTCAACAATAGGATATTGGTAGCTAAGATTTTGGAGAATCGAAGGAATTTTTAACTATGTGGGGTTTGGTGCTCCTAATCATATCCCTCTCCCACATTGTTCAAGGGTCAACTGTATATAGAATTACAGGGGAAAATCACATTGAAAAAATTATAAGAACATTGAAAAGAACATATCTATGATTTAGTAATACTTGCCCTTTTTAATTAAAGCAATGAATGAGAGAATCTAGTAGATAATCTAATACTACCACAATTTGAAAGTAATGGTGAGTATAAATGGCATTCTTGAAAGAAATATGAAATGATATGAATATGTCTAATTTCTTTTTGTGATATAGTCACAGGTATTGCTAACACCACCGTGATTTATTACCTAACTTCATAAATGAAGGGAACACTAAATTTCAGTTAAAGTTAGTAAAAATATTTTCTTTTCCAATCCAAGTTCATTGATCACCTGTATTTTGACATTAGAATCTTGGTGTTCTGCAAACCCCTGGTTAAGAAACTTTGGGATTTTTAGGAATCTCTTTGGTTATGCAATGGCACATGGAAGTTATTTTATGCTAACCAATACATTTTTTTCTATTCTACATATCTTATTGTATATAAAAAGAAAAAAATTATTTATTCATGCAATAAGTAATAAAGACAGAGCTTTTGATGATTTCCTTGTTTAAACTACATTTAAAAATTGTGATAACAAATCATTTTTATTAACAATTAGTTGGCGATTATCAATTTGGTATTAACATTTAATAGCTAAAGAAAATATGAGACTAAATATGGAAAATCCATATTTCTGTTTTTAATGCTGCCAATGTTTAGAAGTATAGCAATTTCATAGTAAATGCCTAAGAATTAGTTACCACTTATTCATTTTAATGGATGAGGAAAGGGAGGCTTAGATATGACCTAAAAGCCATTTGATAACCAACTTGTTTTGCTTAATTCACCATTCATGCTTTGTTCCTTTTACTGTATAAATATGTAGTAAATATATCTAGATTAATTGATTTTTAAGACAAATATATCTTTTCAAAGCTAATTTAGAAGCCAGACATTTTTAATACAATTTTGCAGTTTCAAGACTTCCTGAAGTAGTTGCATTTTCATGAAATTTGTCCTAAGAAATGCTGTACACCAGAGAATGCTTATTTCAGTTAAATAATTTATTGGCAACTCAGCAACCATAATAACTGATGAAATATGTTGAGACAAGGAGTAGTCAAGTATAGTGAATGTGAAATGTACTGCAAATTTTAGAACAGAAAAAGGATATGCCAGAAGCAATGAAGAATAATAACTACAAATTAATAAGATTATATCTGTTTCTAACATTTTTAAGCTGAAAAAATAGTAATATTTATGTAAAGAGCAATTTTGTTAAAATATAATTAAAAGAGTAAAATTATGCTATTACAAAGTTCTATGCAAAACTAACTAAATGAATGAATGAATAAATAAATTAATTAATTAAATAAATAAATAAAAATAAAAAGTATTAGCTTATTACCTTTAACACCTAGATAGAATGAAGGGCAAAAATAAATACATAGTTATAGAGTACATTGTTACTAAATACATAACTATATGAGTAACTATGATATAGCCAGCCCATGCTTGATTTTCTATACACAGAAACCTTGTCTCTAGAAAATGTGGCTAAAACTGAGGAAATTAAATGAAGAAGTAAAAGTTCATTCTTAGATTTACTGTTTTAACAATCACCATCAGTGACCCAGTTTTATTTTCACTTTTTTTTCTTCCAAGGAAAGAATCTATACATTATTTCAACAAGTTTTATATAAAAGTCCCTCAAGGCTACATGTGACTAATGCCTCTTTGGAGCAAATGTAGCCCGAGGGATAGAAAAAGTTTTTAGGTTCCAAAAGCTGAATCTCACATTAATATGGAGAAATGTCCTATTAAGATGGTGGGTACCAGCGAATAGTAGAACTTTCTAATGTGTGAAAAAAATTATTTTTGCTGGTATCACGAGCTTCATGCTGGCCGCACTGGTTTATTTGGAGCCTACTTGTGAAAGCTTCACCTTTTCCATTTTTAGAAAATATGAGGCAGCAAAAAGGTTTTTGACAAACTGCAGATCCTGCAGAGCTTAATCAGCTTGATTGTGGGTACCTCACTACTTCTTCTTATTCCTTATTTTATTTGACCACTAGCTATTCCAGAGAAAATTTTCTGCTACTGGATTACAGTTTTAAAATAAAGTAAAAGAATGCAATTCTGGAAGATTAAAAATCTGCTTTATAAGAAATCAGCAGCAAGTAATAGGAAAGAAGACTCACGAGAGCTCTGAAATGGTAATATTCTCTCTGTCTCTAAATGTTTGCAAGTGTCCTTTTAATACATAGTTTTAGAACACTTCTTTTATCTTGTTAATGGCTGATGTAGTAATGTATGTACTCTGTAAGATGTAAAACCAAAAAAGTTTTTTGTATGTTAATAATAGTGGATTTTTTGTTTGTGTTACTACATACTACATTTTCCATGTTGTAAAATAAGTACTTTTCTCAGTTTAAGGATTTGAAATTATTATTATTTGAAAATATTGACCTATTTACTTCCAAATCATTCATATCAGTGATTTTTATGGTTTTAATTTGGTTACAATGATATTGAAAATTAAGAAAGGTACATAAAACTTAAGGCAGTGATCTAATTTTATCTCAATAAATTTCTTTAAAATGAAAATAAAAGTATAAGAACATAGTAAACACATTTTTAGTTTGAAAGTTGAGAGCACTTTTTAAAATAAATAATAAAAGAAAAAGAAAAGAAAATTAGAGGAAAAGGACCCAAAATTACAAAAAAAAGAAAAAGAAAACTAATAATACAAAATAACTAAAAGTGAATAATCCCTACAGTTTTAATAAGTGCATATGTTTAAATTGAATAATCAAATTATCGGGTACATTTGTAATTAAAAATTGATAGAATCAAAATATCTTAATATTGTAAGATACAAGTCTCAGAGTAAGCTACTTGAATGTAATTAAATAAAGTTTTATATAAAAAATTTTTAAGTAATTCGGAACCATAAACTTGAAACACTTGATAAATTTACATATTTATGACAAGAATATGTAGTTGACTGCTTTTATTAATATTGTCCACTTTTTTGTATTATTCTATCATGTAAAGGATAAAATATAAGAAAAACTTTAGGTACCAAAGATTGCTAAATAATTATTTAAGAAGGAGATAAATTACTACAAGACTAGTTTTAACAGAGACAATATAGATAATTTCTGATTATTTGTTTCTGTTCTATGATTTTATGACAATAACCATAGCTGATATTTTAAAAACAGAATTCAAAATTATATCTAGTATTATCATGCAATTATTCAAGGAGAATAGCAAGAGTGTAGATTTTGATATTGTGCTTCCATGGGCCTTGTGTTTCCAGCAGTGGTATTATTAATAAAGACAAGGTCTTCAAAATTTAAAAATATCTTGAGAATAATTCATGTCCTCCCCAGCCTAATGATCTACACTTATTTATTTTACTTGTGCAGTGAGTTGACAAATTTACTCATTACATTTGTATATATTTAAATTCCAACTTGATGTGATGCTTTAGAATCTTCTGTTGTATGAATTTGGTAAAATCGACTACTCATTTAGAAATAAATGGCTTACTAATCCAATCACACCACCTAGAATAATTAGTAGAAAATTATTCATAACAAACAAAAAACTTCTTCAGATAATGTTCTTTTCAGTTGGATTGTTATTTGCTTATTTCTCATAATTCTATAGTAATATAAAAATATATTATGAGATTTTAAAAGGTCAAACTATTTTCTCCATTAGAGTTGCATTGTTCTTTTATTTTTTTAATATTAAGAGAAAATCTGCTTTTACTCAGAAAAACGACTTTCTGACCAATTCTTGAATGCCAATTCTCTAGACTTCCTGCTGTAGTAAGACAGACAGGACAAAAAATGAGTCCTTTCTAAAGCAGGCATTACTTGGCTAAGCAAAAGTGACTGTTGTATCTGACATGCTGTTTTCTCTACACCTTTTTCTTCTGTGCACTTTCTATTGTGTTGTTCAACCAGTGAGGCTATACTTATTTGTACTATGGTAACAAATGATCTTGATGTCTAAGTGGCTTTATAATAACAAAGTTTATATATTGTATATGCTCTATGTCCTTCACAAGACAGTTCAGGCTCTGCCCCATCATTATAAAATGAAGAAACATGCCCTATCTGAGACATACTAATCTCATAGCAGAAGGAAAGAGCAAAGGCAGGACCAGGAGCTGGCTTTTAAAACTTCTCAGAAGTGATACATGTTAGTTACAGTTACAAGTCATTGCTCAAAGCAAGTCATATCATTACATATAAAGTTAATGATACTGGAAGTCTAATCCTGCCACAGGGACTAGACCTGTAGAAAGCAATGACACATATTTCGACAATAATACAACTTACCAAAGTCTAGTCACAATATATCCACTACTCTCTATTACATGCACAAAATTCCCATCTAATCACAATGTCATACTCAAAGTATAGAATCTCATGAAAGCCTAGACGAGGTTCTTAATCTGGAGAACTAGGAACCAAAAGGGCCATTTATATACTCTATCTGTCCCAAACTACCCCCACCCCATCTTTAATACGCTATAGAGGAACAATAGCAAAATACCTTTAATCAGAAAGAGGAAGTGAAACACAAAGCATTCCCCGTGTAGATAATAGCATATATGAAATTATAATGGGCATGACTTTTTCCTGGTTATGGTAAATGTTTCCTGATTGGTCTCCTATTCTGATGCCTGACATCAATTGCTTAGCCTATCATTCTCCATGATTTCAGCCTGCCCTCTGGCAGATCTTTTTCAGTATTCTCCTTCCTTGGCATCATCTGAAGAGGGCACTGTAGAATATTGCCCCCTACAGGATAAGCAGCTTTCTTAGCCAAATTTTACTGCCAATAGAAATTTAGGAAGCCTAAAGTTTATTTTAAATCTTGAACACTCACATTCTCTTTCATTCCAACCTGATACTTTATTTGACAGTACAACTTTCTCAAAATACAGTAGGCTTTTTATTCACAGTATTTTATTTTATTCACAACCATGTACCAATAGCCACCCACAGTTTTCTCTCTAAACTCAGGTCCCTTGAGTTTACAGGACTTCTAGAAGACTTGTACCTTTTTTTTTTCTCCATTCTACTTTTCCTTAGCCATTCTGTCCAATGGAAAATATTTACTGTCGGCTACCCTATTCGATGCACAGATTTTAACAAAAAATGAAAGTCACACCCTTGATTTGCTCTTTACTAAGTGGCTGAGTTGTAATTAGCTTTTGTGACTCACAGCTTTCCGCAACTTTCTCTTTTACCAACTGGAGATAAGAAATAGTTTCATCATTCAATATGGCAAGGCCTGTAATTTCCAGTCTCTCTGTTGCTGTTGACCGTGCTTATAAACTAGCCAGTACCAACTGAGGCGTGACCATGACTTGAAGCCACAGCTAATTTAGGACATTTTCTGCTTCCCAAATTATTGCAGTTTACAGTTTACCAAATGTTTTTCTGTTGCATTACATGGGTCATCATCTTTTCACCTCCAATAAAGTAGTTCTCACTGCCTACTGCTTGACTTCAGAGCTGATATCATATAATTCAAAAATATTTGTATCAATAATGTTTATAACTATAATTAAGAAATACTAGAAAGATTCAGAGCCTTATAAGGAATCATATGTATGCAGAATAGGGATTATATATATTTAGAATAGGTAATCATATATATTCAGAAGGAAATAGCGATTTCAGAAATTTTGTTTATACAAAGCAATTGGGTGATTTAAGTTTGAAATTTGTCTATTTAAAACATAACAAAGTATCTAATAAGAATTCTCCAAGAAGTGGTGTGGGGGCGGGGGCGTGTGTGTGTGTATGTTTGTGTAGGTAAGAAAACAGGCATATTTGTTGTATATAATAGTATATATTTTAAAAGTGCATATGAATGTAAATGATGTATATACATTTTAAGATACATATGATTTAAGATACATACAATTAAGGTAGTGTTAATAACATATGAGTAAACTCAAGCATTTAAGATGTATGTAATTAGTTCTATAAGAGTTTATAGAATTTGTTGATTTTCTAAGGGAAAAATTGTTTCAGTTTAATATTTTTTAAAAACATTTAAGAATGATTTTTTTTTTACCATTGGAATAATTTTGTAATCTCATTAAAGTATAAAATGGTAAAGTTTTTAGTTTTAGGTCTCTATTCTACACTTGAGATGATCAATGACAGTTTGGGGTTTAGAAATTGCTTACTGAAAGGATAGAGTCCATGCAAATATTTTGATCAAATTTTTTAAACATTTATTTTACATTTATTTTTATATTTATTTATTTTTTCAGCCTACATCAGAACCAGTATAAGACTAGATGATATGAACTGTTATAGGTCTTTTGAAGCCCTGAGTGTCATTTCTTTATATTGAGTGTCATTTCTTTATTTTGGTGGCCTCACCTCATAACATTTCAAATATATTAAATCCACCTTGGTCCCACATTAAGCATTTTTTTTGTTTTAAAAATTTGAAAGTATATAATAAATTTGTCCTTTCACTTCATTATCATTTTCTTTGATTTTTTTTGACAATGTGTAATTGGAGATACTTGCAGAATAATTGCTTCTCAAATAGAAAAAGTTTTCAATTTAATAATTAATAAGGTTGAGATGTTGCATTTAATTGGCATTTATTTAAACATTTCTTAATTTCTGACTTGCAGAAATTTTATATTCTAGAAGATATTTATTTTAATTTTTCATAATTAAATATTTTTCTGGGACCTTGAAAAGTGTATGTGTATTACCTAAGCGATTTGCTATAGTGCCTAATGATATCTCAGCCCCAGATGTGTGTACTCTGAATCTTGACTGTAAACCTTTGATTCTCTGTTCATAGACTCGGAACACTGAAGGCCCATGTGGTCTTATTCGTATTCTTATTGCTATTCATTCATTACAATAACTATCATTATATTCATCATATTGTATGTAATCATTATTTTTGTTGTCTGATTCTCTCTGTGAAATAAAGACAGGAGATGGGGTACATTTATTTATTCTCAAATATGTACATTCATTCACATAAACACATTTATTAAAATATATGTTCATTATATATATATATAATATTTAAATGCTATATATATATTTAAATGATATATTTAAATGCTATATATATATATATATATATATATTTAAATGCTACTGTCTGGCATGCATTGTTCTATTCACTGGAGCATATTCATGTGGTGTATAGTGGCAAATAAAAAGCAAGTCTCTGCTCCCCAGAGATTATATTTTAGCTGCATGCCTAATTTAATTTTGCATATAAAACATTGCCTGACATATTGGATATATTTAATAAGTATTTTTAAATGTATTAATGAATAAATAAAATATGAAAATTTTATAATTAAACATATGAATGTTTGAACTTACTTAAATTTATACACTTTAGTAAAATTTAAATAATCAGGACAGCACATATCTATAATACATCTACTAATTATAATCAAAATCACTTGTAATTTTGCATCAAATTATATTAAACCTCAATTGATTAGTTTTAATTTATTCATATCTGTTTCCCAAATTACCTCATCTCCTCATCTTCCCATTCTCTCATGAGAAATAGAGGTAAAAGAAAATATGGAGGGAGGGAAGTGGGAGGTGAGGGAGAGATAAAGAGAAATTTTTAATTTGTAATTAACTTTTTTAGAAATATTAACTACAGTTTTAAGTCCTTCTAGTATTTGCTATGCTGTTCTTAAAGAAAACAACCAATGTAATTTTCAATTCAGCTAACTCCTAGTAAATCATTGCTTAATGAAAATAACTACAGCAGACAGTAGAATTTTATATTTGTTCTTAGTACATCCCTATAGGAACTAACAGACATCAGATTTATCAAAGTCACAACTCCCTTAGAGTTTCCAAGAGAACACCAGGATCAAAGAAAAGAAATAGATAAGATAGAGAATTACAATTTATTTGCAATAAGAGTTTCCCGTTTAAGTTTCACTTGCTATCATTTTAGAACAAGGTAAAAGTATGCTGGTTAGGAATCATTATGTGACACTAATGGAATCTCTTTTGACAGATTTTTTTTGTTGTTGAAAAGTTGTATGGTGTGAATTGAAAAAAAGAATCATCAGATTAGATCAGATATTTTATATCTGCAGGTGCCTACTTGGCTCAAGTAACCTTCCCAAAGATGGGCAGAAAAATTCATGTGTGCCAGAAGATTCTCTACGTTATCAAAGAAGATATATATATTTTTATTCAAACAAATATATTTTAATTATAGTTTAACTATTGAATTAAACAATATTCTATGTGTTAATTTTTTTTTTTTGAGGGAGGGGGACCAACATGCTGGTTCCATTGTGGTCCATTGTGATATAGAGATAAGTGAAGTTGTAAAACTTCCATTGCATAAGTTATCCATGTTTGTAGTACATTTGCTCAACAGTTCAAATTTTTATATTATAATCTTGCCTCAGGGCCTTTGTATTTATTGCTCCTTTGGTCCTGAATATTCTTTCCCAAGATATCCACATGGTTTCTTCCTTCAGACTTCAGGTAAAATGTCACCAACTCAAAGAGGAGTTCCCGATCATCTCAAGCAGTTATTATCCAGCCACCATGCATGCTCTTATTTTATAACACTTACCATTGCTTGACCTTGTATTAGGAATTTGTATAATATTTGGTTTATAGTTTATATAAACTTTAAGTGCCTTAAGGCCAGACATTTCAATTACTTGTCACTGCTGCCTAAAATAGTGCCTGGCACATAGTAAATCATAAATATTTACTGAATTAATAATATATGTCTACATCAGTTATGAATAATCAAACCAGTTAAGGATTATGAAACTTTTCATGAAATAATTAGAACATTCATAACATAAGAGAAAATTTAAACACATAGAAAATGGAAACACATATTTGTAACAAAACTTCTCTTTCTTTAGGCTTCTAGTAGTGGAAGTCAAGAGGAGATGAGAATGCTAAAATATACTGATGAGCCCCCTGAAGGCCTTTAGGTCTACATATGCAGTAGATTCAGAAACATGCTAGGAGTGAAGCCACATCAGCAGGGCTCAAAAGATTGGCAAAGCACTTGGTGCAAATTGACCTCTAGACTGGTCTTAGAATGCCTTCTATGTAAGTCAAAAGGAAACCCACAGGTAGTGTACGTTTCTCATCTACAGGCGTCCAATGATGGAGGTCAAAGGAGAAAAACAGCCCCTGTGTTAGCCTAAAGGTATCCGTCAGAGTCAAGAGGAATTCACACATCATTTTCTGGGTCAGAGAGCACTATCGTCAAGAGTCAAGTGGACACCCTGCAGCCCTAAACACTCCTGACAAGACCTCACTCCATATTTCTCAGAACATCAGGATTGACTTCATCATGCTCACTTCCTCATTTTATGTTAATGACCAAAAACAAACAAACAAACAAAAACAGAACTTCCAAGTCATTCCTGATTCTCACATTCCTAAATCTCATCCTCTAATCTTCTCTGTCTCCTGAAACTTTTTCACACTATTCTCTGGAACTTACAAACAAAATCCTTTCATCTTCAACCACTTTATATATTTCCCCCTTATCTTCTCTCTGAATGAAGCCTGGTTTTTCTTTGTTGACCCAGCTTCTCATGCTAACTTTCAAGAGATGGCTATTTCCCTACCACACCACTTACATCACTCCAATCACTGAGATTGGAGATGGAGCAATGTTCTCTTTGCTCTTCAATGTCACTTTCACAGCAATCTCTTTCCTTCTTCCTAAATCCTCCTAGCTGTGATCTCATGGCAGCAGTAGATGCTACCTACTATTCCTCTTTATAGATGTCTTCTGCCAAACTTGGGTAACTTCCCCCATTCCATTAAGATTTTACTTTTAGCTTATTGTCACTTTCTCCAACTCCATTCTTGACATATAGTATAGTAATTTCAATATACCACATAGATGAATCTTCAAAAACACTAGTCTCAGAGTTACTTGAATCTTTAAAAGATCTTGTTTTCCACCCTATCACTGCTATGAAATAATTTCACCATCTTATATTGTATGCATCCAAGAAATATTAAACATGGCATTGACATTTGAGTTTCAATACTTGTATATATGGTTGGGATGATAGATTATCTGTTTACTTACCTATATATCTAGCATAAATATTTTGCTTAAATTAATTGTTTAAGTTATCTTAAACCTACTGTATAAATGCATATAGGATAATATGTTCTATATTTCTCAAAAATATTGCAGTGTATAATAGTCTATATTTTTCAAAAATGTATAGCAAAAACAGGATTAAAAATAACTATGAGAGAAATACTACTATTTCAGAATCTGTATTATTTCATTGACTTAAATAAGAATCATATATAACAAGGTCAATGCTTAGAATTAAATTTCTATTGTCTACTTTTTGTTGTTGTTTTGACCAGATTATATATTTTCCTAAAGGAGATAATTAATATTATCTTTGGCCCAGATTTGAATTGTCTTTATTTTGTCTTCTAAATTGTTTTTATTATTTATTCAGATATGATATAATGTATGATTAATGTCACAAAGCCTCTATTTTAGTAAAAAATAGTCAAAGCATATTTTAAATTTTATATTTGAAGATATTCAGTTATTTAAAATTTTTATTTACTCTTCATATTAATGTATTTTCTTTACTCAGGAAAAAAATCTTTTGTTAAGAGAAATTTAGTTACTTGCTATCAGTGCCATGAAATTACTGCTTAGCTGGGTTGTCAGCATGAGCCTTTCATCATCAGTAGTGAAAAATGTGAATGACATCATAGCATTACAGACAAATCAATAGAGCGATAGAGTTTCAACTAATTCTCAAATAAATCAGTTATTTTTAAGCAGAGTCAGAGCCTAAATAATAAATTATTTTAAAGTACCTCAAATTCGATTACCAATTACAAATTGAAATTTGTTTAGAGGAGCCAGAGTAAAATGTTTGCCAAATCTAGTGTCTGCCTCCCATAATACCTTTTTCCTTCCTGCACTACATTTTCTTATGCAAGGTATTAAGGTTGTTTGAAGAAATTTAATTTTGTGGAGCACCTATTAATTGATTGCTAATTGTTTGATTTACATTGAAGTCTAAGAATGAACTTGTTTATTTTTATAGGTACTTAAAATAACCAGTTGGATTGAACAAATGTACTTTAGAAATTAAGAATTTTTCCTAGAAGGAGGTAAGAGATTTTAAAATCTGTATACATTTGCATGTTATTAAGTTTTGGTGGAAATTTTGATACACTAGTACATTTCTTTGAAATATAATTTAGTAAATAATTTTTAAAAATTAAGGGCGCTTTTTGTTTTTACTTATATCACCTTCTATTCCATGGAATGATTTGGGAAATGGGAGGGCTACAACATTAAAAAAAATTCATAGAGAAGCCACACTGACACTTCAAAATGTCAAGATCTGTATTGCTATTTTTTTTTAAATCTTTATACTTAGTAATTAGACTGGTTTTGCCAACTTCCCCAGAAGCCACAGAACAAAGGTAGTTGGTGTGTAGGCAGATTGCCAGCCAGAAAGATCTTTTGGCTAGCCTGCCCCTTCTACATTTCCTGGACCACATATGGTTACTTTCAACTAGAATCCATTCAAAGACTTGTGTGCCAAGCACAGAGGAAGAGTCAGTTTTTAATGTGTTATGCTGTCTTAATTTTGACCTAAGATGTAAGATTGAAATGTTATCCTTAGAGTAAAATATAGTTAAGAAATCTAAATTCGTACATATTATTTTTAACCCTCTTTAACTATAATTGTACCTCAAGATTCATTTTATTGTAAGAAGTAGGAAGAAAATTTAGCAAAATTAGGCCTACGCTAAATATTATTATTAGAAGGAATTACTATTAGGAAGAATGAACAAAGGAATTAAAATGTATTCTTAAAGATCTACAAGTAGCATATGGGACTGGTAAAAAAAAAGAAGCTGAATTAAATTATTTTTTCTTTTATGAGTCTCTGAGTAAAATAAAATTTATCAATTTCATTTTTATTTTAGCAAAACTAAAGAGTTCCCAATTTTATTAGGTGCTTTGGTTTTAATTAAATAATTATTCCTACTTAATGTGAACAAATACATCTTTTAATCTAGAAAAAAAAGATTTTTAATGAAAACTACATTATAATTGCTATGTGGAAGCATTGTTTACATATTCAAAACATTTATCACAAAAGGTGAAAATTCACTGATTTGAGATGGACCTTGAAACAAGTCAATTTAGATTTTTAATATTGTACAGGGATGTATTTTATATCTTTAATATTGGTAGCGCAATAGTATATATCTTCAAAATATGACTTTTGTATTGTCAGTTCTCTAATACATGCATATTCATATACATATATACATACATACAAACATATAATACATATGTATGTATATTCATTGTTGGGCTAGATTAATTTTTTGCCTTCCACAATGCTAATTTCCTGGATGCCATTTTTTATTAATAACTTATGCACACAAATACTAAACATTTACTTTCTTTTTCAGCAAATAAGAATGTTCTGATTTTCTAGTTACAATTGCCCCATAGGGCACCAATAAAGGAGGCAAGTTTCATAAAGTGAATTTCCTGGGTACTAATTAAAGACTGTTTCAAATTTATGAAGGCCAAAGTCATGCATAGACTTGGTTTCAATGTAATTTCTATAATTGCCTTTTAAGGAACATTTGAAGATCAAGCCAGTTTTTCAAAATTAATTTATAAAAACATCAATCCCTTTCGATGGTTCTTAAATCATTGAATGAAATTAACAATGTACACATTGGAATGAAATGGGATAGTGAATACTAATCAACTAATGAATATTTATAAAAATCAGAATAGGAAATTTGATTAAAATTATATGAAATTTATTTCCAGATATTGCATGTAATACACTATTTGGAGAATTGAACTTATGATTTGAGGCTTAGAGTGATACAAATACAAACAATGGTAGATAAATATCAGTTTGCTGGAGAATGCAATTTGGCATTCCAAATTGGGATCCTTGAGACCTTTTATCAATGTCTATTTCAGTGACAGGGTTACTCTATCCCTTAGTTTTTCCTCTTTTTTACAGATTACAGAAGTAATCTGAAGGTGAATTATTGGTATATCAAATTTATTATGATATATTTAATATAAATAATTATTTATGTAAGTAGACCAATAAACTATTGTGCTGGCCCTGCTAATTTTATTATTTATTGGCTTATTTGCTTAGGGAATGTCAGTATAGCAAGAACTATGATACATATTTTTTTCCTTTTTCTGAATCTGAGAATAGTTGATTATTCCCCAGACATGGCTCCATATCTGTTTGATTCTACACAAATTCTATATGAAACATATACCAATACTTTACTAGAAAGCTCATGACAATGATTTCAAAAATTTGTTAGAAAAAAAGAAGGGAATTAAAGGAAACTGTACTTTAGAAAAGGATGTACTGTTTTTGGAAGAGATGGAGACCAGATAAAATTCCATATTAACTAAAAAGGAAAACAGAAAATGTGTGGATGAGAAGGAAGAAGATACAAATCAGAATTCTAAGATCAAGAGTAGTATATATAATGTTTTATTCCATTTGAGTTTCATTCTTTTAGAAATATTGACTAATTTTGGTCTGTTTTGTAGGGAAGCAATTTCAGATGCTACAATGAAATTATACTCTTAACTCACATAGTTCTGGATTTCCAAGCAAAATCACCATGTGACCTTAAGAAAATTACTTTGCTTTATTTAATTTTATTATTTATGCATTGGGACTAGCAATACCTAATTTTAGTTGCTTACAGTTTTTGTATATTTTTAAATATTTATGTTATTTTAAAATTGAATTTTGAAATATACAGCATAATATAGTTTCCCCTTCTTTGAATCATTTAAAAACTACTTTTTATTTATTTTATTTTGCAAAGTGGTTTACTCTTTTTATGGTTAATTTTTATTTTTCTATTCTAGACTGTAAACTTTTAAGGTAAAAAAATATATATTTTTTCTTCCTGCTAGTTTAAGGGACAGAAAATATTTATTTAATGAGTGACCGAAAGAAAGAATAAGAACCTTTTTTTTTTTAATATAGATATGTTGCTTGTGAATTTAGTTAAAGCAAATCTACTTAAAACATTTAAGATTCTTTAAAAGATGTTAATATTTAAGAAGAGGTAGTCTTTTTTTTTAAATAAAAAGTCTTTTTTACTCATTTTGTTTCCCTATTAATTTAGCTGTTATTTAGTTTTGATTTTTAAATAGGTTCTTTGAGCTTGTGGTATATTAACATTTCAGTCTGTTTTGTAACTACTTCTAGGACTTGTCAGGAATTTGAGTATCTTTTCCTTATCAGAGAATTCCAAAGACTTTTTTTAAAAAGAAAGAGAGAAAGGTATGCTAAGGAAATTATGCCAGAACTGAGCTGACATTCAGCTTTAGTAGCAAGAAACCCTTGGTGACCTGGGCAACCAGCAAGCTCTCACCTCATGGCTTTGGCTCAGATACTAGTGCCCACAGGATCAGAAAGGAGTGCTTAAAAGCATGGTTTTGCTCCTGAGAGAATCTAGCAATTGCCTAACCTCCTCTGCACTCAGGAAGGTGAGATTGAAATGGCCATGAATAGAAAAGGAATGTTACCTACCTCTGAACAATTTCATTTTTTGCGTGTTTGCACACATCCTATCACAGATTCAGACTAAATTATTTATTTTAAATTCCTTCTTTTCTCAAATAGTATTTTTTTCTTCTATCTTTTATAATCTGGGCTTATGTTTTTAGGTCTACAGAATTTCTGAGCTCGAAGGGATTCAAGAGATTATTTCATTGTTTACATAAGGGGAACTGAGGACAAGATAAATTTAGTACAAGTACAGAGACCAAGAACCCAAACCAAAACTCTAATTCTAAAATTCTTCCCTTTGTATCATTTATCTTGCTCCCAAGATACTCCTTTTTCTGGACTTTCTTTCTTATTTATTTTAGAATTATTTGTTGACAATTTCCTTTATCAGCATTGTCTTCAAGTGCAATTGATATTTGGTAGACAAAATAAAGAGATGACATCCTCTTCTTTCACAAAGAAAAGCCTGTCAGTGTGCACAAATAATTGAGTGAGAAAATTGAGTAGTAAGAGGAAAACATACACATTATACTACCTCAGGGAATGACCCTGCTCAAGGAATGACATTTTATGGCTGATATATATATATATATATATATTCTAACTTTACAGAAAATAAATTAGATAATATAAACTGCATCTATTTTAAAGGGCTCAATTCTATGAGTTCTGACAGTGTGTATACACATGAAATTACCACAAGCAAAATATAGTATTTCCATCACCCAACAAGATTCCTTATAACTCTTTACTTTTTTTCTTACTGTGCATTAGTTTGCATTCTATATAAATGAAATCATGTAACTATATATTTTTGTGTGTATTTTTTTTATTTAGCACAATAATTTAGAGATTTATGTATGTACTTGTATTTATCAGCAGTTTATTTCTTTTTATCACAGAATGATTATATTTGTTTATTCATTTACTTGTTAGATATTTAGTTGTATCCATCTATTGACTTTTGTGAATTAATTTTCTATAAATCATTTGTATACAAGTCTTTATGTGAACATGTGTTTTTATTTCTCATGGATAAATGTGTAGAATTGGAATATCAGGGCCATTTGGTAGGCATATGTTTAACTTTTTAAAAATTACCATTTTCTAAAGTGGTTGTACTATTTGGCATTCACCTGAATAGTATATAAGAGTTCTTGTTGCTGTCCATCAGGATCTGCAAGCTATAACTCTTGGGACAAATTGAGCTATATTTGTAAATAATGTTGTATTAGAACATATCCACATTCATTTGTTTATCAATAAGCCTCATTTGTGCTACCAAAGTAGAATTAGGCAATTGTGACACAGACCTTATGACACCCAAAGCTTAAAATACTTATTATCTGGCCCTTTAAACAACGTTTGTTGATCCCTATTCTGCATCCTTTAAGAACTTTATATTCTCAGTCTTTATTCATTTTATGCATTTTAATGTGTATGTGATGATATTTCAATTGGGGTTTAATTTGCATTCCCTCGATGCCTAATTGTATTGAGCATCTTGTGTATTTGCCATCTGTATATCTTCTTTTGTAAAGTAGCTATTGAAATATTTTATTCAATTTTTAATTGACTTTTTGTCTTATTATTTTTGAGTTGTAAGAGCACTTTATATAGTCAATGTAGAAGTCCTTTGAGATATATATATATATATTCACAAACCATATATACATATATATGTGTGTGTATGTGTATATGTACATATGGTTTGTGAATATTTTACCTCATTCATTGGCTTTCTTTCTCATTTTCTTGTTTCTTTTGGTAGCAAAATTTTTATATTGATAAAGTGCAGAGTATCATTTTTTCTTTGTTTATGATTTGACCTGTTGGGTACTAACATAAAATCTTGCTTACTCCAATGTTAAACTTTTCCTCCAATATTTTCTTCTAAGAATTGTATTGTTTTCATTTTTGAAGGACTATGATCTATAAATTTTTGCGCATAGTGTGAAGTATTGAGATTAATCTTTTTTTTTTTTTCATGGCAATATATAGTTGTTCTAGCATCATTTATTGAAAAGACATTCCTTTTCTCATGGATTCACCTTAGGAATTTTGTCAAAAATCAGTAGCCTAGCTCTGGACTCTGATTTTTACTTTGGACTATGTCTTGACTTTTGAAGATTTACGCTAAGTTTAAAATCAAATTGTATAAGATGACCAACTCAGCTGCATTACAAAATTTCTTTGGTACTTTTAGTTGTTTTGTTTCTCATATAACTTCTCTCACCCTCCCCACCTAAAAAGCCTCTTAAAATTTTGATTGGGATTTGTTGAATCCATAAATTTATGTTTCTCTATATACTTATTGTTGTTGATTTTTATTTTAATTTTTTTTTTTTTGTGGTCAGAGAACATACTCTGTTATCAATCATTTAAAACCTACTGAGAGTTGTTTTAAGGCTCCTCATATATGCTTTATAGTGGTCTTCATATTTGCTATGTGTTTACTGATTTATTTTTGCCTAGTTGGCCAAATAAAATCTCTTACTATATTATGCAATTTTAGTTTTCTTCCTTTAACTGTCAGTTATTACTTCATATATCTTCATATATCTTCCTGATGAATAAACCCTTTTATCATTTTGTGTTGTTTCTTGTTATCTTTGGTAATACTTTTACCTCCATGCCTATTTTAGCTGACATTAGTATAGTCATTTCAGCATTCTCATGCTTAATATTTGCACCTATTTATTTTCAAGTCACCTGTTTATTGCAGCAGATGAGCATTTAGTGCATTCTGATTTCTATTCCTTTGTAATATGTATCTCCTCCTATCAAAATAAGAAAAGCTTTTAGAATGTTATTTTATTATCCCTGATGTTTTGGAATGTGGTAATGGATGCTTTTGAGGATTTGTTTTATTTTGTTATTATTCTACTAGGCATTAAACAGACCCTTTTTAATCAGAAGATTCATGTCTTTCAAATATGGGAAATTTTCCTGATAGCTATACAGATATATGTACAGGTAGAGATAAAGATAGGGATCTATCTATCATCTATCCATCTATCTAATCTCTCTCTCTCTCTCTCTCTCTCTCTCTCTCTCTCTATCTATCTATCTATCAATCTATCATCTATCTATCATCTATCTATCTACATGAAATATATATCAACATATATAGATATATAGACATATAAAATATATGTGAAATAAATCAATAAATATATGTATATATATACATATACATATATATGTATAAATTTCTTCTCTATTTTCTGTTTTGCCTTTCTTTTGGTCCTAAAAATCTGATTTTGACTACTTTAATTGATTTATTAATTTTCTTTTACATTTATTCTTCCATTCATCGTCTTACTATTTTACTTTGTGGTACTCTTTCTTGACCTTGTCTTCTAGCACTTCTATTGAAGTTCTTATTACAATTATCATACTTTTAATTGCTAGGAGCACTTGCTCATTCTGTTTCTCTTTCTTATAATTGTATCTGCTTGCTTGTTTGTGTTTAATAGATTAAATATTTTTTATTTCTAGGGAATGTTTACTATAGTTTTGACATGTTTTTCATGTCCATTACTTTTGTTTTCTCCAATTTATTTCAATTGGTGATTTGGTTTTTTTGTTTCTCATTCATGTTGTCAGCTTTTCTCACAAGTCATGTGCTTCTGGGCTGCCCATTGGTATTTATAAGTGAGTTGTCAAACCATTTTTGGAAGCACTGTATGGGGTAGAGTTGGGGTGGGGAAGTTTAGAGGATATGTTGTGGACTGTTAGACTGCACTTTCTATTGACCAGAAAGCAAATCAGTCTTTTCACTGTGGACCGTCAAATGATGATATCTAGGATACTTTCTGAAGTGCTGTTTAGTTTCTTCAATAGTTGGCAGTGGGAAATACATGCTAATTGCTGATATTTTAGGAACAAGTGATAGAAATGTTGGCTCCCAATCTTTTCTTCTGGTAAGATATGTCATCGAGTGCTTATTGTCTCCCAGTTTTCTTAGGGTGAGTGGGCTTGCTTGTCCTGAGAGCTCCTCTAATTCCTTTTAGTCAAGTAAAATAAGTTTACATAAATTTGTCATCCCCCAAATTCGTTGAAGTCTTATATTGATCCTTTTATCATTCTCTTGGTCCTAGTGGATGAATACATTTCTGTTTGTTCATTTGTTTGTTTCAATTTCCTCACTGGGTTTAAGGGAGGGAGAAGAGATGGATTGGTATGTTTAATCTTCCTGATTTAGTTGGAATTCACATTATATTGTTAACAAATAAACTGATATTGTTTAAATAGGTTTATTTAACTTAAACATTATTATGGATGATGGTGATGTATTTCCAGAGGTTTGATAGGCAGAAGAATTTAATGAGTTTCTCAGAAATGGGTATCTAGGCCAATGACTAATCAATATTTCCTCCCTTGTGGCCATATTTTAAGGATCATTTTATATTATATTGGCACCTTGACCATAAATGGAGAAGAAAACTCATATGTTTATTTTAATACATACTAAGAAATTTTAATAAGAGGTTTAATACAGCAGGGATTGGAAATTTTGGGCTAAAATGATATTTTGAGATTATCTGTAGGTTGCATTATTCATGTTATTTCTGTTCTCCTATTATTATAGATAATTGGCTATGGTTTAAATGCAAGCATAGACTAAAATACAGTTGCAGCTGATCTGGGTTTTATCAAAGATATACCTCTTGGACCACAACTGGACTTTGAAACAACTCACGTCTAGAAGTGCTACCCATAATCACTGGGATTTGCCAAAGCTCTGAAACAATTGCTATGGAAACTGTCCCATTCCTTGCTTCCTTAATAAAACCTTAACCAATAGCAGTTAGCTAGACCTAAAAATAACAAAAGGTAAAAAAGTAAACACGAAGAAGCAAGATATTATCAGTAGTCGGATTTGTAGACTATTATGCATAGATCCGTGTAGATTACTTATTTTTAATGGAATACTGGAACAGTTTACTTTGATCTACACTACAAAAATGAAGACTCAGACACTGCAGTTTTTGATGACTTTTATCCTACTTTATTCTAAATATGTAGTCACAAGTTCTCTTGAGTTTTCTCTATTAAGGACAATTTTGTTTTGTTTCTAAATAGTAATGTTTTAAAAAATCAGACCAAACCATAGAATTATTTTTCAATCAGCAGAGCACAGGAGTTGAGATAAAATTTTACAATGGTTTGTATTTTAAGTAGTGATTTCCCAAATACTATTAAAAATCTCAAAAAGTATCAAACAATATTCAGAAAACCATCTTACTGGATCATATGACAAAACTGACATGATTCAATGTGGTGTTAAAGCTGTAAATACATTGTCATATTACCAACCTCTAATTTTTGGGGGGAGTGGGGGTGGGGAGATTGAGAATTTGTAGTGAAAATATATAAAAAAAACAACTTAAAAGATTTTTCACTCAACATCTTATAAAGTTTCTACTCACAATAATAAAATCTCCTTGGATATTGTTTAAAAAGTTATCAAAAATGATACAGAGATAGAAAGATGGATAAAATTAAAGTATGTAGAATAAGAAAAGATTCCCAGGATATCTAGGACCTATTTGTTTACATCACTAGAACATCAATTCCAGTTCTACAATCATTTTAAAAATACCTCAAAATTCCCTGTTAAATAGACAAGCAGGCCCTCTGCACAAGCACTACTCTAACTATAGCTATATAGCTATAGAGATGGTCATTCTGAGTCTTACTAGATTCAGCTGGTAAGGAAATAGTAAGACCAAACAGATTAAGACATTCATATTTTCATTCCTAGAAAATATAAAAAAAAATATCAATCCCTTACCATGAATCTTATCTAGTTTTTAAAGCAATAGATGAGTATGTTGCTTCAATTCATAATTTAAAAGAGGACTTAAATTCATAATTTTTAAAAAAAGGCCATTTGAAAAAACTACATAAAATGGTTATATCGATTGGCCTGCCAAAATGCCTAATTTAAATCCCATTCACTCATCTAGCCAACTCCATATAAACCTTCACATCTCAGCCCAATATTACTTCCACAAAAAAGCCTTTATATTTTACTTTGCTTGTCACACTTATAACTTCTCATTTAATAACTTATCTTCTAGAAGTTATATTTTTTATTAAGTTGAAGTTGTGATTTTCTTTATATTTACCATTTTATTCACTATAAGTTGCTCAATTATTGATTACTTGATTAGTTGAGCTTATATTTAAATATATTTTTTTCTTAATTATTTTCATGGTTTCTTATTACTTCCATGAAAACATAAGAATATAAACTACAAAAGTAGCTTTGAGTTGTGCATTATAGACATTTTTGAGTTATCAAACCCAAACAAACATGGCAACGGTTGTTATATCAAAAGCTTTTGAAAATATTACCCTCGATGTATTGGTTGACTTATTTTCAAAATAATAATAAAAATTCTTTATTAAAACTGAATTAAGTGCAACCAAAAATTGTGCACTGTGTAGCGTATATATGTATGTATGTATGGCTTGAGTATCTATCAGAAGGCACAAGTACAAATGTGTTTACTTACTGGTTTAATTGTTTTATTGAAGAGAGCAAAGTTAGAATGAGAAGAGTTTTTAGACATTCTGTGCAATTAATGTAGGTATAAGGATAAAAAAAATGAGACAAAGGCAAAATGATTTGTCTCAAATAAACATAGTTAATACAAAGCCTATGTATAAAAATAAAAAATTTTGAAAGTTATAAAGACACTTTTTCCATTGCAAACATGCAGACTTCATTTCAGTTATTTCTCACCCTAAAAAATGTACTCATTTAAAGAGTTTTGACTCAGGCAAAGATAAATTATAATAGTCACATTTTGGAAATGAAGAAAATTTTTACTTCCACAGCCTGGTGACTTAGTACAAGAACATCCAACAAAAATAATGAAACTAATATCACTCATGTAACAACAAAATGATGTTATCAGCATTTTGATTAATGTCTATTTTGAATCAAGAGACCATTAGCTTATAGAATATTCTTAGACTAATTGTTAGTCTAGACTGAAGTTAGGTGGAGGTGCTTTCTATATTAAATACTTTCATATCCCACAGGCTGAGATTGTGCACATCTGAGAAATGTTTGTTGAAATTCCAGACAATCTTCAATAGCCAAGTTTGAATGAAATGAACATAATACTAAAAATAGAAAACTAAGAAAAATTAACATTCAAAAATGTATGTTATACAAAGGTATTACAGAAAGCAGTGAGAAGAGGAGGGCCCTGGCTTGCTATACTCACAGATTTAAACTCAAAGCTGAACTATTCTTAGCTCAAAAGAGGAATTGTGAAGGTAGGGAAAAGGGTTTCAAGATTGAGCAACCAAAAGTGTAATATCAGAAAGAGAAATACAAATACTGTATGATTTTACTTATATATGGAATCTAAAAAAAAGCTAAACTTATAGAAACAGAATAGAATGGTGGTCACCTGGGATAGAGGGTAGGGAAATAGATTTTGGTTACAGGGTCCAAACTTTCAGTTATAAGATGAATAAATTCTTGGGGTCTAATATACAACATGGTGACTATAGTTAATAATATTGTATTATATACTTCAAAGTTGCTAAGAGAATAGATCTTAAATGTTCCCATTATAGACACACACAAATGGTAATTATGTGAAGTGATGGATTTTTCAACTAACCTTATTGTGGTAATCATTCCTCAATACTAATGCATATATCGAATTATTAGGTTGTACATCTTAAACTTACACAATGTTTTACATCAGTTATAGATAAATAAACCTGGACAAAAAAAATTGAGCAACCAATTAATTTCAATTAATTCAGAAGTATTTTCTAAATAGCTTTCTGTTGGGGACACGTGAATTTGAGATATGATTTCTTCTCTCAAGTATTGGCAGTTTAAATGAAGATGTACTTTTTTTCACCATTTTATGAGTTCAACATTCATTTCTGGTATATTTAGAGTATACCAGATATCATGATAAATTATTGGTAAAATGGAATTAAAAATAAGTTTCCTACAATCAAAAGAATGTCATCATGGGAGAAATATACTAAAATTGTCAATAAAGTATGTTAAGTGCTAAGATGGCAGAGTGCCTATTTCTCAGTCTTTACTTAGGCTTCATATAACTCCCATAAGAAGAACATATTTAATTATGGTGATAAACATAGGCAAAACACCTAATATAAAACTGGCGAAAGAATATAAATGGGGAATTACAGTAGACCAAGGTATAATACATAGCAAACATATGAAGGATAGTAAAGCTTACTAATGGAGAACTGACCGCCAATTATTCCATAACAAGATACCATTTTTCTTCCATCAGGCTGGTGAAAATTTAAAAGAGTAAAACTGGTCAGTGTTTTCTAGGGTGTCAGGAAGTGGGCATACTCTTTGCTGGAGGAAATCCAATGGCCATGAATTCATGAAAACTAATCAAGAAATATCTACTAAAATAAAAATGCATACATTTTAGTTAAGTAACTAGAAAACAACAAAGATAAATAAACAAAAGTAAATGCCCCCCAAAATATCTAAAATGTTCACCACCAGGAAAGAGTTAAGTAATGTGGTTTTAATCCAATCTATTGAATATAACATGTTGATTAACAGTGGGTCAGATCTATGCATTCAACTAGAGGCCATACATATATCGAATCATTAGGTTTTACACCTTAAATTCATGATGTACGATTCATGAAAAAAAATCACTTTGCTAAACAATGTTTATATTGTGATAATGTTTTTTAGCAGATAACATAAAACTCAATTTATATAATATATAGGTATGTATGTTTTCATCATGTAAGAAAGATGTGGAAGAGGCTGCTGTTGACCTTAGAAACCTAGAGCATGAGAGATTTAACATATGGAATTTAATTTTAATTTTTTCCTTACATACCTTCTTATAATTTCACTAGTTTAAATAAGCACACATTAATTCTGTTTGAAAATATTAATTATAACAAAATATATAGATATTCTGGAAAATAATGAAATCAATGCACTTGAAATTTTTTTTTAGATTACTAATTGTTATGTATAGACCAGTGGATTTTCCCTGTCCATTGGTATAGGTAATCAAGAAGTGATAATATTACTCTTAAAATTAAGTTTTTTTAAACCAAAATAGAATTTTGGGGGGCTTTTAAAATTTGTTTTATCTGTAAATTAATTTAATATCTTTCATCCCAGCTACTGATAGGTTGCATGAAACAGGTACTATAGTTTCACTTTACAGATGACTTGCCTTAGTTCATACACCAAATATAAGAAACACTACTGATTAATGTTCAGAAGCCATGGCATACCTACCTAAATCAAAAGGCAACTATAAGAAGACAACTCCAACTCCTCTAAGAAGATATTCTTTCAAGAAACCGAAGTGCTGCTAATCTGATTCTGAATAGGTAATTATGTCAGTCTATTGCCAGAGCACTAAGGATAAACCAGCTAGGATGAAGCTTCACAGCAATGATTGGTCCAGATGCTCGAATTTTGAATACATTTATGATGAAAACATTCAAAAATATGTGCTTTAATTATAGACATGGAAATAATTATTTCTCTGCCTCATCCATCACACTGCCAAGGCTAAGATTTTTGTAACTACTACTTTATTCAATGCATTTGTAAACAGACATTCCATAATTGTCCTATAACTGTTTTCAAATCGCTACTTATATATCATTTGCTTCAAGAAATATGTAAATGAATATTCACATACATATATTAATATATTCACCAATTAGGTTTCTACTAACTGGTTCATAAGAAAAACTTTCAGAGAACCAGGAAAAATATTTTTCACAATATAAATAAGTTACAAAATATATACCACATATTGACTTTTAAAATACACCAAAAGGCCTTTGAAAATTAAAACTAATTGTAGTTTTCTAATAGAAAGTGATACAAGTCAGTATCACTTTTATACTTTACTTACATTTTTCTTGCAACTACCAAATATCGTGGATCATAAAGTTACTACTATTTCCTCTGTGATAAAGTTTGTTGAGAAAAAATTAGGAATATTTTTTGGTTGATTCTAATTTGTGTTTTTTATCTCCTACATACTTATTATAAGATATTGCCTTCAAGTAAATAAACTATTGAGCATTGCCTTCATTTCCCTCCTCTTTCCTCCCCACCAAAAAGTCTTCTTTTTAAATGTTTTAAGTTTTATCTACTCAAGTAATTAAACTCATCCCAAGGTTTTCACCAAGGAATAGCTGCATATTGTAGTAATGATTTTTTTTTAATCAGACATTCAATATACTTCAATCTGAATAAATTATTTAAAATGAATTAATTAAATTAGCCATAATTTATAGCAGCAATTTAAAAATCAAATCTTAGTTAAATCGTATATTATACTAAGCACATACTCTACTTTCTCATTTTACCTTCAAAATAAGCACTGACAATTAGGCAGCATTTAACATTTATCATGCTTATCTCCACAGCTGCAGTGGCACTAAAGGTGACTAAGAATGGCAAGATGAGTTTTTTGTAAAGAGTTGAAAATAAAAGGAAATAACAATTAATTCTCCTTTTCTGTTGAGTGGTTGGAGATAGATAAGCGGATTTGTAGTGAGGTCATCAGTCACAATTGATGGTAATTTGAAAATGGATTAGTTAGAAGTAGCAATTTCTGCTCCATGGGTTTCAGTGAAAAAGTCTGCCTAATTCTGTAAGAGACCTCATAAACTGGCAGAGATCAATGCCTACCTAATGTGCCATTATGCACTGGGCACACTTCAGTGATTACAGCACAGCTGTGGCTGGGTTTTGCTTGATATTTCTTTAGCACTTACACCACAGGTGCTCACCATGATTATTTTGCCCAAAGGAGTAAACTCTTTAGGGAATTAAAATGGACGCAAGGCTTTTCTTCTTAAGAAGCTCTTCACTTTCAGACTGAAGAATGAATAGTGTCAGATGTCAGTAACGTCAGTCTCATAACAAATAAAGACTAAGCAACTTATGAGAAGGAAATCATCCTCTATAATTGCCTGGATGGCATTTCCTTATGTTTAAAATTTTATAGTGTAAGACTATCTGCCTTTGTAACTTGAAAGAGTATGACAATATAAATTTCAAGTTGTTAATTTTCAATGCTTTAAAGATTATAGTTTCATATTAAAATTTACGAGATGACATTAAATAATTATTTACATTTTTAGCTTTTCTTACAGGCCATGAAAATTAATTGTCAATGAAGAATAAAAAATTTGGTAAAATGAATTTATGACAAAATTGAAATATGATATACTCCACTAATAATTCTTAGATTTTTAGGCTCTCTATATTTCTTTACCACTACTTACAAACATTATATGTAGAAACAATGGTTAAAATGTCGAGGGCAGGTAAAATAATTTAAAATGCAAATGTATATAGTCTAAATACAATCTTCTTTATACTTTTCAACAAAGGAATATTAGTAATATAATTTATCTGAAAATTTCCATTTTATAGCTTTTTAAGTTTGATATAATATATAATGAGATGATATGAATAACATTCTGGGATTATGCAAAACACAGAAAGAAATTTACTGAAAATAATTTGTAATTAATCCCTTGGCTTTAGTCTGAAAAATATCTGGTACATGGTCTGAACTTTTGAAGTCTATTTATGCCTTTATATAATAAGATAGATGATGCATTTATAGGTAATAACAAAATTTATCAGCACCATCAGATTTAATTCTGCTGTCTGATCTGTTCTAGATTAAAGAAATATAATACAGTAATTAGCAAACAATATTCTTTAAGATTTTGAGAACAACAACAAAAAAGGGTTTCCTGTACCAAATTACTCCTCAATCAGCTCATGAAAAATTCTTTGAAAAAAGGACATTTATCTAAACGACAATTAAATGTTAATCTCTAAATGAAATACTCCTTGTAGAAGTAACATACTAACTTGAAGAAATTTATTTCATGTAGCAAGGATAGTGACAGTCCCATTTACTACTTCCAAAGAATCATGTTTAAACTTCAAATGGATAATTAATTTAAAAAACAGAAAGCCTTAATTCAGGAAACAATTGTTGCCACAATGAGAGGACTCACCATGCCATTCAGAAAAAAAAAAAAAAAAGAAGAAGAAAGAAAACTCACTGGGACAATTGGAGAAAAGAGGAAATTCGAAGGCTATCACATGAAAGGAAGATGAGGCTTCTGCTGTGTGAATTCACCAGGGAGTACTCAGAATACTTTGTAGCTCCTTAGACACAATTTAGATAAATAAGAATAACTTTTTCTCTTTTAGACAATCTTAAAATAGAATGAGCTATCTTGAAGTTATTATTAAAGGTAACCCTTCTTCAGAGGTATTGAGTTCAGGGAAGAGATTCTTGAATTAGTGATTAGCCATGAACACAGACATTCTTTAGTATTCTATGAGTTCATTGTTTTAATTAATAAAATAAATGGATTAGACTAAATCTCTTATGTCCTATTTTAAAATGACAGAAATTACTTTATAGGACTAATGATTGGGTATATTAGGTGACTAATTTTTGATTCATTCAAAAATTCAATAATTTTAAAGTAAAATTTACCTTAAATTTACTTCAAAATTATATAAATATGTAAACATTTTGTAATATTACATTTTTAAAATGATTAAGATGAGAAAGATGGAAACATCCATTGTCCGAAGTATAGGAAAATCAAACTCCACCTTGTGTTTGTGCATCGTGGAGGTAATGATTCTCAAAGATAATAGAATATAGAGGGTAATTTTCTCTTTAATTCTCATTTTTCTAAACCCAGATTGATCCTTGTTATTATCATTTGTATACATTATCGTAAGTTTAATAAAATTAAGTTAAAAATCCACTCTCACTGTCTTATAATAACTTTCTATTCAAGACAAACCACAAAGGTGCAATCTGAACCTCCAGATATTATGTCAAGTCTGTTGTGAATATTTGAAATGTGCAGTGTAGTTGGTTTACATAATGGCACACTGAACAAAATACTGGAGGCACTAGTTTTTTCAAACTTGCCTCCATTTAATACACATAGCCATAAATCTGGAAAAAATTGTCTTTGGCCGGCTTTTCAAGGTAAAGAAATACATAGACAAGGATTAAGATAAACAAATTGAAGACAATATTATAAAAACTTAATAAATCAGATGAAGATTTTCATTACTTAAGAACTTCTGTTAAAATGGTGACTAGAGTTGTTAGTTCCTCACAATCCATTCATAGACTTCTCAAAGGCATGCTCTTTAGAAATTATTGAAAGCTGAAAAATAAATACTTTACATTTGAATCAAATGGAATATCACTTAAAGAGAAAGTAGAAAATAATAATGATAATAACAATAATCATAACAATAACAGATATCACAGGTCATGAGTTTTCAGAAACCAATGTGGCTGAGAAATTGCAGTGAAGAACATAAAGGAATCACGCTTTGTGGAAAAGGAATACTTTTTGAGTGCTATACTTGTCAGAATAAATTAAAAAAAAAAATCTTGTGAATAAAGTTTGGATTAAGAGAATAAAAGAAAAGAGAGATGATGATACATTGGGAAACCAAACCAGATGGTTCTTTTCAGCTTTAAAAATGCTGTGATTTCAGGCTTTAGATTATTTGGAATGAAAAATTAAGAGAACATGGAAAGTTTAGTTCCTCAATAAAGTAACATAAACTTTATTGAGTTTTTATTTTCATTAGGAGATAAAAATAACTCGATTGGTGATAATTTAGATGAGCAGAAGTTAGGATAATGTCTATATAATTGAGATCAGTCATTTTGTAATTAAATTATCCCATTGATTTTTTAATATGTACTGAATTAAACCCTTGGAGAACTTCTTTGCTCTGATATGTGTATATTGCAGAAAATATATTTTCTAAAAAATTGCAAAACTATGCATACTACATGTAAATTCTTTTAAATATTAAATAGATTATTGATGATACGAATGACATCAAATATTAAGATCCTTGGAAATATATTATTATTGCATTCTTAAATGATGCAAATATAGTTACTTGCATTTAAAAAGTCAGTATATACAAAACACAGTCAGAGTTCTAAAACAGTAGAGCATAGCATTAAGTAATGAATGAGAGCTCTGGGAAGGGAGAGTGTAGGGATAGGTTTCAAAAGTTGCTCAGCTTTAAAGTCTGAATGTTTGAATTCTGTCTGATATTTTGATAAACTTTATCAAATTCTTCAAAATTCTATAAAATGGGAACAAACAATAGTTTCTGTATCACAGAGCTGTTCTGAGGATAAATGAAGTAAAGCATTAACAGTTTTTTTTCAAGAAATGTTAGCTATCATTATCTAATAAAATAAGAATCCAATTAAACTAAAGGTAGTAAATTAGAGAGCCTAGATTACCATTTTTTTTCATTCCTGGAGATTCATATTCATTATTCTTTAATCAGTTTATTATTTTGTATAAACTTTCATCAATTCCTGAATGATTTTTTTAAGTGAAAGGTATTATATATCAAAATGAAATTTTAAACTCAAACCTTCCTTTATCTGTATTACGCTCTATCTGCCCTACATTCCTTCAGTGTCTGGCAGTGAATTCAATGAGACTTCAAGATGTGAATAAAAGAGTTTTATTTGGATGAATGTCAAACCAAAACCACCACTGCTACATCAAGATGCCTCACATTTATTTCCTTTTTCCTCCCTAAAGTAAAAACTCCACAGCTCTGCATTTCTTTCAGCTGAGGTAGAGGAGGAGGTGAATTAAAAAGTTTTTAAGAGAATTTAACATGCCAAGACTTCAATGGAATTAGAATCATTATAATTCCTGCATATTTATTGAAGGCTATGCCTTTGCTAATGTAAATAGCTATTCTTTTTCTTTCCCAACAAGATTTTTATGCTAGTATTGATATTAGCCACTTAAAATTGTCGGCATCTTAACATTTAATTGAAAAGAAATATAACTTTCCTATTAAATGAATTGGGTTTATTACATCCTCTTACCATAAGCACATATTATAGGAATTCAATTGTGTGTAAATGTGTGCATGTGTATGCACACACATACTTGTTTCTTAGATACCTTTGTTATATTTGTATTGCTTTCATTTCCTGGAATAGCCTTTAGGAGAGTATAAAGTCAGAATTCGTTAGATTTACCTTTTTTTTAATGCCTTCCCACAGATTTTTAGGCACCTGCTATACTGTCTTGTGCATTTAAACAGTTAAGGAAATAGACTCATTAGAGAAGGAAGTTTGATTTTCTTCTCTGAAACTACCTGGGAACTGTAGATAAACAGTATATAAAATGAGAGGGAAAAGATTAGGACCACCACAACCATAACACAAATAATAAAATAAAGTTTTGGTTACATTGTCAAAACATAAAAGAGTGCAAGAGAATAGCAAAATGTGCCCCACCAAGCATACATTGAGACCTGTTGTTTTCCCTGTTGGTGTACACATGGCTTTGATTTTCATCTAATTGCAAGAAAACACAAACACTGGCAAAAGCTTTTCTGGATGTTTGGTGATCCCACTGTGTTAAATAGGACTTGAATTTAAATGCTTAAAGAAAACCTCTGTATGATATGTTTGTTTGACTTTTATTCCCAGAAACTTAATAGGTCCATCAGTCAAAAATGAAACATCATCTAAAAAATTTGAAAAGTTTTGATAGATTAAAAAATAAACACATTTTCCTTCCTCATGACCTTTGTTATTAATAACTCTGAGAAAGTTATTTCCTTCATAGGACACAATGATTAAATGGGATTCAGCATTCTGTTTTAATTTCTCTATACTCTAAAGAATAGGACGCTCAAGCTGAAGGTCAAAATTGTTTTAGTTTTTGATGAGTGTGAGGATATAAAGCATTTTACCGTCGTAAGGTTGACATCTACTTAGCCTTGTCTTCTCTCACCCCAATTTTATAGGTAAAGCCCAATGATCTTAGGTGGTGATATTGTCAACTGGGATAGATTTAGAGCTGTATTTGCTAGTTTTCTTGTTTCAGTATTCATAGACTATTTTTCATATTGTTCCCAAAACTTAATACTTATAGAATGGTAGAAGAAACTAGTCTTTGACAATCAGGAGAACAATGTTAAATATTTCCTTAGTAGATGATCCCCTTGCTGTTCCTGCTAATGTCAGCCAGCACTTTAAAGTAATCACCTGCTCAGAGACCGATACACATAGCATTTACATTAGAAGAGAATGTAAGTGCTTAAATTTCACCTAAATATAGACTTCACTATAAATCAATTATCTGATTTCCTTGTATAATGAAACTATCTGGATTTCAAAATGGAAAATTATGCTTATTTTTCAGAGGTAATATTAATCATAACAGTCTTGTTTAAATATTGTACATGCACTTCAGCATTAATTTCCTTTCCTAATCTAGAATAATTAGGGATAGTGGTCTGCCATATTCCATCAGAAGACAAATATTCTATATTCTCTAAAATATTGTATTTTTTCTGTAATTATATTTCATTAATGTTATCTTTCTTTGGGCCTTCTTTACCTTTTACTTAGTATATTAGAGCACTAGGAAGGAATTAAAATTATTCTGAGTATTTTTTGGAATTTTAAGTCTGGGAAGATGTTGAATGACATTAAAAGTAATAGTTAAAGCAGAAACATTGAAAAGAAAGATGAGCTTAGTTTTGACCAGATTCAGCTTGATACATTCATTTAGAAATACCACGTACAGTTTTATACATGCATGTATCTATCTATATTTTCATGTTTCATGGAAATAGTCGGTCTGTGCTTATTGGCTTACTGATACTAGAGTGGTATAATTTTGTGTGTTCTGAGAACAAAGATTTAAGTTTTTAAGTAGGTTTGGAAGCCAAGCTACCCATTACAATCCATGACCCTTACAAACACACGCACACACACACACGCACTCACACACATTTTTTAAAGATTAACAATTTAACCTATTAAATAATTACATAATTTTACTATTTTATTTAGTTTTATTTACTATTTCCAAAATTTATTTTATATAGTAGTTTTTTTGTTTGTTTGTTTGTTTTTTAAAGAAAAAGCAACTGTTACTATATAGAAATACAAACATTTTTTATTTGGAAAACATTGGTTTAAGGTTAGTATCTACTGAGTAGATAATGTTGCAAAAAAGAATGAGAGAAGAAGTTTCCAAACCTTAGGATGAGAAGAAGATAGAAAATGTTTTAGGATAGAAGAGATTTAATTGTGTTTCTTAATAGATGGGAAAAGTCAATAGAAGGCATGACATTTCAAGAAATTATGAGAGTGAGAAAAAAGATCATGATGATTACAATAAATAACATCAGTTTAATCACTAACATAAAAATGAGTTTATTTAAAAACCATTGTAGGGAAGTTGTTCTGGAGGTTAGAGAAATAATGTGGCAAGCTTAAGGAGAATGGAAGAATTTAATAACATCTGCAAAAGGAAATGCAGCAAGGAGTCCACTAGAAAAATAGGAATGCATAAAATAATTGTAAATCAGCTTCACAAGTCAAGCAGTGGTTTAAAAATGTGAATTTACTGAGGAGTTAATTGAAAATGGTGGATTTATTCCAGAAAAAGATGATGAGCTCATGTGCGCATGATTGAGGGTTTCTCTATGTGTCACCTTTGACAATGGAAATGTGAAATAGTCAAGGGCCCAGATGATTTTAAGTGTTATGAAAAAGATCATTTAAAATGGGTAATTAAGAAATTTTAGCTCATTACATCTTCTAGGTAGCAACCATATGAAAACCTCTGTGTTCTTTTAAATACCTGTGGAGATATGAAAAAAAAATGTCTCATCACTAATCAAAAAGTATTGTAATATTTGAACATCTATTGAGTTCTTACTATGTCAGCCAAGCATAGATATATGTACTGATTCAATTTATCTTTGTAAATATGTTGTTACTATTCATAAATCATCCCTATTTTTAGCTGAAGAAATTGAGGTAGAGAGGTTAAATAAAATACTCAAGGTTGCATAGCTAGTGAACAAGATTTGATATTTAAACCTGGTAAATGTGGCTACAAAGTCTGTTCTTTTAAACACCACATTCTATTATTAAATATCAAAACTTCTGAGAAATTGGAAATTGATAATGATTTCGAGTTTGAAGAAATTGATAATGATTTCGAGTTTGAAGAAATTGATAAAGATACAGGTTTAATGAAAGAAATCCATGCTTCTGTTGATTAACTAACCTGATTTTCCCTTTTTCTTTGGAGAGAGAAATAGGTCATCATCATTCAATCCTAACAAAGTAGAATTCATGTATGATGCCCACATAATTGTCAACTAACTCCGGGTCTTGACTAACTTCCACAAAGTTTCCATGTGACTCCCTGGAACTAGCAATGGATCATGCGCGGCAGTCTCCCCAGGCTGCCCCCTTTATTATTCAAGTGGTCACCCTTGAGATGGCCTTTCCTTTTAGCATTACAGACTTCTGTGGTTAACTATACCAACCTCATCCTCTTGAATCCAACTCTTACAGTAATGGACATAGTAAGGAGCAAAGAAAACATAATCTTCTATCACATTTGAGTTATCCAAGAAATAAAACTTACTCTCAAGAATTAGAGAAACTGCTAGTGGCTTAAAAGTATTTTTGAAAAACTTATAAGCAATCACTTTCAAATTTTAAGTATGCCATACCTCTTCTTACATATTAGTGAATTTTAAATCAAATTGAACATAACCCATATAAGAAAAATGGAGATGTCAAAGATGAATGGGATTAAGGAAGAAGAACACCAGTAATAGTAAAGTGAGAAAATTCCATCTTATAAAGTTTCTCATTTGGGGTTAAAAACTAAATTCAGTGATATACTGTTTGAAAGATCAAAAGCCTAAAATTTCATATCACAAAAATTTGTTAAATTTTAGCAAAAAAATTAAACGCTAAATAATAGGTGAAATTCTATCAGGTCATTGAAATTAGGAAAAAAAAGTCCAATTTTATTATTTTTATGCAGACATTTCAACAACAACAAAAGATTAAATGAGGCAAATTGTTACTTTTAAACTGATGAAAATATATATAATTCATATTATGGAGATAATGTAACTTTAACTCTGACATGCACTGCAGTCTTAATGTGGTCTTTATAATAAGCCTCCTACCACCAAGGAGCTCATATCTGAGCTCAAGGACAATGAGATTTGTACTGATGGAAGTATGTACAAAATGCTGTGGAAATATATAGTCAGTAACATGTAAATAGACTCAGAGATTAGACAAAATTGAGATGATTTTTACTATAAAATAAGCTATGCAAACATTAGGTTACATGTCAAGATACAAAAGAGAAAAATATAACATAAAGAGCATGCAGCAGACAGATATCACAGTCCCTGGGAGTACAGTGGCTTCAAATTATGATAAATTTGACTAACTGTAAAGTGTTTAATTATCTTCAATTGTTTCAAGAAATTAAAAAATGTTTTAGTTCTGTTTTGTTTTATCTCTTTATTGAAGGTAATTTTACCTAGAAAAAAATTTGGATTTACTAAAAATTGCAAGAATAGTACAAAGAACTCCTACATATCCTTCACTCACTAATCAGTTTCACCAATTGCCCAGGCAGTTATCACAACTGAATCCAATCTGGGATGGTCCTTGGAACTCAGTGGTCATGTTACTCTCACTGACTTCAGTAAGAGCAGTTCCTTGATTTTCCCTTGACTTTCACAACCTTGACGTTGTTGAAGATTATCATTCACTTTTTAGAATGTCCTTCAATGACAGATCACCCACTGTTTCTTCAAAACTATACATTAGTTATGTATAACTTGCTGATAGCAACCAGAAACGATGGGGCCATGTCCTCATTGCATCCTATCAGTTAGCATATGATATGATGTGTCCAGTTATAGGTGGTGTTAACTTTGATAACTTGATGAAGATAGTCACTGTCAGATTTCTCCACTAGAAATCTTTTTTTTTTCTTTATAATCAATAAGAATGTTGCAAGGAGATAGTTTGAGACAAAATAACCCATTCTTCATCCCACTTCATTTTAGAAACTGTTGATATTTCTTCCTATATTATTTGATGATTATAGATGATGATGTTCTAATTTCATTTACCTCAATGCATTTATTACTTAACATTATATTATAAGGAAGAGATTTATTTTTCTCATTATTTATTTATTTGTTTATATTGGTATGAACTGAAGGATTCCAATTTTCTTCAGTGTGTTACAGTTATTACTATAATTGTCCACATTTGGTGAATGGGAGTATTTTAAGCTAATATCCTTTGTTATTTTGACATGTCCACATCATTCTATGAATACTTTATTACTATCAGGCACAACACAATGTTGTAGAATCCTTTTGAACTT
This sequence comes from Pteropus alecto, assembly GCF_000325575.1. Lineage (NCBI taxonomy): Eukaryota > Metazoa > Chordata > Mammalia > Chiroptera > Pteropodidae > Pteropus > Pteropus alecto. Next base: position 5,775,082 of record NW_006494610.1, read on the forward strand.
TCTTTGCTGCATTTCAGTTAGCCATTTCTTCAAGGTGCCCTGGTTCCTTTTAGCGGAAAGTACTATGTAGAAACCAAGATCTGAGTGCTAAAAGTGCTTTTGTTACTGGGATTTGCTATTCACAGCCTCTCTCAGTGGACAAAGCCAGGAAATGTATGTATTCACATAATCAAACAAATACATACATGTACATACACAACTTTACAACTATATCTGTAACTATGTATGTATTACATAAATATAAACATGACTTCATACTAATAGATCCACTTTTAAATTTTTTTAGAGAATTTTTAGACAGCAAAATTGAGAGAAAGGTACAGAAATTTCACATATACCCGCTAACCTATATACATAGCCTTCCCTATTAACATCCCTCACCAGAATGAAACATTTGTTACAACTGATAAATCTATATTGACACATCATAATCACTCAAAGTCCATAGATCACTCACATGCATTGTGCCTTTGGACTTTTATCTAAAATTATCAACATACCCAAAGATGGATATCTCCCACATTATTTTTTGTTTTATATTTTGCATTTTACTTTTAAGTCTGTGATTTATTTTGAGTTAATTTTTGTAATGACTGTAAGATCTTTGTCTAGATTTATTTTATTTTTATTTTTTGCATATGGATTCTTCCAGTTCTTCCAGCATCATTTCTTGAAAAGATTATCTTTTCTCCCTCTTTGACAAAGATCAATTGACTATATCTATGGAGGGTTTATTTCTGGCCTCTGTACTGTGTCTCATTGATGTATTTGTCTATTCTTTCATGAATACTATACCTTCGTGATTACTGTAGTTTTCTAGTAAGTCTTGAAGTCAGGCAGTGTCAGACTTCCAACTTTGCTATTCTCCTTCAATACTGTATTGGCTGTTCTGGATCTTTTGCCTCTTCATATAAACTTTAAAATCAATGTGTCAATATCTATAAAATAATTTTCTGGAACTTAGATTGAAATTGCATTGAATCTACAGATCAATTGACATCTTGATAATATTGAGTCTGCCTATCCTTGAATATGGAATATTTCTCTATTCTTTGATTTTCTAAGAATAAAGAAAGAGTATTCTTTATTTTTTAAGAGTTTTCTATATGTTTATTTCTATAAGAGTTTTCTAATTTTTTTCAAAATAAATCTTGTACATATTTTGTTAGACATATCTAAGTATTTAATTTTGGGGGGGTGGGTGCTAATGTAAATGGTATTATGTTTAATTTCAAATTTCCTTTGTTCAATGGTATAAGAGAAAGAAACTGACTTTTGTATATTAACCTTGTATCTTGGAACCTTGCTATAATAACTTATTAGTTCCAGAAGGTTGCTTGTTTTTATTGTTGTTGATTCTTTGGGATTTTCTACATAGACAAAGCTTTGAGTTTCTCTCTATTAAGTATGATGTTTGCTGTAGGTTTTTTGGTAGACACCCTTTATCAAGTTGAGAAAGATCCCCTCTATTGCTAATTTACTAAGCGTTTTTCTCACAAATGGTTGTTGAATTTTGACAAATGCTTTTTCTGCAACTATTGACATGATCATATTATTTTTCTTCTTTAAACTGTTGATATAATTAATTACTTTAATTGATTTTCAAATGTTGAACTAGTGTTGCATCTCCGGGATAGATCTCACTTAATTGTGGTGTATAATTCATTTTATGTGTTGTTAGATTAGATTTGCTAATATTCTGTTGAGGCTGTTTGCATCTGTGTTCATGAGAGATATTGGTTTGTAGATTGTTAGATTAGATTTGCTAATATTGTTGAGGCTGTTTGCATCTGTGTTCGTGAGAGATATTGGTTTGTAGATTTCTTTTTTTGTAATATCTTTGTCTGGTTTTGGTATTAGGGAAATATTGACCTCTAGAATGAGTTAGGAAGGATTTCCTCTACTACAATCTTCTGAAAGAGTTTATAGAGAAGTTGGTATAATTGATATAATTTCTTTCTTGAATGTTTGGTAGAATTCACAAGTAAATCATCTGGACCTGGTGCTTTCTGTTTTGAATGGTAATTAATTATTGATTAAATTAATTTAACATGGTCTATTCATATTGTCCATTTCTTCATGTGTGAGTCTTGACATACTGTGTCTTTTAAAGGATTGGTCCATTTTGTCTAGGTTATAATATTCATAGGTATAAAGTTGTTCATAATATTTCTTTGTTACCCTTTTAATGTCAATAGAGTCTATAGAATGGATTCAATTTTAATATATTATCAGCCATGCTTGTGCAATGACCTTTGGACTGAAATGGGAAGAGAGAGAGAAGGAAGAAAAAAATAGATTAATAAGCCTTTGTTTTTGTTGATTTTTTTCATGACTTTATCACCATCTCCAAATCTTCATTGACTTTTAAGCAACAGAAGGATGTCATTTTGACAAATCCCCTCATTTTACACATCAAATAATTGAAGTAGAGGAAAATGAGACTGTTTGTCAAAACAGCACATTTAAGTAAATGTCATGCCATAAATTTTACTCAGAACATGTAAGTGGTCAGTGCTTTATCCACCAAATATTATTTTACATTTAGTTAATAAAAAGGAAATAAAAGAACTAAACCTTAAGTAGTTAAGTTTCATATTTATTGAAGGATTGCTATAACCTGGGCACTAATTCATTAATTAAATCTTTCTTTTTTTTTTTTTTTTTAATAAAAACCTTCAGTAGTATTTAAAAATCCATTTTACTAATAAGGGGACCACTATTCAGGAAGACTAAATGAATTGTTTAAAGTCTAATTAGTTTATCAAGTATGGCTCAGATTTTGCTGAATCAATTCTAAATCTGCCAAGCTCAATAGTACATTACTATATAAGATATCTGTAATAACAGAAGAAGGGTTGGAGTGAACTGTGCCAAAGGCAATCAAATTAAAATAATCATTATTTTTTAAATTAAATTAGATTGCGGAAGTGACTGATGTTTAAAAAATTTTACTGTCTTATTTGTGAAATTATTAATCCACTTACATATTGGTTTAGTAAGCACCTAAGTGTTAGAAATTATGCTTTTAAGAGAAGATATAATGATGATTAAATCATACCATCAGAGACTTAATTAACAACCTATATGTCAAAAAACATACAGTTAATACAATATATATTAAGCATAATATAAGAAAATGCTTTTTGTGAAATACATACAAAACACTATAGAGGTACAGATTATGGAGACAGCAAGTACCCTTTTTCTTGCTGTACCTGCATGACCTACGAGTGTTACATGCATGGTTCAGTGTAGATATTTACTGAATAAAAATAAATGACAATGGATAGTAAGTAGATATGAAATAACACCATATAGCTAAAACATAGGGCATGGAAAGGGCAGAAACAAATCTGGAAATATTAATTGAAACACATATTGAATGTATTCAGTGTCACTTTACATAATCAAGATATGATTATATCCTTGAGCAGCAATGGCCAATGGAAATATAATATGAGACACACAGATAATTTTAAATTTTCTAATAATTATATTAAAATATTAATGTATCCATATTCTATATTAAATAATCAAAATTATAACATTTCAATATTAAATTTATTTATGAAATAATTTATATGTTTTTGTCCTGCTTTTGAAATCTAGTGTATATTTTACATTTATAGTAAATCTGAACTTAGATTAACAACATTTTAAATGCTTAAATGTATTAAAAGAACAAGTCTGACTTTCTACTTAAAGTGTGGTCTAGATCAGCAGCACTTGAGAAGTTGGTGGAAATACAGAATCATGGTTGCACTCCACATCAACTAAATCAGAATCTGCATTTCCTCAAGAACTTCGGGTAGTTGTATATACATGGCAGTTGGAGAAGTACTGATCTAGATAGCCAGCTCCAATGTTAGGTGTGTATGTCCCGAGCAGAATAGAAGATACATGCTTTTGGCGTTCAGAAAGACTAGAACCATTATTTACATTATTTTTGTCTTAAAAGTACAAAGTAAATTAAGCTTTACATATATTTATTATTATATTCATATTGATGCCTTGTTAGATTTTGTCCAAATGACCGGTTGTCTCATGTTATTAATGTCTAGTAACCCGAGGTAAGAGTTGAAGTTCCACAAAGGGTAATAAGTATTATAGTGTCTGTTATCTGTGTCTGGTAAGTGGATTTATGGATTTTATCATTTATTATGTTTTCTAGCATTAATTAAACTAACAAAATGGAGACTATGAAATATTTTTGCAAATACGTTTTTGCAAATATAAAACAAAACAAAACAAAAAAGTGGCACTGCTAACCCTACAAAACAAAACAAAAAAGTGGCACTGCTAACCCTTCTAATTCTTCTCAAAAGTATTCCTCATCCTCCATTATAGGTAAAAATAAATAACAATGATCATATAATCAGATATACTTAATAATGAGAGAAAACATCTAAAGTATCAAAATACCTGCTTGAAATATAGATTAACACTTATATAGTTAACACTTCTATAGCCCCCAATGTATATTGCTCTATTTATCTCATGGACTTATAATTTCTTTGGGGTTATCTTAGAATGTATGTAATGTATAAGTACAGTAAGTAGTACATGTACGTAATTTAAAATGAATGAACATATAATCTGGTAGAGATTTTACTTACTTATTTATTCATTTATTTTTGGTTATGTTTGATTAAGTCACAGTGAAGACCTGACTTGTGGAATGCTGGAATGTTTCCCAGGTTAGCTCTTAGCCCATGCTTAATTGTTCCCGGCAGTCCCTTTCAGGCCGGAATATGTGTTCCCTCTCAGACTGATGCAAAGTGACAGTCTAAGCAGAACTGTGTATTTTTCTCTACTCTCTCTCCTTTCACTACTGCCTAATTGTGAGAAGAGGGGGAGATAATTGTCAGGAATTTCAGTGGCCTTTCCTGCATAGTGGATTGTTTACTGGCCAAAGGAAAGGCAGAATCAACAGGAGGCAACAACTTAACCAAGTCAAGTGAGAGTAAAGCCTTCAAGGCAAACTTGCAAAATTGATCATACACTTGTGGTTCACCTAAGATAAGTTAAAGGTACCCTGGAAATGGAATTTTTTATGTTTAAGCAGAAAAAATAAAAGATAAGGTTTAAATGGTTAAAAATGAACTCTAATCTACATAAATGGATGCTTATACCATCTCCCAAATCTTTTGGAGCTCTGAATCTATATTAAGAAAATGAATCTTACATAGACATACTTTTCTACTTTGTGTAAATATATTATTATTTTTTATTTTAAATTAAAGAGAATTAAAAAACTTTTAAGAATGAGTGATAAAACTGAGTGACCCAAAAATGTGAGAAGCAAGGAATTTTGGAAGGAGACAAAAATGAACCAGTAATTAAATGCCCCTGAAATGTGACAATCAAATAAAGATAAGGTTATTTGTTAAATATGACTCTTTATAGTCGAGAGAAAAAGTGGATCAGGACATAAAGCTTACCCAAACATAACAGAAGTGGCAGAAAATGTCATTAAACATTTAAATTGTAGATGTATATATTCTACTTAGAGAATGTTCACTCCTATGTAATTGATGCCTCACCGTCCTCAGAACTGCTGACAATGGATTTTGTTATTTTTCACATAATAATGGTTACATGGGGGCAACTTTTTTTGAAGTATATTGCTTGGAACAGTAGTTTTTCCAGTATGCATTGGGAAAAAGTAAATGTAGGAAATAAATGTAGGAAAACTCTCACATGTGGTTACTGTCCTAAAATTCACTTTGCAAGTCCACATTGCACATCAGTGGCTTTCCCTGCATAGTGGATTGTTTACTGGCCAAAGGAAAGGCAGGAGGCAACAACTTAACCAGGTCAAGTGAAAGTAAAGCTTTCAAGGCAAACTTGTAAACAGCAAAATGGATCATCCACATTAATCCATAATTAATAGTCTTAGAGTTCCTTGAAGTAGTTAAATTTGTTTTTTTCTT
>NW_006494610.1:5781506-5792386 GCF_000325575.1 Pteropus alecto
TTACCAAACTGCATATTTCTGAAGTAAGATAGACATACCCCCAGAAGTACAATGTAGAAAATCATCATTGTTGCTTTTTGGATACTATAATATACTGGTGGAAAATTGTATTTACATTTCAGCTCATGATTATTATTTATTTCTTAAGGCGAAAAAAAGCTGAGATGGAAAAACAGAAATTCCCTAAAGAATTTCATGTTGGTGCCTAGGGACCAAATAGTATAAGTTTTCCAGATGCTCAGAGATAATGGTGTAACTTGACCTTCCTGTACTATGGTTAACTTGATGGAAGTGTGGGAAAATACCTTTCAGCACTAGACTTTGTAATCTAGTCTCATTTACAGTCAATATGAGTGATACAGCTTGAAGAATAAAGTAAAGCCAATTATACTGATGAAAGAAATGGTATTTTAAAATTTCTCAAAATGTTACCAATACCTCTTCTTTTGTTGCCTAGTTTCTCAGCACAAAGTTCTTTTAGCCAAAATCATTTAACATATCTTAACTGAATTACACATATAGGTACTCCACTACTGTTATTTCTCAGCTATATCTAGTATTACTTGTCATTATGTATAAAATTGCTCATTATATAATATTAAACAATTGTCAATAACTGGGTTAACAAAGTAGTAGAGAAGCAACCATCTAGAAGTATTATGTCTTTAATTGTCATACAAAAAAATGGATTCCAATTTCCATAAAATCTGCAACAGGTGCAGGTGAAATTACCTTAGAATACATCTTGCTTTCTTTTCACAGGATTTAAATTTTCTTTGTTTTTCAGTTTTTTTCTGTGATTAATTGTAATTCCTCTGTTATATAAACTATAATGTTACTTTACCAAGCTAATAGAATATTGTGCTTCAGTTATTTCATTCATTCATCCCATCAAATGTCCAATCTTCTCCAGCCAAGGTGCTGGACACTCTGGGTATATCTATCAACAGGATAGATGTGGTACCTGTTGTAAAGAAGCTTATAAACTGCTGAGAAAGGCAATGACAAGTAAACAGACTAAGTAATTGAATTTCATAATTGAGAGAAATGCTATGAAGTACATGTTATTTTCTCATATCAAGGACAAAAGTTGAATTATTAGAAACATGTTATCATAATTATACATTTGCATTTTTGGTAATGTATATTCCTAAATTTCTGAGGCTGACTTTCTGACTGAATTTCAGTAGGACATGACCTTTGAAGAGTGTTGACAGATTTGTGTTCACTCCACCAGGCTCTCCTATAGCTTTCATGTATGAAGTTAAAGGTTAGGGCCATGTTTCTAAAAAGACAGTCAATGTCTTCTGTAAATTTGTTTATGATTTTGTTTGTTTATGATTGTGTTTGTTAGTATCTGCTCAAGTAGCAGAATTACCTGGACATTTCATACAATAAGTTTATGATAATACTGAGAAATAAAATAAGGCTGGTGATCTAATTTTTCCTTATTCACACTTATGAGAGAAGCAATTCTGACTAGAATGAAAACAGCTAAATCACCTTTGTTTTGTAGGTTTATTTTCTTAATAGCTTCAAATGAGTATGTATTTGCATCTTTGAAAGCAAGCACCTCAGAAAAGGTAAAAGTAAACAGAGAAAGAGAAAGAGAAGAAAGGAAATTAAAAAGAGATTAGGAAGAAAAGTGATATTGTCTATAGGACATAGTTCCTATATATTTCTTACAAAAATTAATGATCCTTAAATTTGTCCAATAGCAAATTGCTTCAGAAATGTGAATGAATCGTAGAAGCAGAGAAATTGGATCCTACTTGTCTGAAAAATCCCAGTTTATTCCCCAGGTAAACCAGGCAGCCTAGGGATTAAGGGAAATAATCTACCCAAAAGTTCCATTTTATAGAAATTTCTCTGTTGATAGTACTTATGAAAAACATTTTCTGTCTATAAACTATGATCCTTTCATTTCACTTTATAATTTTTTTCTGTTAATAGACTTTTAAATTTTATTTTTGCAACTATGTATTATTTCCCTAAAAATAACATAATCTTAATGTATCTTTGAGATTTAACAAACAGGAAAATAAGCCAAATCAATAAATAATACACATATATAAGAATAGAAAAGAAAAAATTATGGCCCAAGGCCAATAAACAGCAAACTAGATCCCAAAGAACAGTCAGAGCTATTCAAACATGCTGGAAGTAACTATAGGAATGACATTTATTTCTCAATTTTAGCATCTTCCCTTGGTTCACCCCTTCACTTGTATCCTCTTGCAGAGCAGGTCAAATAAGGGTCTGATTGTGGTATATGCTGCAGAGATTCCGCAAAGCACACAGATGTTTGTATTTGGCACACAGGTGTTTTAATCTTTACTTCCTATCATGCCAACAGCAAATTTTTAATGCAAAATAATTTACGAAATTCTTCTACCTAGTTTACAGAATTAAGCCCACCCAGGCTGTAGAGTAAAACAAGACTTACTGCCACCCCAGCTCTCACAGCCAGTCAGACAAGCAGGTAAACCATTTGAGAAAATTTCCAAGCTTAATCCTTTGAAAACTGATCTTTCCTCAGGGGGATACCAAAACATGTTCTCCATCTAAATATTCTTGCTTTAAACCACACTTGCTCAACAAGTTTTGTAGGGGAGAAAAATGTTCTTGTTTTGAAATCACATGAATGCATTATAAGAAAATGCTTTATTTTTATTTTCCAAAGTTAAATTATGCTTCTTTGAAAAATTTACTTTTGATTATGAAATGATTACTATAATGAGTTTAGATTCTATGAAAGTTGATAAAGGAAAACTTGCATATTTCCAAAGACTCTAAAATACATGTTAGCCAAAAGTAATTTCTGCCATAGAGACAAATAGCAATGAAATAATAATGAACCAATTTTTTTTTTTTTAAAGAAAGTAAAATTCTGCATGGATAATTGCTTGTGCAAACTTTAATAACAATAACAACTTTAATGACAATAATAATAATGTATTATCTCCATAATACTGTATTAGACTAACAGAGCATGTTACAAAAGCAAGATGCTTGACTTGTGAGATGGGTGACCCCGATTTTATTCTGTGCTCTGCAATCAATTAGCTGTTTTATTTTATGTAAATCCCTTAACCTCTCTTGATTTAAATTCAATTATCCTTAAAATTGGAGAGTTTGACTATATTATCTCCTAGGTCCCTGGAAGCTCAAAAATTTCTATAATGCTAAAAGGCCAACCTCACATAATTCCCATCTCCATCAATTCATATACCTCTATCTGGCCCAGTTCTGATCAGGATTCATATGAACTAATGACATGGATATTGCGTCTGAGAATAAAGTACTTCAAAACTATATTTTACTTCTTTGGTTGTCTTAATATATATTTTAAAATGTATGTATCAAATAATTAGCATTTTCATTCCAACAATTAAATTACATCAGGAAGAGAATGTTTTAGTATGTAGGATGATAAGGATTGCTAAATAATTCAGTATGTGTGTGTGTATTTTTCCAGTTGACAAGTTCAGGCTATTTATTGATTCAGGATTCCAAAGGAAAGGAGGGATTGTCAAGAAGATGAAAGAGAAACAGAGACAGAGATAGAAACAGAGATAGAGACCGAGACAGAGAGAGAGAGACAGAGGGAGAGAAGATGAAGAGAGGGAGAAAAGGAGAGAGAGAGGAGCAGTGAGAGTAAGAAAAGCCTTTTACTTACTAGTTGTACAGTAAAGGCTAGTTTTATTAGCAAAAGGAGTTCCTGTGAGGTTGCTCATTGATTAGCCATATGTGTGAGTAGCAAATTAAAACCATTTATTTTCCCTGAGCTGGAGTGTGGTGTGGATACACTGATGGGTTATGATTATTTGTAGGTGAATTTCAGGTAATTTGATATTTGTTAAAGGAGTAAACTGTTCAAATGATTTTCTTTAAAGTAAATCAGAACGCATTTAGGTTAAGCCTATAATAATAACCCCTTTGCTTTCATTTGACATTCTATCTAGAGAGGAAAGAAAGGGTAGAGTAGTAGAGGGCTGTACATTGTTCATAACTCTGAGAATGAGTGCCTCTCTAGCTGAGAAAGTCAAGGACACTCTGCATGAAAATTGCACAAACCAATGTCATCTTAGCCTAAAAAAAGAGGCAAAATACTGGGAAATAGAGAGCCAGAGATTTGTATCAGACTTTATGAAAATAGGCACTCAAATAGTCCACTGTGCTTTTCTCTCTCGTTTTCATCTGGGCCCATCTGGGCTTCACTCCTCTACTGAACAGCATGTATTCCACCAAGATGAAGGCGGAAGGGCAAACATCACAATTAGCCTGATCCTACCTTGTGACTCCAAAGGGAAAAGTAGAGTTTGCTGTCTCAGCATATACATAATTTATAAATATTAAATATTTATTAAATATAAAATACTAAATATTGAAATTTTCTAATATTTATAATTTATTTAGATAAGGAATTTAGTTTATTATTATTTACTAACAAATTTACTCAGTGTTAGGCAAAAGAACAAGGTTCTGAGAATTAAAAGATTATTTCCTACCATTGAGAAGTTGGTAATCACACATTTCTGTGTGTGTACATGTGTACAGGAGTTCAAAATACATAAGAGAATCTTGAAAATATATTTTTAAATAATATACTTAATAATGTATAAGTATATAAAAAGTTACCATCATACATTTGCTAAAATTGTGAAATTCATTTGACAGGTATTTCTACTCAATATATTGAAAATTAAATTAGGGAATATAAAATAACTTTTATAAATTTAATTATATTTTACTTATAATATCCATTATTTCTATGAGTATAATATGCCATCTGTAACTAAATAATATACTTAATAATGTATAAGTATATAAAAAGTTACCATCATACATTTGCTAAAATTGTGAAATTCATTTGACAGGTATTTCTACTCAATATATTGAAAATTAAATTAGGGAATATAAAATAACTTTTATAAATTTAATTATATTTTACTTATAATATCCATTATTTCTATGAGTATAATATGCCATCTGTAACTGTGATTTTAGAGACACAATAATAATTAGGTAATGCTTATATTTAAGGTTGTAAATATTCTCAATAAGCTCTTATACATAATATTTACAACATTCTTGAAATGTTCTTACAAGTCTTGTAGTGACCAAATCTCAGCTAATTTATCATTTCTATTTTCTCACTCACCAGCTAAAGCAATTTCCTTCCATTTGTGTGCCAGTTGGCACTTCAAGTTTCTTTTTAATTATGTTTTTAATTTTTTTGAGTTGTATTTGGCTTATTTCATTGCAATTTTAGGTAGTACCTCTTTCTCACTAGGCAATCCATAAGTTATTCTTTTTTTCTCATTCTCCTTAAGAATGTAAATTCCCCAAATTTGCCAAAAAATAATGATTTTATATCCCATAGTTACAGACTCACCAAAGATGTTTAATTTTCAGTCACTTTCTCATATCCATTCTCACCTGTACTCTGTAATGCTGAAATGACCTCTGATTTTGCTAACATTATCATACTATAGGAAAAGTTTTCTAAAACATCACTTTGTCCGATCCAAAAATGTTCAGTGGACTCTCATTTAAACTAAATTATGTTCAAATTCTCAGTCTAGCATTCAAGAAAAAGAATTCATGCCGTGATCCTAATAATTTTATAGTAATGGTTTTACATATATATATACATACATATATACCTATATATATATGTGTGTGTGTGTGTGTATATGTGTGTGTGTGTGTATATATATATGTATAGCCTATATATCAATTACATCGCTGTGCATTAAACATATTGAGGACTTTGCTTGCCTGTACTAGGCAAAGTAGTCAGAGTTTGGAGAGGGAAAGTGGCTGTGGAGGTGGCAGAGATAAGACCTGTTACTAGTTGAGTCTACTAAGCTGAAGCTAATAGTGCAGACAGAGCTATATGAAGGGAAATTTTCAAATAGGCAGGGATGGTTGTCTGTTAAAGCATAGCCCTCTGAATACCCAGAGAGAAGAGCAGCACATAGTTGCAATGGATTCATGTTAAGTAATACTTGAAGATCGGGCTTTAGACAGTGTCTAAGGGGCCAGTCTATGGGTTGCAGAATTCCATTCTAAGATTAGGTTTAGAGACCTATCTCCTTGTATTAACATAAAGAGAAACACAGATAAAGCAAAAGCAATAGCTCAGAGAAGCTGTGTGCATGGGCTTTAGAATCAAATGAATATAATTAGATCTCATTATAAATTCAGCTTTGCTATTTATTGTCCTTCATTCTTGGGATAGTTTCTTAACTTTCTAGGCTGTAGTTAAAGTTTTGAAAACTCTAAAACAATACTCAAGAAGAAATCTTGAACTATGAAGAAGGGTATTCTGGGCTTGGAAGTGGTGCTATTGTGTTTGGACATCAGCAGAACCTTAGGTTGTTAGGGAAATGGGCAGGTAGGCTGAAGACTGACATAGAAACTCAAAATAGAGGCCATGCAAAAAACCTGGTTCAGAAAATTGAGAGAGGAGTTTGAACTTCAACTATAATAACAACCTGGGAACGAGCAAGTCAACATTGAGATATTATGACCTAGGACAACTTAGAGATAGTGACTTGTTTTCTAATTTCCACTGCAAAGTGAAGCAAAGATTGAAAAGATTGAGCGTGTCCTGGCACAGTCAGCCTTAAGCAGTCCAAAGAAGAGCTCCTAAACCCTTCCTACTTCAAATTAAAAATTGGAATTTTTTTTGCTCCACATGAATGTGGCTTATTCTCATGATGAATAGTGCTCCAGAGCACTGGAGTTCAGTTTGGTTATGACAAGTATCTCAGATCTGTGTACATGAATGCATTTTAACTGAACCACATGGATCCACAGTTGGGTTAGAAATTTAATGAAAATACGTTATCTTAATATATCTGGTATCCCTGAATTTATTGCTGTTACAGGAGCCAGAAAAAAACCACAGGAGCAATTTTTCTTATAGAATTTTGGCTCTTCTACTGTTATCCTGGCCAGAAGCAAAATTCATAAATATTCAGCAAAATTAAAAAGAACAGCAGAGTTATCCACATCGTTCTAGGCCCCCCAAGTAGTTTGCTTCAGGTTAGTATTTATTTTCCTCAAATATTTACATTCTCTCCTAACACATTCTGGAATCATCATGTTGTATTGTCTAATGTATTCCATTTATGTGAAAAGCTGAGAAGATACTCATAAGCTTATATTTACAGGACAACAGACTAATGAACATGTAAAATATTTACTATCTAATTAAAACAAAAATAAAGACTGAATAAATGAAATAAAAAGGAAAAATAATAACAGTAGTAGATGATCAATCATCCATGTCTTTCTTTAGTGGAAGCAGTGATAATGCTAACTCATTCATAATTTGTTTACAACTTTTATTTTTAAAGAAATTAGTTTATGTTGTGTTTTACATTTAACAGTTTCAGATATGCCAGATTTTTGTTTCCATTATTCAGCTGTCAGTTTTAACACTATAAAGAAAAAGTTCGTTAATTGTGAGTCCACTTTATATCAGGAAGCGTTATTTCCTTTTAGAAACAAGAGTCATGATTATGATTATTATGTAAATCTAATATGCATTCTCTTTAATAAATACTGAAAAGATGTGAAATAGATCTCCTGCTTTCAAACACAGTAAAAACTGATGCAGGAAATAATAAGTATGAAACATCATTTCCAGACATAACTGTTAAAGGGCTTGTGTGTATGTGAGAGAGAGAGACAGAGAGAGAGAGAGAGAAACTATAACAACTGTAACAGCAAACACATATAACATTGACTATGTGCCAGATATGTGTTATAAATGCTTTACATATATAAACAAATTTAATCCCAACAGACTACTTGTTAGATACTTTAATTAGACCCATTTCATGGACACAGAAGGACAAAAATTATAAAATATTCCAATGAGGGAAGCAAAAAGTAATATAAAGATAAGCTAAGAAAAAGATATCACATATCCTGTTGCCAACATTAAAATTACAGCCTCTAGAAGACTGTGTTTTCTAATTCTGAAGCAACCAGTCCTAACTTCATATTCTGAAATGCCTACAATATTTTCCAAGTAGTAGTGACTGGAACTTCCAGAACTCTAGAGCTTCTGCCTGCACTTACCTAGTTGTGGTCTACAAGATTAAATAAAGAGCACAAATTCCATTACATATTTTATAACGTAATATATTTTAGAGTTTGGGAATATTAAAAAAAAAATTGAGTCTGTAGGAAAATATATTGACCAAGAGCTAAATATATATATATGTAAATGAAAAGGTTTTATTTGCTAAAGTATATCATTGACATTATTTTTTAATTATGCCCAAATTCCAAATATCTGTATATTTATAATTTGTATGTAACATTATAGCTTCTTAAAGACAACTCCTCCACCTCCTCCACAAATAAGCCAAGTTTTCCTCTTTCCATGATCACCCATGAGATGTCTACTTTCTCTGTAAGCCTGGCCTTAACACTGAATAAATCCTTTGAGAGTAGCTACATTTTCTTAGTCTAAACTTTATAAAATACTCATCTGACCTATAAGGCCGATGGATCGTAAACTGGAAAAAATAATTTAAGTATTTGCCATATGTTGGGCTAGTGTACCCAGAATTGGTGAATTAAAAATATAGTTTAAGTTTAAATGTTTCTACCAGTTATATCTGTAAAAAAGTTGTTTCGTCACCCATCTATCTGTAGGTAAATTTACAGATATAGAAATAGTTATGGATATGATTATAACTATTCTTAGCTCTTCCACTCATGGAAAGTAATTTAATGTGAAAAATTTCCATAATTTAAATGTTAAATGTTTCATTTAATATATACATTAATATGATTATATTTTGAAAATATAGCATTCCTGAAAAGTGTAATGGTCAGTGTGTAAAACGTATGCTTGCTCTGTTTTTCTCAATTGATATAAAGCAGTAATGTGAAGTAGCATTAAACTTAGAGATGACCCTCAGTGTAAGCGGACAGAGTCCTCACAGGCAGGCTCAGAAACATGGAACCTGGCTGCCATAGATGCTCTTGATACAAAAGACCCTGTATGTCTTAAAAGATGATGGTAATAACTTTAATGAATGACTCCAAGGACTATAAATAATATTAATAGTATATTGCTATATTTATGTCTGGTACGGAGCATTTATTAAACTTATGTGACTATTATTATTATTGGAAAGAATTATAACTTATTTATATTGTCCTCCCATGAAGCTCTTGAAGATATGTTAGGCTTAAAGATATCCTTCTATCATTTTATTCATTCATACATTTATTCATTTACTTGTTCACTTAATACATATTTCTTGACCACTAACTAAATGGTAGGCTCCATTCTATTCGCTGTCGATGAAATAAAAAGTAGAAAATGTCTTTGAAAAACATTTAGGCAGATACAGACATAAAGCATCGACTAGTCTTGGGGGTGTTTTGGTGTCCTCAGTGAGCTTTGATCTAGATCACTTCCTTTCACCAGAAACAGCAGGGGGCCCTTGCCCTCATTTTATGGCATATTACACTTTCAAGTGTTCTACCTCTTTTTTTTACTGGGCTGATCTCTCAGTGCTTTAATTATAACTTCCTTTAATGTCTTCTCTTAACTAATATTCTCAATTATCACATCTTTATCTCTTTCTGGGCAACTTTGATGCTGGCCAAGAAAGATTCCACTTCTTTCCTAGCACCATAAATATTCCTTTTTCTTTTTTTCTAAAATATGTTTTTAGGATTTATTGCAGGAAAATTAAATGATAATTGTTTATTTTCATGCTCCCCTTTTTTTCTCAGTAGCATATTCATATTATGCTTTCCTTAACTCCTCCCTAGATCCTTCCTCACCCCTCTCCCAACATAAACATAACAAATGTACATCTCATATACCTTTCAAACGAGAAGTCAATCTTGCATAGCTTTCCGGAACCAATCTCTGTTCTCAGAATGAATGAGATGGAGTAGAAAATTTACTCATCTCCTTGGAGGCAATTTATCATTGAGGTTGTATACTATCTAGATCAAAGACATATGAAATAAGCTCTCTTTAAAAATTACACGTCATCTAGAATTAATAGAAAAATAGTACTCCACATAAACTATCCTCCATAGTATAAATTGAGTGAAAAATGTTGCTGGTGATTATTATTGATTAGTTAAAAATACAGTGAAGTTTTTAAATTTTCCAATGCTTTATTTTAATCCATTTAGAAAACTTAATTCATCTGAAAAAAAATATAATGCAGGTATCTCAATACTTAGGATGTTCAAACATAATGGTCTCTCTAATATAAGGTCATCATAAGATATCCTATTTCTTTGCCAGATTTTAGTTTCCTGGTTATAGAAGCCAGTTTTGTGCAACAAGGGAAATATAGCAGATGGCAAAGCCACAGCTCAGAAAAGAAAAAAAGAATCATCCCTTCTGGTTTAGATAATCCCTAGAGTTTTGCCTTTGAAATAAGACTAGTTTCCTATAGCAGTACCTTAAAAAGAAGAATGAGGTTTTGTGGTTGGAATTTATGACTAGAAATGAGGAATCCTAGCTTATAATTTTGGTTTCACCGTTTATTCATTGTCTCTTGGAGCAGTAAAGTAGCACTGATTAATAAATAAATATTGACAGACTGTTTCTAGGGCTCTGTGAAGAGCACGCTAGACAAATATTCATTGTCACCAGAAGTATTTAAAATATTATTCAAATATCAGATGGCATCCTTTGAAATATAGATTATTTTCATCAGTCTGAAAATATGTAAAATCCTATAGTAATCAAGAGTGTCTCAGGTTCCCCCCGCCCCTGCAAGGTTAAGAGAATTATATTGAAAAGGGTAGAATTATCTTTTCAAAATACAGCACATAAATCTTTCTTTGGATTAATATACCACATTTTCTCTTTA
>NW_006494610.1:5792429-5793877 GCF_000325575.1 Pteropus alecto
AGTAGAAACATCACATTACTAAACATCTCTCTATGAATAGTTATTGTACACAGGAAGTGAGGTGAATTTAATAAAATAGTCACAACTAAGCAAGGGCAGCAAGTGACCTTTGGAAATAAGAGCTTATAATCAGAAGGCTAGTTTGGGAACGTGAAGCTCTCATTCCCCCAATGACCCCCAGAAGAAACAACCTAAGTAAATGAAGTGCTGGATGTGAATCTAGATGATGAAGGAGGTGGAACCAGTCATGCTCTGACCCCGTGTAAGAAAGTGTTGTCAGAAGAAAGGTAGAGAACAATTCTTTGAACACAAAGACTTGATCTCAGAGCTTCAAAGTGAGAGTTTGTTCCCTTTCACGTCAGATCAATCATGAGTATGTGCAATTGCTTTTGAATTATCACAGGAAAGGTGTAGATGCAAAAATGAAATGCCATTCTATTTACTACGTCTAAAATAAGGCAGAAAAATTTTATCATATTTTATCTGATTTTTGTCCACATATTTTTCTTTCACTAGTTTATTATTTGAGTCATGACATTTATTCCATCTAAACCATATTCTTTAAATGTATGCATAGAAGCACACCAGTTTTTGCCATAATGAAGCACTAGCAAAAATTAGTGTCTTTATAAAATTTTGTTCTGACTTTATTGCTTTTCAGTTTCATTTATGGAGAGCCAGTACACATACTGCTGATGAATCAGATTAGAGAAAATCACAGCAGGCAGTTTAATTTTTGCTGGGAAGCCCCAGCTATTCCCAGAGAGGGTTAGTGTTTGGGAGCAGGTATACATTATTGTCCTAACACAAATGACAAGTGCTATGCCAGAGCCTGTATGTTTATGCATCTTAATACTTTAAACAGTACTTGATTATATTGTATGAAATTCTAAATATATACCAGAGAAAATTCAAGTCAATAGAGATCTATATTTCAGAATGTATTATGACCCTGGTTTCCTAATGCCTTGGGGGAAAGATATAAGTTTTAAAACAGGTAGCCTGGTAAACCAGCTTTACAATAGATTTGAACTACAGATGGGTTACTTGTTACAAGTTCAAAGAACTCCAGTAGAGACTAAAATAAAATTTAAAAAAATTAAAGTGCCCAGCCTGTTTTTGATGTGTGTTTGACATTTATTACTTCCTTTGGCTTTTTTTTTTCCCTTTAAAAAATCTTCTGTGATTTATGAGGACTAAACCTCAAGCTGCTATGGAGTCAGAAATTAAGTTAGTCAGAAAATAGTATTCCCCTGTTACCAAATTTGATTCATGGAAAGTTGTAGAGACACTCTCTTTCCCCAAATGATTTTTGACAGTTTTCTAAATCCCGTTTCAACTATCTTAGCTCTCTAGGTCTGAAATTCCTATGCCATGGGAACACTCACAGGGCAAAAAAGAAGAGCGACAATTAAATATACTACTCTTTTAGATTTCAGTTTCTCATG
>NW_006494610.1:5793937-5797500 GCF_000325575.1 Pteropus alecto
TTCACTAGTGATTCAAACTGGAGTTTTGAGGTACTGCCTGGCCCATCACAATCAAGTTTCCATTCTGGAAGACACATCATTATAGGGTTTAAGATACTTTTGATTTATGTCTCATAAACAAGTTTAAAAATAACACCAAAAAAGGATGTTAACCATATGCTGTCTCACAGTTTGTGACTAAAGAGGATAAAGAGGATAAAGTAACCAAAGTTCTCTTTGAACTTGAGAATCAGTGTGCATTTTCCCTTCCATTGTACTATATGATAAACAGTAACCCCTTCATTGCTATCCTAGGGTGGTAGCAAACAGTATATCCCATCATTTTTATTACCGCAGTTGACTAGAATATTTTCAAACAGATACTTACATTCATTAGGCTTTTGTTTTCCTTATTTGCCTTAAAAAACACTTTTAGATAAAAATGTGACTGGAAAACATAGGTTAAGATCTAATCAAAGGATCCTTAAGTCTCAGATTAATGATCAGTTTTAACAAATTTTAACAGTTTTAAAAATAAATTTCATTATTCAAAAATAAACAAGTTAAAGATAAATTATTACTTTCAGATAACAACATATCTTTTAGTATTACAAGGCATAAAATGTGGCCACATATACTACCTTCATTTCAGAAATTCACATATCATTCATCAAGTCCTAAATATGGTAAAACAACATTCTTCAAACTACCTTAACATGTCATTTCTTGTAAAAGAGAGTCACATTTATAGTTTTTTTCTCTCTACAATTTGTAGATATTTAAGCCAGTAAAGGAACTACAAATGTGCAAAACTAACTATACAGAGTCTTAAGTCTGGATGTAATGTTGTCATCATCACATCATCATTGTCACCCACGTGGTGTTCTAAAAACTCCAAATGCTTAGTTCATGTTGCATTTTATTCCTGTGCTTTGGGAAAGGATTATAAATCTCTAGATACTCAATAAAGCCAACTAAAAAGTGATAGAAACAGAATTGTTTCATCTGCCATCACAATAAAAAAGAACATTACAATTTTAAAACTCTTGCTTATTTTATCAGTTGGCAATTGTTTAAAGGATCAAAGAACAGCAGTGCAGCATTACAGAATGTTTCTGTTTTGATTTTTGCAAGTAATTTTGGTATGGCTACTAATCTCCACACCATCTTCCTCTTTCTCATTAGTGGTATAGGTCTTGTAATGAGACTGATGATGAATGTGAGCTCAGAATAAAATCATAGGACTTTTGAAACCAGTGAAGATAATACAAGATCAACCTCGGAAGTTTTCTAGGTTAGACCAAAGAGAAGGGAGAATGTAGACTCTAGAGATATTCACCAAAGACAATAAATTTGAATAATTCTTCAGGTTTTAAATTTCAACAGACTTGCTATGGTGTAGCAGATGTGCTCCTCTGTGTTTCTAGTTAGAATTCTAGTCTTTGGGAGAGGGTCAAGGTTCAGTGTGGAAGGAGACTGGCAGTGAGAGAGTGTCGCCTTTGAATGAAAAGGGTTTGTATGGAAATCCTAGGTGGAGACAGGGGAAGTTTTCCACAGTCTCATTTGTTTGTTCCTCAGTTTAGTCAGTTAAACTGAGGAAAAGAACAGTAACCTTACAAAATAGTTGTGAAAGTAATGGAAGTAATTTATATGCAGCTGTTAAAAGGTCTGTATTTGGATGAATATTCAAAAATATTACTATTTGCTATATTATTATTCATCTTTTAGCCAAGGCCTGTCCATGTCAGTTCTTTAATGTTCTCAGGTACCTCACTTCATGATGGTGATCTACTTTTCAGTTAAAGATTTAGAGCCTCACCTTAACTCCATCTATTCTTTACTTGGACTTTGTCTCTAGCAGTCAAAAAAAGGACTCGACAAAATATACATGCTTCGTAGATGAAATACTTGCAAAATTTTACTTCATTAAAATTTGAAGAAAGCTATTAGAAATAATGCTGTTACAAATCTTGTATAAATACTTCCTGGTACATATGTGTAGGCCAATAGACATGGTCAAACTGTTCATACTAGCATGCAAAAACCAACAGAACTAATCCATGACAATAAAAGCCAGATTAGTAATTACCTGTCTATATGGTGGGTAATGACTGGGAGGGGAGCGATAGTCCTTTATATCTTGACTGGGTGGTGGTTATATGGTATGTCAATTTTGTAAAGATTGGTCAAATGACACTTAAAATGTATGCAATTTACAATTGTCAAACTAAAATAAAAGTGTTTTTAAAACATTTGAAGAAATATATAGAAGTAAGGATTTTCATGAAATGCATATTATTTAAAATTCACATTGGAATATTATGGGTTGTTGTCTTCTGATTTCAATTCTCAAAGAAGTTTCTAAGTCGTTGCACCTCGACTCTTAGGTATAAGCCCTTTTAATTTTAGGTCATGTATTCAGCTCTATTTCCTTTTATTCTTTCTAGTTAATTGCATGATGTTCAAATTATTTCTTGTTATTTATTGAAAACTTTAGCACCTAACTCATCTTGTATCTTTTTATTTCTCATCCATATTCTATAGTAATCTTGGGTAAATTCAAAGTTTTCATGTTTGCACAATTGATAACCTGTCCTTTCATTTCCTTTGTCTCATCTCCACTTGACTGGACTTCAGTGACTGAAGTCTATAGTCACATTTGGGCCTTGTCATCACCAGGAGGGGTTTGGAGTAAAAAACTGAAACAACTAAATCTATCACAGCCTCCTTCCTGTGGAACTCTCATTCAGCTATTTCCAGTATAGCAGTACAGTTCTTATCTCATCCACATATCCAATAGCCTGATGTTTCTATTTTCTCAATTGTTATCATTTTTTTTTCATTTTTTCTCAATTGTTATTTTTTTTTTTCATTTTTTCTTTGTTTCACTTAGAATTTACTATCAGGGTAATACCTAACTTCTCCAGGCCAATTTAATTCCTTTTTATTTTTCTGCCAAACCCAAGTCTTACATCATTTGAACTGCTTGTCATTTCCATGCTTCCACCAGAACTACTAGAGAAAATCACAGAAGAAAGAAAATTGGTAACAGTACACATTCATAATGACCAGCATCAACCAGGCCCTGATGCTGTTGAGTGATTATTGGTTTTCCTCATTAACTCTCTCTGCAGTTATCCACAGAAGTCGAGATGTATTTCTCTTTCTCACTTATAGCCTTTCCCTTCCTCTATTCCTCCTTCTCAGAGATAATTTGCAATGTGGAAAATAATAACCATCACATTAGAACTATCCCAACTTATTGTCTCCTGATGGATAAATGTAACTGTCTCATCACTTATAATTTTCTTCTTTCCTCTCAATACAGAAGACTATTTTTTTTTTGCCTCTTATTTAATTTGTGTTCTGGATCTCATTCTCTGTTTCCTTCTTGTAGCTCTCTATTTTATGTATCTTCACTCCTATAGTTTTAACTCTTTTCTATACTAGATAATTCTTATTGTTATTTAACAACTGTCTTCCATCTAAAGCTTCCTTATCTCACACCCTCTTCTAGCTACTACTCTCCTTTATCCCTTCTTCCTTTCACAGTTAAATATCTACATATATATATATGTGTGTGT
>NW_006494610.1:5797564-5841122 GCF_000325575.1 Pteropus alecto
GTGTGTGTATACATCCATACACATATAAACACACACATATATATATGTGTGTGTATATATATACACGCACACACATATATATACACACACACATAGACATATACATACATGTATTTATATATAAAATATATAACACATACAGGCATATGCAATACATACAGTTTATATCTATATCTAACTATAATGTGTAATATACATACAAACACATATTATGCATAATTGTATATCTATCTTACACACTTTTTGTCTCTACAAAACTGATTTCATAGGTCATTTAATCTAATAGACACTGCAAACCTTATTATAATTTTGAGGGGTTTTTTTGGACTTTCTCATCAGACTAGAAATTGTGGAGTTTCTGTGAAGAGTTAGATCTGTCTTTCTACTTTTGTATCTCCAAATCTCTCATAGTAGGCATTCAGTAAATACTTACTACATGATTTAATTAATGTTATGAAAAGTCATATAATATTCTTTACCAGAATTTGCATTTAGAAAAATATTGACCTTTGTAGAAAGCATAATTCTGTTACTTATGCATAAAAAATATTTACTAAAGCTTTCAGAAATAAGCTCTCTTATTTGACTTTAGACTTTTAATATTTTAAAATAAATTGATGAGTTTATGTAATGCAATTTCTGTAAATGGATAGGAGAGTAGAATAATGTATTTTATATGATATCATCCAATATATCTTGATTATAACAGAGGTTCTCAATATTTGTATGTCATCTTGAATTACTCTATAGGTAAGAATTTGTTTTTCTAATTTAAATTTATGGGAAAATTTGGTTTTCATAAATGATAAATATTCTTCAAGAATTAAGGAATTATCTTAGGTAAGCAATCATTTTTCTGAGAGTTGCATAACTTATAAAAGAGACTCATGTTCAACAATGAATCTTACATGTGTAGAACATTTCATTGTATATGCCAGTATCTAATGCCTGATAATCTGTGGTGGAGTTGAAGTGGTGATGCTAGTTCTGGGGAACGTCTGCAAATACAGATGAAGCTCACCAAGCCGCTGTTCACTTCCTGCTGTGTGGCCCGGTTCATAACAGGCTATGGCCCAGGAGTTGGGGATCCATGATATATGCTGCAGCAGACTCAATACCACATTTGGAAGAAAAATCTCATTCCTCCTCTTGTTATTCTGGAGTTTGCCTTTATATGGAAGTCAGTACTCTTCTATTTGAGTATGAATGTTTTATCTATCTTTCATCTTTCATAAATGATTAATAATTTCCTAATTCCCCATGATTCTCTATTAAATTATATACTAGATTTTGCAGCAGTATAGAATCACTGCCCACCAGGTGGTCAGTCAAGTGTTCTAATGCTGACCTTACTCCTGCTCAGTCATACTAAAATCTCCACAAAGAGCAATGACCTTCAGGAAAGAGGATTTGCTTGAAATATTTACTTTCCATCTACTCTAGAGTCTAATCTTTGCTTAATCTGAATATTGAAAGAGTTACATATCACTTTGACCCCCCAATAGGGTGCTTTTCTTGAATTATAATATATTATTTTTAAAGCCATGTTATTCTTATAGTTTTATTTATTTTAAGGATATGTGAGATTAAATTTCTCAGGACATAAAAATAAATTTATCCAGTGTCAGTACCAGGAATAAGTATTTGATATGTTCACTGCAATTTGTTAATTTTATTTTGCAGAACTTGAATCATGTTTTTTATTGTATTTACTCTCATTGTCTAAGTAGCAGCTCACAAGATTAGGAAGTAAAAGTCTGGGTCTCTTGTTCTAGATCAGAGAAAAGTTCCTAATTCTTGCAAGAATCCTGTAGATGCAGCTTCCCAGTTGCTCTGAAGATAAAACAAACTTATTTTAACTTATTTTACTGCTCAGGGGAAGCCCAGCATGTAGTAAGGCTAGATGAGTAACATAATAATAAGTTTTGTTTAAAGAGTACTAGGGCGTTAACTAGATGTGTAGCATGGTTTCTGCAGGACCTCTGTTCTGTGGATAAACTTTCAAGCTATAAAGAAATATAGTTTTCCTGAGTCAGCCTTCTGGCTCAAAAACAGTCTCCCTGTCTTCACTTAAGCATAGATGTCCTCACTTAAGGATAAATGAGAACAACTGCTTATCCTGGAGTCAGTTCTTCTGACCATGTGTACTGGCTTCAAGTCTCCCAGTCTACTTGGAAGCAGACTCTTGGCTCCTAATCACGTAAGTCAGCCCTCCTGGCTTCTAACCTGCTGTTTCGTAGTCAGAAAGTCCCACCCAGCTGCTCTTCTGATTACTTACCAAAGCATAGCACCTTGTATCAGCAAATGATACTTTTTAGTTTAAATAATCCTCTTGAAAACCCAAAGAACCATAACACTGAATAGAACTGAGGATAGTTAGTTGCATAGAATAAAGAAATCAATGGTGTTATTAAAGCCATAGTATGTTAAAATTTGACACATATTTCTCTTGATGCATAAATGGCTTAAAAGGCATGAGTTATATTTGAACCTATTTATATTATGAAATTCTTATGAAAAGAAAGATTTTCTAGGAAGAGTTAGCTCTATGAATTTATCACTACTATCTCATTGCCATTTAATAAGAAATATTTAACTCTTTAGGAGATTATCTCAGATACTGGACATGGGCATTTCTTTGTCAAATTAACAGAAAAAAAGTAAGAATTAAATATTACTAATTGACAAATAAAAGTTGATTCTTAATAGTTCTTATCGAAAGTGATGAAATCAGAATTAAATACTATAACACTGGAATTTTTTCTTCATCATGTATTTTTAAAATAACCTATTGGTAGAGGAAGCCATTTGAAGAAAGGTTCCATTACTTAGAAATAGTGAACTGTCAACTTGTATTAAATTGTGAAAACAGATTAAAATGAAAACGTAAAGTGCCAAGCTTGTTTTAGAGTTAAAGAAATCATATTGGCCTATCGCCAAAATATTTGCTTCTAAATGTCATCTTTAGAACAATTTTTTAAACCCACTGCGATTGCCTCTCCCTCCTCTCAAATCCCAGCAGGCTAAAGCAGACCGCACATAGTCCCACACAGATGTAGACAGAGAAACTGCTCATTATCAATCAGCGAACACAAACAAGTTGAAGACGGCTCAGTTCCCCCCCGTTAAAGGTAAAGAGGCTTAAAACTCCGAAAGAGTTTATTATTCTGGGACTGAGATCGTCAAAGTCATTTGATTTTTGACTTGCACAGTAGCCACAAAGGTTAGATTGAGGTTAAGTTTCCCAAATAAAATGGAAGCAATTAAACAGTTAAATAATGTTGCTTTATGTTTTGTTTTTAATGCAGATACAAAAGAAGTATTAATGGAATGAAATGTAATGTTTATATCTCTAACAAAAGTGATACAGAAGAAATTGCCTTTTATGCTTAATTACATGTTTTTTAAATAGTATTTTTTCAGTAAAAATCACACCAGAATAGTATTTATATATATAGCCAATAACTGATTTTTGTAAGTCCTGTCTCTTTATAAAAAGATGTCTAAGGACTTCTGAAGTCTATAATTTTTTATTAGGCTGGAGAAAATCAACCTTGTTGAATGAGATAATAATATTACTTATGTTTGTTTGAGTATAGTCAATTAGAAAGAAAGCCAGTCACAGAGTCAGAAGACCTGGATGCCGCTGGTTTCCCTCCCTAAGAGCATTATGCGAACATAACATACTTTATTTTATACGACTTATTTTCAAATTTGTCATCTCACTAAGTAGAAGTAATGTATATAACATAAAGGAACATTTGATAAATAACAATTTTACAAAAAAGGAAACACAGATTAGGTAATTTGCCCAAGACCACATATTTAGTAAAAGTTGGAGCCAGGCTCGAATTCACTTCTATTTCCGTATATGTCATGACATCAGACCTTGAATTATGTCTTCTTATGAACCATAGAGTATTTGTATCATTAATTGAAAAAAAAGTTTTGATGGTGTTCTTAAAGAATAACTTTTTAGCATTATAAGCAAGTTGACCTACTATACTAAATCTTGTATGTCTGAAAAAAAAAAAAATAACTTACCACCATGAGGAATGGAAGACCTGGATGTGTTGATTATATTTGCATGTATTGGCAAAAAAGAAGTTTAAAAAAAAATGGACTGTGACCAATACAAGTTTCCTCCTAACTAAATTCCTTTTCCAGGTTGATCTTAATTGCTATTCTACGAACAAATGCTCCCTTGCCTTAGGTTAATGTAAAAGACTTTCAGTGTAGAGGGGTTAATAAAATATGAAGGATATATTTGTAGAATGGCTCCTTCTGAGATTCTCTAGATAGTGGACAATCTTCCGGTACAGTAGCTGGAGAAAAGTGAGGAACAGGGCTCCTTTGAGGAACCAGAGGACTGGCATCCAGCAAAGTTAGAAAAGCATCTTATTCTTCTGAAACAGGAAGGGAAAAAAAAAAAAAAACTAAGCTGCATAAAATATTGCACATGATTTGCCAAATACAGACACACCCATGTTTCCTGTTTCATATGAGGTTAGAATATGGATCACAGATGTCAGACAAGTGTGGCCTTGCTCTGACCCATATCATGCCACAAGGGAAGGACCAGTCACTCTGAGGAGCAGTTTTTTGTTTTTGTTTTTGGTTGTTGTTGTTGTTGTTGTTGTTGTTCTTTAAAGCCCTACTCTTCCTTATAGTGAGAAAACTGGGCTATTAAAAGTCTTAAGAAATCTTTTTGTGAAAACACTCTCAATATACACAGTGTATTTTTTTTTTTATTAAAGACATCAAAGAGTGGGAATTTTTTAGGTATTATGCTTAAAGAAAAGCTTTTACCACTATAAATAATCGTTGACATGCTGTTTATTGAAATATGTGTCTGAAAAAAATACATTAACTATTGTAGATAATGGGGCTAAAAAATGCAGTTTTTATCTTTAGGCAGAATAAGTAGAGACAAATTTTAGAGGAAACTAAATTTATATCTGCTGACTCTCAAAAAAAGACAAGTGAGTGTTCAGTTTATGGTAAAATATTTTCTTGACCACACGCCACAACTTCCCAGCAAAGGTTACACAGCTCTTACTTCGCTTTCATTGTTGTGAAGTATTTGCTTGCTGGAGCATTTGACACATGCACATGAGTGATGCAAAAAGTATCCGTACTTAATTTATCAGAATGGTGTGGTCAAGAACTTGAAGTGTTTTAAAATTCCTTTTCAATAATTTTCTCTCAGATAAAATATTAACTGCCTTTTTAAAAGACAAGTTGTAAATTATTAGAAGAGAAAGAAGAGGATTGAAGGGAAAAAGTGGACAAACGCAAACTAGGATTAATTGTATTTATTAAGTGCTAGTTATGTCTGTCATTTACCGGAAAAGAGACCACAAATTCCAGTCTCTATCTTGAAATAATAAAGGTAGGTAGTATGTAAAGTTATTTATCTGTTTCTTGGATGATGAAAGGAAATGACTATGCTGCCCAATACAAAGCAGAAAGTAGTTCAATGCATCACTCCCCCTCTCCCCAACTATAAAGGAGCTAGTTAGTCTATTCATGCAGATGTATCCAGAAAATAAATCATGCCTAAAGGATCTTGGAATAATTTAAACTCAACATTTATTTTGCCTTCTAAACACTGAGTCAATAAACATCTGTAGTTTTTAAGTTGTTCTAAAATTCAGACTTTCTGAGCAGCAGCACTCTTCTAGACAGCTACCTGATGGTAGTAGTGGTGGTGGTGGGTGCTGTGGTCCTGAGTTTGGTGGCTCAATAAGTTTTTTCAAAGAATTTAGGAAGTAGAACAGCTATTTATTCATCATCTTACAGATATTTCCCTTCTGTTCTTCCTCTGTTGACTGGCCAGTCAAAATCTTTTGGTGTACATTAGAAAATTTTATCACTCTTTATTGACTTACCTCTATTTAACTAAAGGCTTTTGTTATTGAAATTTATTTTCTTTAAAAATCAGATAATTTTTTTCCCAATTACAAATGTTATACACACCAACTTTGGAATATCCATTAAATCTAGAAGCAGAAAGAGAGAGAGAGGGTTGCTACTTTTTTATATTGTTACTTTTTCAATTTTTTCTAAAATCTAAAATATGATGAAGAGATGAGAGACAAATACGCCAAGCTGTTACTGTTGGTAAATACTATGTTCTATAATATTTTTCTGTAAAGTTAAAATACCTACATTTAAAATTATTTTAAATCCCAAAACCTTATTGTGGAATGCTAGAGATTAAAAATACGAAAACTAATTCACCTATACAGCTACCTCTCAGAATTACTTTAAAAATTTGATAATAAGTTTTTCTATGTTTGCTCTTTAAGTATGTTATGATATTTTGTTAGTTTGTTTTACTATTCACAAATTTTTTCATATACTGTACAATTTGATCTTAGTTTTTTTAAGCATTCATATTTCACTCAATTTTGCCACCAAAAGCATGCCTGATGTCATTAATTCTACTTAAAAATTATAATTTATAATCATATTGCATTGTATCATTTTGTAACAATTATACGTCTATTCTATTATTAGACATTTGCATGATATTCAATCATTTTCAGCTGAAAATAGCACTATGATATAAGAATTTTGATATAATAATTTTGTTTAAATCATTTTGATAACTTCCTTGAGAGTAACTTTTAGAAGTTAAATTACAAGGTCACATACAATAAACACATAGTTCTTATATGTAACAAACTGTTTTCTAAAATGTTATAATTTCTCTTATGAGAAGAGTTTATTAGTGCTTAATTTATTACACTCTCCCCTAAACTAAGAAAAATAAATAGGGTGTGAGATTTTTGTTAATTAAAGGACAAAAAAATATTAGCTCACTTTTATTTGCATTTATTTGATTTCTTTTCAAATTGAACATTAAATATATATGCGTATTTTATGGTCCCTTGAATTTCTTATTTTAGAGATAGCCTTGCTATAACCAGGGTGTTGGAAATTTGTTTTTTTAATATATAGATTGGAATTATTAATCTTGTGTTATATTTGTAACAAAGCAATATTAACAGTTTATATTTTATTTTATTTTTGGCATAAATAAGTGTAAGATTTTATAAGTCAAGTGTTTTGTGTGTTTTTCACCATTTTTCCATTGTGTTAGTGCCGGAAGTTCCTTGGATTAATTTCCTAGGATTGCAGTAATAAATTACCATAAAATGATGTCTTAAAATAAAAAAATATATGCCCTCACAATTCAGGAGGCCAGAAGTCCAATATCTGCATTACTGGGCCAAAAGGAAGGTCTGTAGGGCCACACTCCTTCTAGAGGTTCTAGGAGAAAATTCATTCCTTTCCTCTTACAATTTCTAGAGCTGTCTTCCTTGACTCATGACTCATGGCATTGCCTCCATTTGCAAAGACAGCAAAGTAACGTCTTCAAATCTCTCTTTCTTGTTTTTTATCTTCACATGGCATTCTACCTTCTGAGTGTGTGTCTAATCTCCCTCTGCCTCTCTCTTGCAAGAACACTTGTGATGGCATTTAGGGCCCACTTGGGATAACTCAGGGACTCTCCTCTTCTCAAGGTTTTTAACTTAACCGCATCTGCAAGAATTTTGCCATTTCAGATAACATTCACAGTTTCTGGAGATTAAGACTTTGATATCTTTGGGTGGCCATTATTCAGCCTACTACAATCTATTTTTTTTTTTTGTAAACTATTTTTAATGAGATATATGGTCACTTTTGTATTTTTTTAGTCTTGCAATTCTCTCTCACTCTACATTTGAATCAGTTATATTTAGACTAACTTTGGTATTTCTTATATTTACAACAAATATTAATATTTATTTTTAAATTCTGAATATTTAGCTATGATTTAGGTCTAAAATAGTTATTTAAAGCACTTGAGAATCTATATGATATTTTCGTATTATAGTTATACATACTGCTTTTAAAGCACTTATTTTTAAGACTAATATTACCGAAAGAAAATGTGTGTTCTGCCTATAAAATTATAGAAAAAATAACTATTTATCATATTGTATTAAATCTTAACATTTACTTAGAGATGGTAAATATTTTTATAATCACTATTTTTTTTTTTTAATCAGAATAGTCTTTACTTTGACTCTTAATAATGCAAGTAATGATTATGTATGAATCTCTACCATGTGTGGAAGTGAATTCATTTAAAGATTGAATTCCGAAGATGATTAAGTCAGTAAATGTTTTGTCTTTAATTCTAAATCTTTGGATTTAGTGCCTCATTATATTCCTAAAAATATGTAAAAAAAAAAAAATTCTAACCACAGTTGTTTTCTTTTAAGATCCAATTTTTAAGCTATAAAAATAAATTGCTACCTATAAAATATAAATGATATTACATTTTTAGTCAGAAAGATAATCAGATGCTTTAAAAAATAAATTTATTATGCAAGATTCTCAAAACTTATTCTGTTAGTAATTATTTAAACAAATAACAGGTCTAATATTTTTTAAATATCATCAATTACCAATGAATTCCATTTTTCTTTGATATTTGTGTGTAAATAAGTATGCTGCTTAGCTACATAGGATGGATAACTTACAAAATGTTTGGAGGATACAGTTATCTGTGGGCAAAAGATTATAATTTATTTGCAAAAAGTTTTTACTGAAATTTTTCGGATAAATTGTCTACTGTTTCATAAATTGAAAAGTAATTTTCTAATGAAAATTAAACTTTGGATTAAGTAGATATCCAATAAGCTACTAATTATACGTATATTATATGTGTGTGTGTGTGTATATATATATATATACACACACACACATACATATATACATATATATTTCTATATATTTTACCTAAAGCAAATATGCGTATTTACATAATCATGGAATATTGCAAGCTATTCTGAAATATGTGAATCTATCATTCAAATTGAAAAAAAAATTACTTTAGTATTCCCATTACAATATACTTTTTTGGGTCTATATTCTTAAAGTTCTTGAATTCAAAACTTGGCTTTAAATCATTGTACCTTTCACAAATATAGTTAAAGGAGAGAGATGCCTATATATGAACTTTCACAAACAGGTTTACATATGGAGTGAAATATTTAAAATTATTTTGGAAAACAGAATTAGCATATAAAAGCTTTGCATCTCTATTTTTACTTGTAAAATATTAAGTTGTTTAATATTATATAGGAATGATTACCAGTAATTTATTCATAAGCTACCATTCCTCCTTTTCTGAAAACCAAGATTTGAGACAGCTGATTAAAATACCTGACTACAAATTAAATGGAGGAGAGGGGTAAAAATGTATAAGTTTAAAGCAGTTAGTAATATGTATTTGGTTCTACAGTTGTTTACTTTGAATAGTATCTTAATCATGACAATTTAACAGAGGTGTGATATGGAAGGTATTATTACACAGTCAATTAGTCTAAAAATCACAAGATATTAAGATTAACTGATATGTTAATAACTACTGATATATAGATTGGCAAAAAGATACATAATACATAATACATAGAAAGATATATATATATACATATATATATATATACATATATTGATATATATCAATAACAACTGATGTATAAGCCAAAGTGAAAAGTATATTTACTGCTGTTGTTCAATCCAATAGTGTATTTTTAATCAAGCACAATTTGTACTGTATTTGTCAATTTTCCATAGTGTAATATAAATAGTTTATTTAATTTTTTAGATAAAAGTATCCATTGCATTTCAAATATTCTTTTAAAATATGCTTTGTAGCATTTATAGTATTCAAATTTAATATAATAATTTCAAATATATTAGAACCTGATTCATAGGAAATAATTTTCTTTATCAGGGTACTACAAAATAAAAACATTAAGTTTATTTTCAGCTCAGTCATTGCTTCACTTAACAATTCACTTGATTACACATTCACTATGATTTTTAACAAAATCTTACTATTGAAGTAATACATAGTTCACTATTTCACATTTTCTAATATGAATCACATCATTATACACTTCCTATTTTTATACCAAACAAAAAAGGAAATGAAGCTTGTTTCTCCTTCCTCAGAGTGGAGTTAAGAAAGTTATACCTGTTAAACTGATGAGAAAACCAAGATGGGATGATAATAATTGTCTTGTCTTTTGTCATAGAGCCAATTAGGGTTGATGAAAAGTTGGAACCCTAATTTCTTGCCTTATAGGTCACAACATTAGTAAGTAATGGGCTAGTTTTAAACCTATATCACTTGGCCTAAAATCCAGGCCATTTAGTCTCTGACATTAACTTTAAATATTAGAACTTGCTGAAACTCTGATTACCAGAAAGTATAGAAGTTTAAAGCCACCTGATTGTAGAGGAATAGTTTTAAAGTTAATTGAAGCATAATTGAATATGCACGTTGAAGACTTAAGGCCCCAATTTGACCTTGTTTAATTTTAGTTATAATTTAATTTTCTTTAATCACATCATAAGTATGTTAGCATATAAATTAATATTTTAATAATTATGTGTATATATACTTTTAATTTAGATAATGTAGTTGTCTATAAAATGGTTATTCCTTTACTCAATAATAATCAGCTTTCGGAGAAAGGTTGATCACTGATATCTAGAAAATAATTTTCTTTTCATTTTCTCTAGAAGTCTAGTTCATACTGTCATCTATTTCCACTGGTGTAGACTTTATTGTGGCTACTATATATTACCCACTGTCCCATACTCAAGTTCATTTGAAAATTCAGTCAACATGCCTCTGAGGCACTCTCATCTGCTATTGCCCACAAATCACCTGTGCTTCACCAAATCTAGCCTACTCAGTATTTCATATACGACCTTGCTATTTGTCCATCTAGTAACCTGTAATCTTACTGTCTTCTTTTTATAGATGCTTTCTGATAGCACTTCGGGAATGATGATTTTCACTCTCATCTCCATTGCCAGAGAACTTTTTTAAAAAGCATCCCTGAGACATGTTTCTTTTAATTGATTGTGTATGAGTCTCAGTGCAGTGTTTTAACTGTAGTACACCATAGTGACTAAAGACATTGAAGCATGACAATCAAAGGAATGATACAAAATTAATAATTACCTGTATTCCCAGTGAATACCAAACTCCTTATCTCAGTCAAACTAATGCCATAGTTCAAAAATCCAGGCATTTTAAAAGAATGTCGCTCTTCATTTGCAGCTAATAAAGTATCAGGAATATGAGTATAACTTGTGAATGAAAAATGAAGTTTCAAGGGTTGAAATGACATATTGAAGGAAGTACCTGGAATTTCAAACTAATGTATTAGTGATATTCTTTCTGTCTTGCAAAAGAGAGCCACCATAATCAGATCAGAACTTTAGCAACTTAATGCTAATGACTGTGTGACTGAAAGAAAAGAGAATTAGACATTTCTACTAGTAGCTATTTTGGATATCTAGGAGAGAAGTGATCAATATCCAAAATAGATTAGTGTAGTTGGGAGTGTAAAGGAAATAGCACCTCATCCGAAACTTTACTTCATTTGCTCACTTACAAATATGTGATAGACACATTAAAGATAGGGTGACTAATTACGAGGCATGAGGGAAAAGGAAGTTAAAGAAGTCTGGAGTTTTAAATTCAAGTGAAAGAAAATGAAAGAATAGCAATGCATTTAAAAATGAAGTCACTGGAGAATGAAAATTTGGAAGAGAAACTAATGAATTCTAATCTGTGGAGTTCAAGGTAACTTCAGGTTTGTTTTGTGCAGTAAACAGCAAGCTGTTAGGCATGTAGCTTTGATATTTTAATAATAACTTGAGATTGATTCAGTAAGGGCCATATTTGAAATCATAGAAGGGAAATAGATTAATGAAGAATATGTAGCGTGAAAAGGAACACACGGTGAATATGGAACCTAGAAAATGACTGTAAATAGGGAACAAATGGAATAAGATAATGAAAGAGCTTTAGATGCAATGTTATTAAAAAGTGGTTTAAAGTAGCCATGATGTTAATAAGGACACATAATTAATCATGTCAGACTTCTCAGACTGTTGTATTTACTTTTTCTGCAGTTTTGCATTTATTACTTGTGCTGAATTATGGCTGTAACATTAGCATTACAACAAACAATTTGCCAAACAAGACCAATAACTGTGGTTTTACAATACTTTATAAAAATAAGAACTCTTTTTTAACTACAGAATCTAACAGATTCACATGATACCCACAATATTTTCAATTTATTATTGATTAAAAATATCTTACGATTTGAGCAGTCTTAATGCTGAAGTTCTACCAGGGCCCTGAACTTCTTTAAATGCAGTTGTATCTTTGCTTGGCAGAATTTGCCAAACTATCACATCACTTAGAAAACACAGCAAAAGGTATTATTTTAAAAATATTTTACTTCTTGATTTAGTGTTATATAAGTAAATCTTAAAGAAAATAGAAAAAATCTACTTTGCTTACTACAAGTAGTCATGGAATGAGATAGCATTGTGGTGTTATTGAATATATCATTCTATGATTGAAATGTTTCTCAAGGCTTTTAGATGTTTTGGCTTACTTTTTTGTTTATTTAAATGACGATTCTCCCATTAATTTAAATCATATTTATTGACCAATTTCTTTTGTCCTGCACAAAATTTGCATACTTGTAAATTTGTCTATGAAATTTCACTACTACTATTCTATAGTAGTCTGTATACATTTAATCGTCATAATAATCCTATGAAGTATATGGTATTTTCTTTTATTTTTTTGTATAAAAAACTAAACACAGAGAGGTTAAATGAGTAGTGAAAATCACACACACAATAAGGATGTGGGTTTGGGTT
Source organism: Pteropus alecto (assembly GCF_000325575.1). Classification (NCBI taxonomy): domain Eukaryota; kingdom Metazoa; phylum Chordata; class Mammalia; order Chiroptera; family Pteropodidae; genus Pteropus; species Pteropus alecto. The sequence goes on from NW_006494610.1 coordinate 5,810,327, forward strand.
TTAAAACATGTTTAAAAGCATTTCTGCTTTGCTAATGCATTCACCAGAAACATAATTTTTACCTACGAGAATAAATGCAAGAAAAGTTTTGTTCTTGACCAATGAATGTTAACAATAAAAAAAAAAAAAAGAGAGAGAGAGAATAGATAAACTGAAGAAACATTGTATGATTAAGAAATTCCATGTTGCCCTGATTTTTATCTTTGGTCAGACCAAGTCTTTAGGTCAGCAAATAGGACAAGGAAAGTCTACAAAGTTATTGAAATAACCTGAAAAAAAGAATAGAACAACTCCAAGAACATTCAACCTTAATCACTTGTCGTTTTCCTGTCTAAAGCAATATTCTTCATTAAATTTTTTTATTACTTAGTGTATATTAAGAAGGGACTTGAATATATCAAAAGCTACAGAGGCTGTCCTAAGGAAAGAGCTGACCCTTGGCTCAGACTCCTGGAAAGAATCTGAGGCGATGCTGAGAAGGGAAAGTACCTACTGCAGCAAGAAGAACTGTTTGCCAAATAGGAACCTGGGTTTGTATAAAGCATTATCTTAACGCTTACATAGAACTTGGGGGCATTTTAAGAAAATGAATGAAAATACAAACATCAAGTGAATTTTGTAAGAAAATTAAAAGGAAAAAATTAGAAGGAAAACTTGTCTCTTAGACAAGTTTTGTGAGATCGAATACAATGTATTCCTAGGTACCCGGGGTTAAAATAAAGAAAAGAACGTGCCAAAAGCAGGGAGAGTGTTGCTCTTACGAAAGGATAGCTGTTGGGTATAAGTTGTTACTTTAGTTCAAATTGTCTATATCTTTACTGCTGTGTGTATGTGCGCATTCACGAGCGTGTGTGTCTGTCGGCGTCTGAATGAACATTATGTCACAAAGATGTGCTCAAATCTGTTATTCTGGCTGTGAATTCTTACACTTCTGTTTGGAAAACTGGATATTTTTTCTTTCTACATTTAAAAGTGTGCTTTCAGTTGCAGGCAATTTTTTAAAATATTATATTAATTGAACTGAATGTTTTATCACATTTGAACCTCATTAAGTGATACTCTTCATTTTTTTTATTATCACGTGTTAATAAAGCTATATGAGCTTTCTTTTAATAAGTATTTTATTTAACAATTATCATATATATGCACATACACATACTATATATATATATATATATACACATACGCATACATCCTTTTGTTTTCAATACCATTTCTCTCTCTCTCTCTTTCTCTCTCTCTCTCTCTCTCTCTCTCTCTCTCTCTCTCTCTTCTCCTCTAAGAACCAAGGCTAAGAATTACACTATATCCCCCGTGGGGTGGGAGGGGGGTGCATTTTTCTATTTTCCAAAATGAGATGGTCACTTTTCAGGATCTGAGGTGATTTCCTACCCATCTTGGCCTTGGCTTTGTCTCCTGTCCCTTATACTCGGCCCATAAAAGTGCATACTTCTTCTCAACAAGCATAGGCCAATGGCCCCAGGGTGCTGCTAATTTATCTCACAGGATTGAAACTTTTGAGACATTTCTGGCCTCAGAAGTTTTGTCATTCTTCCTACAACTTTTTTTTATTTGTTTTTTTTTTGCATCTCTGTGACATTGGCAACTTTTCTATGAATACCTGGTATGCCATGTTAGTTAGCATTAAAATACTGCAATAATGCTCTCCTTAAAAATTAATGGAAAAGATGCAATTTCATCCTATTTTAGAGTTTCAGGATACTATTACCACCTCTTTTATTATTTTCACTCCCTGAAAAATTACCATCTAAGAGCTTCTCTTCTTTCTGAATGTGTTCAGTTTTCAGGTGACTTATGGTCTCTCTCTATCTAACCTCATGGATTCTCCTTCCTGGCCTACATTACATGCAAGATTGTGATCTATCTCCACTCTCTCTCTATTCATACCCTGCAGATAGACACATATTTATTGGCTACTTCTGTGATCTAGGCACTGTGCTTGGAACTGAGGTAATAAGGCAACTAAATCACATTTTCTGTCATCAGAAGGTCAAAGGATATTTATAAAATCATATGGTAAATAAAACATTTCATTACAGTGAGGTACATGCAAATGAATATATGTAGATGCACCAAGGTTGGTGTGATTCACTACATCTGTGAAATTCAGGAATGGCCGCAGGGAAAAAATATCAGGTGAGGAGATTTATAAAGTATAATTAGAGCCTTTCAGTCAGAATCAGAGCAGCATGGCAATCTGGCCAAATAATTAGATTGTGCATATATACTTCACTGAGATACTGAAAAGTTTGTAGTAAATTGCAAATAGCTTGGAATAACTGGAACAGACTGCTAACAGAAAGATGTTAAAACATAAAAATAGAAATACAAAAGCCATATTATTAAGTCTACTTTAGAATGCTAATGAAAGAGAAGGCATTGAAAGACTTGTGTAAGAGAATAATATTAATAGTTTTTTTAACCAAATAAATGTGTAATCAAAATTAATGCGAAAGTATAATCAAGAGACATTAAGATCTAAACCCAATAAAGACAATGGTAGCAGGTATAGGAGCAGGTCTAGACAAGTAAGATCAATAAAAGCAGAAAAAATATGGTGATCGATTAGATAAAACATACTGGGAGATGCAAGAGCTAAAATAACTGAAAGGGCATGATTGACTTGGATTTCAGTATTATTGTATACATTGGAGAAAGATACAGAGATGAAAGAGTGCTTTATTTGGGATAATAATCAATTTAAACTTTGTCCTTGTTGAAGCTGAGTTCCGTAGAGGATATCTATGTGGATATTTCTCTGAAACAGATAGAAATATGAATTTTGGAGTTTGAAGGAGAGTTATAGGTCAAAATATACTTAATAGTTGAAGTACTTTTTTAAAAATAATGATACTACAAAAAGCCAGGAATAAAAATTTGATTAAAAATGAGGATATAAAGAAATTTCTCAGTCAACAGAGATAATGGGAGAGGGAGAGACAATAGATCTATAAAATGGGAAAGTTCACTGAGATCTCTGTGATGGAAAAGAAAGAAGGGGATGTTCCAAGTAGTTGATCAAGATTTAAATGCCAGAGATTTGAAATAAGAGGCTAATTGAATAATTAAATCATTAGTAATCTACTTAAGGCACTCTGTTTATTGCTGAGAACTGAGTAATGAGTGGGGATAAGATTGGAGATAGTCCTAGTTAACTCCTCATCTGAAAAGGTTGACTGTAAAGAAAAATGGAGATTGGTTCACAGCAAGAGGAAGACATAGGAAAGTGGGGGAAGTTAATCTTTATTTCCTTTGCTTTTCTTTTTTTCTCATAAGGCCAGGAAATTGAGCATGTTTGTCAACTTGAAAGAAAAGAACCAAAGAAAGATGAAAGACAGGAAGTATAGCAGAGATAACAGAGAAAAAAGGTGATGTGAATTCATTCATTCATGGGTATACACGAAGGGTCAGAAATCAATAGTTTTATATTGCAAAACTCAAGGTAAAATTTTATTATTTTTTCTCCATGCTACAAGAAACTTTCAATTAGCACCTAATTAAATGATATAATTCTAGAAATATAGGACTTGAAAACATTGAAAATTTATAGAGGCTACAAGATTTCATTATGGTAGTCACCACAAAGTAAAAGAAAAAAAAAAAAAATTTACAGAGATTCCAGCTGGGAAACAAAATTCCACCAAATGACATGTTGTACTTAATCAGCAGTCCAAGATTAAATTGGATTGATAATGACTGAAGGAAAAATAACATATTTATCTGTGAGATTCTAGTAACTGTCATTTCACTAACAACGTATAAAAGAAAAATTACTCATAGACAGTACTTTTTTGTGAATTTCATTTTTGATGTTAGTGATATTAAACTTCTAAAATATGCTTTGTGACTATCCACGGAAAATAGATGTCTGTATTACAGTATGCCTCCACTTATTCTCAGGGGATATGTTCCAAGACTCCCATTGGATGTATAAAACCTAAGATAGTACAAAACCCTATATGTACTATGTCTTTGCCTGTACATACATACCTTTGATAAAGTTTAATTTATAAATTACACACAGTAAGAGATTAAAATAAATAATAATAAAATAGAACAATTCTAACAATATATTGTAATAAAAGTTATGTGAATGAAGTCTTTCTATCTCTCTGATAAGAGGGCTACTAAGTGACTAAGAAGCAGGTAGTATATACAGCATGAATCCTCTGGACAAAGGAATATTTATGTCCTGGATGGGATAGAGTAGGACCGTGCAAGATTTCATCATGCTACTCAGAATGGCACAAAATTTATAAGTTATAATTGTTTATTTCTGGAATTTTTCATTTAATACAATGGTTGACTCTGGATAACTGAAATCTTGGAAAGCAAAACCATGGATAAGAGAGCACAACTGCTTTTTTATCAAATGAGAAAGAAACTTGAAAAAATATAAAACTTTTTTTTTTACTAAATATAATACAAAATTTTAAAGCAACTTTGCTACTATCTCAATATGTGAACAGCTATTTTTAGTGTGAGTCTCTATGCTGTTAATTAAAATTGAAAAAAAAAAGTGATACGAAAGACAATTCCAAATAAGTACAAAAGTAAGTTATGTGCAAACACATGCACTGTTGTTATAAGAGTCAAAGTCCCGGAAGAAACAGTTGGCACACTCAAAAATGGGTAACTCGAAGAAAGTTTCATGAAGAGTCATTTACAAATGTGTGGGCCAAGTGTAGGAAAATCATAAAGGACAGTTCAGTATTCCAGACCTTTAGTAGAAGATGCTATGACCAACCAAAGATTGAAGAGAGGAAGAAAGGTAAAATTGTCTACAGAACTTGGAGAAAGAGACTGGAAGCATGCTGCCAGCTCAAGAAATCCTTCAAGAAGAAAGACAGGAAAATAAACATGGCACCTTCCTCCCTTCATCTTTTTTCTCACATATTCTGTTCTAATGTTGGTAATCCCCACTGGCAAACCCCAGATAGAAGCCAGAGGACACAAGAGGCAATTAATCGAGTTTATACCTATACTGTTAAGCTTTGGGGGCACAAAGAAGAGAGGATAAAATATGGAGAGGATTCATGAGGGGAAATAGAAGATATCTAGCACAGACATAGTTTATGTTTAACATTAATAATGATGTAATGTTTAATAAAAAGTTTCTTATTAACCCTAATCAATAAATACTAAATAAACAATTAAAGAATATCTGGACCATGGGATATCCTAAGTCTCCTTAAGGTTCCTAAATCTTGACCTCGCATTTAATAAAATTATTTCTATTTTATCTCTAGTTCAACACTTACTAAACTTCACAGTCCCCAGTCCACCATGACTCAGACCTCCATTTACTCCTGGCTCAATTAACTCATGCAAGCCCATTGTACTCTGCCTTCTTTAGTACCCCATTTTAGAGCACATCTATGCTGTTATACTTCTGCATCCCACCAACCCCAGCCATATCTTGCCTTCCATACAGGTAGAGCAGAAATTCTTATCAAAGCATTAAAGGGGCATTTTATGTTTGAGTTTTTCTTTGTGTCTTATTATCTGTCCCCTTCTCTTACCAACTCTATGCAAGATTTCAACTACCCTACCCTCATCACCGCCACACACACATCACCTATTAGCCACAGTATCTAAGAAAGAAGAAATTACTCAATAACAAGGATTTCAGGTTGGACAGAAGGGCAAATTTCAGCAGTCTGATGGTGAAATTACTTTGCATAGACAGGGTCTTTCTAGTCCATGCAAATCAAATCACACAGGTGGTCCTATTCGGTAAAAAAAATAATCCTCTTCCCTAGGCATCAGGACTAATACCTTTAAATAGAATGAATGTGGGGATGCTTACTCAGAGTTATTGAGGGGAAAAAAAACCAAACTCATGACTACAGGAGTTCTGTTTTCAAGGGTAAAATTAATTTAATCATAAAGTGGCTTTGATTTACCAGAGTTCAATCAAATAAATTAAGGAGATGGATAGAATGACTTCCAGTCAGCTATTTCATTAAAATGCCTTTTATTTTTTCAATTGTCAAATAAGAAACATTTATTTAAAAATACATATATTATTTATACTTATTTAAAAATATATATATTTTCTTGAAACTGTTGTTTCAAGAAAGGCGATAGCAAATAAATACTTCTTGTATCCAAGTCAGGATCACAAATCTTGCTTCCCTAGATGTTGAAAATATCCCAATGAACACTTTAATCTCTCCTGAGAAAGACTTTGTAAAGCAATCACTTGTATTTTCTTCTGTGTTATTGAATCTCGCTCTCTCTTTTTTTTTAAATAAAATCCTCAATTGAACAGAGAAAACTGGTTTTCTGCCAAAACCTGTCTAAATTGTAACCTATGCAGTTCATTTTAAAGCACTCATTTATCATTCACATATTAACCTTGTATTGGGTAGCAGCTCTCATTTCCATTGCTTTTCTGTCCTATGAAGAATAAACCTCAAGCATTAAACAAATAATGAGAGTTGGATCTGTGAGGTATATTTAATGCAAAGAGGATTTTTAATGACATCTCTATAATTAAAGGCATTAATAACTGACTATAAATCTTCATTTCTCAATGCCATTGCCATTAGGAAAAGAGTGATATGTAATTTGTACTACATGTTTTTAAGAACCTTATGCCCAAATTACCTTTCATTCCTTTAGTTTCAAATATGGGTTATTGGAGAGTAAGTATCAGATATTGATTACAGAACATTGCTATAAATATACTGTGCAGAATGATTTTATGTTTGAGTCTTTGCTTTTTATTTGAAGCATGATATCACCACCATGATATTGGCTGTAAATCTTTGCCAACTGTTGAGTGGCGCTTTAAAAATAACACATATTTTAAATAATAATATCAAAAATCTTGTAGCAACAAGCTACACTGAAAAAGTTATAGATATGAAGATGTGATTTCTACTGCATGAATACATATTCTTGTAAGCTAGCCCTTGTAACTTTATTGTAGACAAATTTTTAAAGAGCTTCAAAAATTCTATAGAACATTTGTAAGCCTAGGTTCTCTGAGTCCCTGTTTTTTTGTAAAGCTGTATAGGCTCAGCTTGTACATTTAAGAAGACTTTCTTGTAGGGTAGTCCGTAGCAAAATGTGTGATTTATGACACCTTTTCTGTTCCCTACTGCACCATTCTGAATTTATGTTCCCTGTCCTGAATCCAGTTCTTTAGGGATGGAGACGACAGAGTCTCATTCAATAGTTAATTTTTGATTCACCACACCTTGAATACCGAACACTCTTAAATATTTGGAGAGATATCGTTTCACACTTACACTTAGACTTTACTATCTTTCTACATGCTTTCTCACAATTAAAATCTACCTTATATACATACAATATGTGTATTGAAATTAAATAAGATATTTTTATATGGCTACAGTCATGCTCTCAGGGGAAATTTACCACATAGCCAACTAATAAATAATAATGTTTAAACTTGGCATCCATGACTGTTTAAGTGCTTCTCAGAAATTAGCCTATTAATCTTCATTTGACTGCTTGTAAAGTAGACAGCAAGTTATCTTATTCTTCCAATTTCTTATTATTCCACTCCAGCCGCCTAGAATTCTATACTGTTGTACCCACATCCTTGCAAGCAGGTTGTGTTCAGAAATACAGCCTGTATATCTGAAGAATAGACCACACAGGGAAATCTGTGAAATGATCCAGGGAGCTCACATCAGGCCTTCTAGGTTCTGTTTTGATGGTGAGGCACATGATTGCTGCAGGCAAAGGCATCGAATAAAATGCAAGGGCTTTGAGTCAATGAAAATCATCTCTCCAGTTTATAAACAGCCTTGCTTCTCTTAAAGGAAGTCCAGGCACCTCTTCTGCATTCATTCTTTGCTGATTGCGAAAGGAATATTCCACTAATGTTAGAACGACAAACTTTAAAAACCTGCTTTGTTACTGCCTTATGGGTCACTCAAAAAATAAATGAATAAATAAACTTGACTTTCCAAATAGATAAAATTGTTTGGATTTTTTTTAATTTTGTACCACAACTCTTGTTTCCCAGTAGAAAAACCTGTGTCAAATTGAGATCAAGCACAATGTGTAAGAAATGATAAAATGTTTATTTAATTATGGGCTGTTTATATTATACAGAGCTATGACCACAAACTCAGATTTTCTGATCATAGTTGTTTTTTTTTTTTGTAGTACATATGTTGCTTTTTTAGAATTATATTATATCTGAAACAGAATGACAAGACATACAATTAGAAGTCACGGACTATAAATCAGAAAAATCAGTTTGAATTTTTTCTGTGAAGCACAGTAAATACGTCTTCAAAGATTTCCTATCAGGGCTACAAGAAATCTATTCTCTTTCTATTTTTCCCGATTCTTCCCTTCCCCAACTTTCTTCCTTCTAATGACTTAGAGTTCTAGTACATATACCTGAGTAGAATATAAAGCAGGCTCATCTTATTTTCATTATAGGAATTGGACTATTACCTTATTACATTCAGTATTGATAGCTCACAATCCCCAAACATTCACAGATTCAAGGGGAAACCAATGACTCAATTAACTTCTACTTGAGTAGTTACCAGCTGGTGGGAAAAGGTCTGTGTACTAAGAGAGGCATTATTCAATTGGAAAGTGACAAATTAATAAGCATGAAGTCATATCCACCTCCCAGTGAGTGATGTGACAACAAATATTATTTATTTCATTAGTGGTACTTGAAAGGGTGATCAAGGTGTCCTAAATCTCTCTCAATATTCACACTGCTTAAGAAGAAATTAAAATGGAATGGACTTTGTCTTGTTTAATGGATTGTTATATTTCTTACTGTATATTTTCATTGGAATGTTTTCTCTCTGTGTCAATGCTCATTTATCAAGATGTTGTTTGTTTTTTAAACTAAAATAGAGAATACAATTAAGTGATCTTTTACTCTTTGATATATTTATGACAATTTCTTATAAATAATTAAATCTGGAGAATTCGAGGGGTTGTAAAAACACCTTAAATTGCTTTGTGCCATACAGAGTCTACAATTAGTATTGCAATGCTTAACAATTTTTTATTAATTTTTCCATAATTCACAAAGTAGCAATCTTTAATTTTTTGCAGAACCCATGTCCTTTGAGTTAAACCATCTTGTCAAGAAAGCATAAATAATTGATTTACCATCATCACTTCTTACATAGGTCACTTTTATGCTCTTCTCTATCCTTTAGTATAAATTAGTCACCTTTAAATTAATGCAACTAGAACATGAGAACAGAAAACAAATGTTGCCTTCAAATTAATGATTGAGTTAAAGATGGAGAAATATGAGATATTAATAATCCTATTTGTTTATGCTTAACATCTGAAAAATGTACAGTTGTGGTTAATTATTCTCTTTTCAAATTTTTATATATTTCTATAGAAGCCCTTTAAGATATTTCTTAGACATGTACTTTCATTCACATATTGGCTCTTGTTTTGGACAAGTTTTCGTTTTTGTAATTAGCCTTATGTATACCTGAATGTAATTCCAATAGAAGTAGTAATACAAATCTCAAGATTTTGTAATGGTGAACACTGCAACTGGGTTCAGTTAAGATAAAATTTCTATTTGGTTTCTAAAGTATGATATCATCTTATCTTTCTCAAAGTTCATGATATCTGAAATTCTCTAGATGTCATGTTAATTTTATTATCTTTATTCCCCATATTGGTTTCATATGTCGAAGCCTTAACTTTTCACATAAATATATTCCTCGGCAGAGCCTATGTCATATGGTTTTCTTAAATCCTCATTATTATTGGCTAACTCTTACATATAGAAACACAGTAAAAGTTTAGTTGAATCTTGAAATATAAGTAACCTAATTTTATTTTTGTGATATAATTATATATAATTCCATCAAATGAGTTTATTTTCTTCTAAAATGTGAAAGAATCATGATATTTAAAAACAGATTATTAGTAAGATTTGAGCTACATCAGTATGTTAACTTACGTATTGATCACAAAGAGTAGTTTACAGACCAATGTATCATGTAGGGTAAGTGTATGTACACACACACACACACACACACACATTTCTCTATATAAAAAGGTGACAAACCAGTTTTAATACTCTAATGTTTTTTTCTTTTTCCTACCTCACTTTTGAAAACATTAAATCAAGCTTGCTATAACTATGGCAGTTTACTTACTGTCAGCATTTCTTCTTCCCTTCCCTGCCTTTAGTTCTCAACCTTTTATTGAAGGTGAAAATTTCACCTCAGTCTACACCTTCTTTCTAGGTTGCCATGCTAAAGAATTCTGCTATAAAATATGTATTGCATAATGTTTCTGTTATTATAAGAAGATGTTATATTCAGAACCATTTTCAATTGTTTTAATGTGTGTTTCTGGCATAAGAATCATCTGAGAAACTTATTTAAAACAGAGATGATTATTTCTCATACCTAGGACCCTGGAGCTGAAAGTTTGGACTGCTTTCTACATATTTGTATGTTGAACAAGCTTCCCCAGTGATAACAACACACAACCAATTTTGAGAACCATTGCCTTAGCTCAGGTGTCACACGTGTAGGTGTTATGTACTTAAAGAATGATTTAATGAATAAATAAATAAGGCTGAAAAGAGTAGTTTAGAATCAATAAACCTTGGAACAAAAATAAAATTAATTTCTTGTAGGTTGCTTTGTCAGCAACTGTCATTTCCGAGCCTCTCAGTTATGCCAAACTGCTAAAGGCAATATGAAATTTTAATTTTTGTTATCTTATTATATTACATGATATTACAACTGTTGGAGTATCCTTCTTGGATGTATTCTTATGAGTCAAGTCCTCCACATTGTATTTTGATGTGCACAAGAAAGGTCTTGGTGGCCAGGTTTGCATCTAAGTATTTGTCAGTAATAATATTCCCTTCTATTTTATCCGTAAGTATCAGAAGAACTGGAAATATGATGTGATATGCATAGGTTAAAGGCTATGGTTAATGTCACAGGTATAAAACTTGAACTCTAACTTCCTTTATATATTTCAGTTTAATTTTTGTTTGATCACTGTATCATTGAAAAACATAGAATCTAAGTATCAGAAGCAATAATAACTTTTTTTATCATGATATAAATCTTGTTATTTTGAGAAGTTTCTCAGAGAGATGAAATAGAATTTTTATAGCAATGACTAGATTGTGTTAGTAAGTAATACTGTAGAGAATTATATTATCATGGCAGAGCTTTACGATATTGATATACATGATGAAGGCAAGCTTCATTGGGAAGTTCCATGTCCAGTCCCACAAGTGCTTTGTCAGAACTATGGTTATCATACTTAGAACTTTCATAGTATCTCCATATGTCTTCAACATTTATACAAAAAGGTTCACACTCTTTATACTGAGGACTGGTTTTAAGGACCTTCTGCCAGACGTCTTTACCTATTCCTTGTCAGGCCCTACATAATTAATTCATTTCACTAAGAATTGAGGTGAAAATATAAAATTCTTAGAGGTAACAAGTAAATTATTTCTTAAATATCTTTTGCAAACTTACTTCTACTTTCCATTAAAGAGACTCTTAATCAGATATCACCCTCACTGGTTTATCAGTCATCTGTTAGGGATGTGGAGCCATTATTAGAACTCAAAAGGAAAGAATTATGTACATCAGCCTCTCTGAGTGGAGCATTGAGTGCTTTCTGTGTCCTGTATACCAATGTTTTTATAAATAGTTCCTTTGTAAGTAAATCCTATTCAAAATATCCTATTTTGTATATGTCATCAATTTGCTGTTGGGATCCTAAGACAGGGAGGTATGACATGAACATAACTGTTAGGCAAGAATAGAGTAATATGATAAGGAATTTAAATATAATATTACTTTATCATTGAGAGTTGATTCAACTAAGTTATAAAAAATTAAAGGAACAAGTCACAGGAAAGTAAGATCATACTAAATAGTTATATTACAATATACTATTTAAATGCCTTATTTCCTTTTATTTTTAATTGTTTCTTTTTAAGAAATTGTGATAAATAAATTTAATTTAATTTATTTATATTATTTAATAAAGGCCAACTAGGTAGTGTAAACTCAAATTAAATGACTTCATTAAGGCCACAAAATCTTTAGCAGATTTTGGGGTTTCAATATTTAATTTGATATGTCAAAAAAAATCTAACAATGTTTAAGTATTGTTTCAAATTTATAACGTGTTAAACCACTTCCTCTCCTTAAAGTTAAGCATTCTTCCTAGACTATTTAATTTCTGTAATCATTTTGTAACGAGAAACAAGAAAACTAGTGTTTACTTACTAATGGTTCTTATTTCAATGCAGAAGACATGACCACATAATTTCATAGAAATTTTTCCAGGCCTAAGAATTCTACTTTTCTTCATTTAGCTTTCTAGATAGAAGTCAATAGATAAAACTTACTTGCTGGGACACAGCTCTTCTTTAAATGACATAGCATCTTAAATTTTCTACTCATCATCTCTTCAAATATAGATCTAGGAATCATATCATTAGTGTTTCAAATTATAGGGATTTTAAATGAACAGAATTTAAACATAGGCCTTACTTAAGAACTATAAAATTATCCTCATGTAGTCTTACTGGGCCAGTAAGAGTATATCAGTCCCTTTAGGCTTGAAAATGATGCTGTAATAAAAAAAAAAAAAATTAAAAAAAATCACATAATATTTATTTCTTGTTTACTCAATACCTTTTAATGAGCTGCTTCTGTCTCTGTTCCAAATCTTCTTTACTTAGGTTACGAACTGAAGAAGTAATGTCATCTGAGAAGTGATGAGAGATGGTAGAACCATAGGGTGGTTTGAAAAGCTTCTGTTCAGAGGTCGTAGCAGTATTGCCTAATTTTTATTGGCCAAATATTTATAGGCCTAATAGTAGTGAGGTAGGAATTGTAATCCTTCCATAAGAAGAGGCAGCAAATAATTAAAAACCATATTTCAGTTTGCTTTTGGAAAATATTTCTTCCTGATGGTATTCTGAAATACATAGTTGATCTAAAAGTCTGTCATAAAAATTCAACATTTAAGAAAATTTTCCAAGTAAAAATTATATTAAGTTATACATAAAAGGATACCTGGACATTTTGATAGAAAGATAAAAGTCAATTAATATTGTGTCAGAAAAAAAATTTATAACATATAAGGAAAAACTGTTATATTTCATAATTTTATAACTATATGTACACCTATATGACTTTATTTTAATGAACTATCTTTATCTCAATTTATTAACGCTCTAAGATAAAAGCAGAAAGCTGACATACTGCTTTTCTAAAATGTACAACTGCTATTATAGCCTAGCACAAATATTCTAATAATAATAATGACAAGAACAACAAGCATAAATGGAGGCAGCAACGTTAATTAAAATATATGAATACCAAATATTGGGGGTTACAGTAAATTTGCCGATCAATATCTTTTTTTTTGTTTTAGAGATTAAACCAAATTTTTATATTAATTTATAGAAAATTGTCACATTTTTTTCATTAATATTCCTCTATTAAATTTCTTTTTGAGATCTAGCAAGGAAACATGCTGTATAAAATTATATTGTCTCCATTTCCATCATCATTAACTAAATATTTATTATCATTCAAATATTTCTTTATTATTAACCATTATGGGATTTTCTATAAAATCTTCAGCCAATTTCAAAAGTCCTTTATAAAAATAATTAATAAGATGTTTTTAGTATTTTTAATTTTAGTCTATTTGCTTAGCACATATGAATAGAAAATATTTTGAGGTTATTTCTATTAAGTAATAGTAAGGGACTATTATTATCTATGGAAGTTAGAAGTTCTATTAAAAATTATAAAATTAGGTGCAAATTTATTTGTTTACTCTTACTTGCAAAAAGAATGGGTGTTTAAAAAGGATAAAGAACAAATCTAAGCTCCTGATATTTTTTAAAAAAGATTTTAAACCTTGAGTTGTTTGACTTTATCCTTATTCCCTCCATCTTTCCCTTCTCTGCTTCCTTCCTTGCCTCTCCCTCTGCCTCCCTCTTCTTTTTAACATGTATCCCATTTAAACACAGTAGCACATGGTACAGCTAGCACGCAATGTTATAACATAAAATTTAGGATGGAACCTGAATTTTTTACATACTTGAATTTTTAAAGCTGTGTTCATTACCATAAAAATAGACAGGCCTGCAATTTAGAAATAATGACTTCTTCCCTTTTAATGATAGGAGACAAAGCACATATCTATGCATCAACATATATTTGAGGGTTCACTTTTTATTGCTAATTTCTCCTAATCTGAAAATATTTTTAAGTTATTAGGAGGAAATTATAGTACAAATGAATGCATTAATTTTTGCTTGAAATACTTATGAATGAAATCTAAATCTTCATCTGAGTCTATCAAAGAGAGGCATTCGTTCATTGCATTGAATATTGGTTTCAGGAGGATATGGAACACACTGAAAACACATTACAGCTGTGCCAGTCTTTTTGCAATTATTTTGAATAGTTGGCTATTTGCCCCATTTGACAGTTTGTGAACATGGTGAATAATTTAGCATTCATGCTGCTGCTGTTTTGGCACAATTAACATAAATCGCATATCTCCTGCAATTCAAACTGATTGCAGTATGAGGGGAAAGAGAATCACTGCCTTAATGTTCAGTTCTTTGTACTGTATTTTCCAAAGATGGCTTGCAAAGCACAGCTAAGTAAAACACAATGAAGACCACTTGTGTGATGACCTAAAAGACTTTGCAGACATCCCTTTGTATTAAATTCCTGATACCAATTTAGGTCTGGTATCTAATTTTAGAATTTTCTTGGAGAGCCTGTCAACTGGACTTTCATGTATTCCAAGCATGTGCAAAATATTTATGGACCTCTGTGCAAAGCCACAGACTGCCATGTCATTATGTATCTCATCGCCCATTTGTCGTTCTGCCTAACATGACTCAGAGGCAATGACTATATACAATTTCTTTCTTACTCTCAGTGGCATTACTTGAGTTTAGTCTTCTATTGTGCTGTTTTATTCTGACCAAAAAAAAAAAAAAAGAATGTCAGTATAATTGAAATGACAAGGGGTCAAGTTTTGAAAAAATACTTTAAAATGTATTTGCCACTGATTCTTAATATTAATACAAAGAGCTCCTTTTCCAACTGTTTCTATATCTTATAAGAAAATCTGAAAGATAAATTACTTTTCATTACCAGAAGAGTTACTTTTAAATAAAAGACAAAAAAGGTTATCATCCATAAGTATTTGTTCAATGAATATTAGTGTTTAATAGTTCATCTGTAGATTCAAGATAATAATAATAATATACTTATAAAACTGATACCACAGTTTTATCTTAGCCCTATTGTAAATAATTACATGATTTTTTGTGTATGGCATAATAAATGATTTGTTTCAGATTGAATAAAAAACAAATTCGTTAGTTTTCCATAGCTATACCTCTAGCCATGTTAAAAATTTATTAATTCAATAAATATTTAGTAACACCTACCATGTACCAGGTACTATCCCAAGTGCTGGGGATATAGAATAAAACAGATTAGCCATGAGGAATACTTTCTAAAGCAGGAGACAAAAGGAATCTACATAATGTGAATGTATAAAATGTATATGTCAGATGGTGATAAGGGCTACGGAGAGAAATAAATCAGAGTTAGAGAACAGAAATAAAGGTTACAGTTTTAAGCTGAGTGGTCAGGGTGAATGCAACCTCCTTGAGAATGTAGCTTTGGAGTGGATCCATGAAGGAGCTGAGGGGAGGAGCAGTGCAGTTATCTGGGGGAAGAGCATGCCAGGCACAGCACACCGCAGCTCTTGGCCTTTGATTATTGATGTGCAAGAATGCAGAGCTTACAGGGACTTTTCTAAGGAGAGAAGCTAAATTTCACATAATTCAGCTATTCCCTTGTGCACATAAAGTTGTAATAAAATGTTCTCTCATTATCATTCCAATTTATGAGTATAAAATTCTATCATTTTAATAAATGCATTTGAAAGAAAGGGAATTCTAGTAGCATGTTTGTCTAATTTTGTAATGCAATTGAATTTAAAAACAAATTCTTTGTATTTCTAATATTGTCATTATGTTATCTGACTAGATATAAGTCCAATCGAGTTGTAACTATATAGAGGAAAAGTTAAAAAAATTCAGATAACAAATCACTTAATTTGCCCAGAACTCAGTTTTGTTATCAGTAAAATGGGAAAAACATTCTTGTTTTTCAGGGTACTATTGTGGGGATTAAAGCTATCATATGCAGGAGTGTCTAGTTCAGTATCTGGCTTATTATGGGCAATCAAAAATTAATGTGTGTTATCACTATAATCAAGTAGAATATTTATTATTGACATACAATAAAAAACTTAAATGTCTCAAAATTCTCATATTTTCATAACAATCACATTCTCTCCTTATAAGCACACTGGTTGAAGCCAGAAAAAGAGAAGGTAGTAACTTCAGTACTTGGACGGGCATCATGCTACTGTTTGGGGTTCTCCACTTCTGCCTGTTCCTTACTGCCATCCAGAGTTCTGTCCTAAGCCTACTTTTTCTGTCTGCATTGACCTTAATTCCCACATATATCCCAAACTTTGTCTCTGGCAGCTGAGCTTTACATTAGTTTATCAAATTGGTTATGTGCACCTAAACTATACACTGAATAACCTTATTAAAACCAATAAGTTCACAACTGAACTCTCTTCTCTTTCCTCAGGCATATCTACTCTTCTTCTCTTGCTAGTATCAGTTAATGGTTCTAATCATCTTTGTCATAAGCATGGGAATTATTGTAAATAATATAAATATTTACAATATTATAATAACAGCATGGAAAATGTTATAAAATCCTATTTCTCCATCCTTCTCTATCAAACCTTCCATCAGGACTAACATGCCTCCTTTGTATTTCACTCATGTGATTTCTCTCTCCTTTTCATAATCTACTGCCACATTTCAGTGCCTTGTCACCTTTGGTCCAGACTGTTACAATAGCAAACTACCTGGCCTTTCTACCTTCATGCTTGTTAGTAGTAATTATAGCCCTCACACTACAACCAGGCTCATGTATCTAAAAAGCAAATCTATTTATGGCTTTCTCTTCTTTAAAGTTCTTCTCTTTTCATCACCTATATAAGAATTACAAGCATGACTATATAGATACTTTTCGATTTGGCCCCTGCTGACTTCTCCTTCCTTTACTCTTCGCAATTTACACCCTGTCAATGGCAAAATGGCTCCCATTTCCTGTACTCACACACACTCTCCTATTTTGTTGCTTTGTACTTTGGTTGAAGCCCTGGCACAACCTCCTCATCTTTCTTCACCTGCTCTTACTCATCATTTAAGACCTAGCTCAGGTACCATTTCCCACAGAAAGCCTCTCTAAAATCCCAGTTGCACTAAATGCCTATCATCTGCGCTATCTAAGCAATTAGCATATTGTGTTTGTATTTTCTTTCCTTGTAACTTTCCCTTACTAGATTGGGACCTCCTCAAGGGCAGGATCAAACGTTATTCATTTTTCGCTTCTCCATAAAAACTAGTTAAGTATCTGGAAATGATTTATAAATATTCCTTGAAATGAGTCGAATTAAAATTATCACCAGTAGTATTTTTTCCTTTTTTTCAAATACAGGTATCTCAGTGTAACTGAGTCAGAGGACTGCAAATTGAACATATGTATTATGATCTCTGTTAACCCACTCTGAGGGAAAAATTTAACTTTTCTTCCCTAAATGATAGAAATAGTAAACACTCCCCAGAAATTTTAGCCAAATTCTTTTGCATCATGCCAACTACATTTAACATGTGAATCATATAATTCACTTTATTCCCAAATTCCTACTTCAGAGACTTGTATAAGAGGTATATTATAAGTATGTTTTATTTAATAAGTCAATATTTAATATCACAGCAATCATAGATATTTCAAACATTTTAATGAAAGAAAATTATGTAATAGTTTTTGCACTTTATTCCCCAAATGAAATTAGAATTTTACATGGAGTGATATCAATCATTAAGTTCTTACTCCTAACTAAAATAATTCAATATTGTTTATATTTTACGTGATAAATTTTATACTATAGTTTAGAAATATTTTGAATACAGTATTTGTGGCATTCGAAGGAACAAAAGGTGGAATATATGTAGTCTAGCTAACTTATTTGTAGAGAGGATATTGAGCTCCCCCGCACCAAAAAAAAAAAATTGATTATCTAATAACCCATAACTGCTTAGTTCCCAAGTTGGAAATAGGACTCAGGTTGGGTTTCTCACATCACACTTTACTGCCCACTTACTTGTTATTTAAAAATGTAATCTATATATTTGGTTCAAACATGAACCTGGACACACATACACATACACATACACATACACATACACCTACACAGAACAGTTAAATAATGTATCATTTTTGTTGGTGTCATTTCTACTTGGACCACTGAAGAATGTGAAAGGCTCATTTCTAAAATTAATATAATCAATGAGAAGTTGTTACCAACTGTTTAACTCTGCAATTTCATTACGGACTCTTTCCATGTATATATAACAAAATGGAGGTCTGAAAAGTGGCAATTCTTCTCCAATAAACATGAAATAAGACACTCAGAAGAAAAAAAAACTAAATTACAGATATTTGTCACAAAGAAATAATTTTCTTGATATTTAAAATTGAATCAAGATGTGTAGGCCACTAGCCCATTAGCTGTAAAACAACATACTATTTAGATGTTGAACATTATTTTAGAGCATTAAATATGCGTAGTATCCATTTCTTGTAATGAGATTCAGGTGATGGTATTTACCTTTAGACCCATTTACAATACAGTAATCAGAAACCTTCAGTTTTCTATATCCTAAGAGTCTTATTTCTGAAAATAGACTTTATCACTTTTTCCAGGACTGAAATCTGAGAATAATTCTTCAGAATAAGGAAATGGGTTAAAGCCAACTATTCCAATTGTACTTAAGATGCCAGAAATCACACATGTATTGTTCAAGAAAGAAGAAAACTATTTTATTACACATAATTGAAAAATTATCTAGCTAAATATTTTTAAAAGACAGAGTAATTATCTTTTGTCTATGTTGTTTTAAAGTTTATAATTAAACGGCATCTAGGAGATTGTTGGTATCTACTTTTAAAATGCTAGTCCTACATTGTCTCTCCAACTCAACTGCAAATACTTAATGGTAAGGAATGTATTCATTTATATTTGAGTTCTTACAATTTTAGCACAATGCCTCACATAGAAGTTC
Source organism: Pteropus alecto (assembly GCF_000325575.1). Taxonomy (NCBI): domain Eukaryota; kingdom Metazoa; phylum Chordata; class Mammalia; order Chiroptera; family Pteropodidae; genus Pteropus; species Pteropus alecto. The sequence continues at coordinate 5,829,585 of NW_006494610.1, forward strand.
AATAAATGTTTTGTTGAATTGCATTTAATGTGTATAGATGTGTGTTTATTTATAAATGCACATCGATGTATATACACATAAACACACATATATGCAGATGTGTGTATACACACACACACACACACACGCATTTATAAAATACATAAGACTAACAGTTTTATTATCTTGGAAGAAAAGGTATTGACTTAATTTCAAACTCTTCACTGTCTCACTGTTTTAAGGTCTTCGTTACACATACAGCCTTATTCACCCACAAAAGTATTTCTTTAGTGTAGAGCATCTGAAGGGAAACCCTCCTCCTTTCCAACAGCCCCATCAACCTCCTGGGAACAAGGTGACACATTTTCCCCACACCTACTTACGCAGGAAGAAGACTTAGCTCTTAAATGTTATAACACCTGATATTTAGCGTATGGGTCAGAGAACTGGGCAAAATGAAAGCCATTTATGTCAAAACTATACCTAATGAAATCCTATTTTTTAAGGATATTTCATCACTCTACTATAAAATACTTTTCTACATATTCCAAACTGGAATATAATATTTTCTTCAGTTAAATATAATTTTTAAAACATATTTTTAAACTTTTTTTTTTAAATAAGCAAACAATTTTAGAATTCTGGGATTTGTTTTTCAAATCAATCTTCTTGAGTTCAGAAATATACGAAATTCTTTGAATCTGTTTTATACAGAATGGGTTCTGAAAACTGTCAGATTTCTTTCAACTCCTTGTTTTTGCTGTTCATCTGAATATAACAGTTTTGACAGTCAGCTTTGTTTCTTGCTGCCAACCCCTTCCTGCATCTCCCAGGAACCATGACAATCATCAGGAAGTCATTCACTTACTTTTATTGAGGACCCATTGTATGAAAGGAATTGCACTAGGAACTTCACAGGAAACAGTCCATATGAGCCTCACCATTGACGATATCCTGTAATTAAAGCAGTACTAAAGACAAATATATTCATGATATGTGCACTTTACTGACAGAATGAATTAATATAACATGCCTAAAATGCCATATATATGTGTAAAGATTTACTCATAAAACATAATGAGTGTTGAGGTTACTACAGTTAAGATAAATTATTTTGAAAAACTTTGTAGAGAATTAAATATAAAGAGGGGAATAACCAAATTAGAGGTGGAATCAACTAGGTAAATGATACTTACAATAAAATTATGTTTACTATAATATTATACATGGAAAGATACATTACCCACTTTTTTACAGTATCCAATTACTCATTGTTTTTTGCAATTGAGAGAAGTGTAGAAAGTATCACAAAGCCCATGTAATGAAAACACAAAAAATAGAAAGGTAATAGCAATCATGGAAAACCTTTAGAATAACTAAAGGTCATCCTAGTTTGTATAATAAACTATTTTTTAAATTTACCAAAGTAAAATTGTTGGCTTATTTTTATTTATTTTCTAATACTTTTAAAACACAAATGCACTGTAGGTATATTAACACTTAAATAAATCAGAATGGAAAGAAAGCTTTAGTGTCAAATGTAGTTTTCATGAAATTATTCTAAAATTGTATGAGGCAAAAGAAACATGATCTAGCTGCTGGGGTGGCAAACAGCCTGCCACTGTTAGATAGCTGTAGTGCCACATCCTGCATCTTGTTAAATGTAACTCAATCATCTCTATTTCAGCAGAGGGTCTTTATTTTCATCCTGGCTCTACAGTCTTCAAGTACACTAAAGCTTAAGTTTGTTTAAAGCTACAACATGATTATTCCCATAAAATAATTAGTGACATTCGAACCACACTCTGATAGACTCAGTTTAGTAGGAGACTAAGTGGCTTTCCACATTTTTTTGAATTCACATTTGAAAATGTTGCAACATACAATTAAAACACAGTACTTTTGAGGGAGTACAATAGGATGAACTTATAAATCCATATAGATTTATAAGACATGATTTTTTTCTTTAAAATCTGCGTATCTCACTACTTAAAGCCAATAAATCTACAAAGTGTGCCACAGACTCATACTTATGCAAAAATAGAAATTGTAATTCTATGCAAGTTGTAGCAATTCTACTTTTATACTTTGTAATGTTTTAACTTCTAGCAATAATTATAAAAATATAAATATAAAAACTGACTTACTTTGTAATTTAAGATATCAATAATTCACTTTCTGAATCTAAATATTTCGTGAGCACCCATTAGTACATCTGAAAAACTGTTCAAACATAATTGTATAATATTAATTATTATTATATTTTTACCCATGTATTTTAACAGTGGTAATAAAGGTGAAGAGGAAATGTTCTTGTTGAAACTATTATAGTAAAACATTCCACTAGGATGGAAAATTAACTTATTTGCCAGCCAATCAAGATTCCCTAGTGTTCTGGAAGCAGCATGAAACAAAACTCGTTGAACAGTTATAATACTAAAGAATGTCATTGACCTATAAGACGTAATGACTTAAAATATAAGTAGTAGCAGGAGATATTCCCATAGTAGTTGTACAGGTGTTTCACCTGTTGACCTAAACTTTTCTGCTTCCTAAAGTTAAGTATGACACATATCTGGGAAAATAATTTGCTCTGAATCATAAATACTAATTCATGAAGCTTTCAACTTAGGTTGCTAGAAACCACTTGCATGTGGAGGATTTAGTGCTAGTACTGGGTCCTCTACTAATTTAAAGCTAGATTTATCATAAAAGATACAATTTTTTAATATATATATTGTGCAAGCTGTGAAAAGTAGAGATCTCAAATCTACATCTGGCAAAGTGAATCACCAGGAATTTGTTAAGAAGTGAAATTCTGCTCTCCTTTATTTTGAAACTGCCTATCGTCCCAGGGCTATTAGTGAAGGCAACCTTTTGTTCGTTAGTCTTAGCCATTGTTTCTCTGCTTATTACTGCCTTCTCTACTCTTCAGATTTTAATTCAGATATTCTTCATGGTCAAACCTACTGCACTTGATATGTAATTTGGTGGATTTAAACTCTAATATGTAATACTTGAAGTTCATCCTCTCAATCTGTAAAATTAATAGCAGCCTAGCTAGAGCTTCCTTTCTTCTTTTTTATCTAATGTTTTTATACCTATTGCAAGTGATTCTCAAAAGATTGTCCTTTCTTTCTCCAAGAGAGTATTTTAGAATCACTATTGTTTTTTGTCTAGATGCTTGGCGAAACGCTTTGACTGTAAAGTTCAACTCAATGGTGTATGGAGGTGAAAACTCTGCCCAGTAACTAACACCAGCTCCCTGGATATGCTTATTTTGGGCAATGTCAATGATGATATCTAATTTGATCCTAGCAGTTATTGAAAAGGAGGGGATAATAAATTTTATTTCTAGACGAGGAAGCTAAAATTTCAATTATATTGCTACTAATTGTGAAATACATGAATTTTCAAAATTGTCATAGATTTCTTACTGGAAATTTTATAACCACTATTCTTAATTTTTAAAATAAAAAAAAGAGAGAGAAGTTGTTGCTATTTGGAAACACTGTAGAATGCTTATTTTGATTAATATCTATATTGGCAACATACTGTAATAGTTTGCAGATGATAGAAAATCTGAAAACAAGTCTTTAATTTAAAAGAAATGCATACTTAGATAACAATAATAACAAAACAATGAAATTTTCCATGCTTTGAAGGAGAAAACAAACATTTTATTTTATTGACTATAATATGGTTACTTTTGCAGCATTTTGAATGAACAAATGAGAACTCTCTCTAGTGTTGCTATTTACACTCTAATACATGCTTAATATAAGAACATGGAAAACTAATGCAATTATATATGCAAAGAAATTATTGCTACCAAACTATTTATTAAAATTGTGAGATTTCTGTGCCATACTATTTTAACCACCTAGCATATATTTCCCCTGACTCTTTAATTAATTAATTAATCCATTAATTAATAGGTTAAATTTTACTCTGTGCCAACTGTCATGCTGAGAACTGAAAATAAAATAATGAGAAAAAAGTTTCTGTTCTCTTTGAGATTGGAGTCTACTGAGGAAACAGTATAAAGTAATAAGAGCTACAATAGATATATGCACATAGTGCCATAGAATCATAAGGGAAAGAACTCCCAGAATATTCACAAAACAGTCTGAAAAATTATGCAAGGCTTTTTTTTTTTTTAAAGCAATCTTATATCCTGAGTCCCTAATGCAAAAATCCTGATACAGGCAGATTAACTTTAATGGAATACAATAGTCTATAATCATGCATAATCCAACAAAATATGTAGACATTCTATTATAGGCTAGGATCTTCCACAATATTAGAGAAGATATTACTAGAAGGAATGAAAACAGATAAAAGTTTTAAGTGAAAAAGAAAAAAGTAGCAGGGGAAATGTATTTTAAAAAAATAATAAATAAATAAACCACTCTAGGCCAAAATACGTACAGAAAGCTTTGTAGACAGTTTCTATGATTTGTGGTAGAAAGTTAAGAAAAGAAAAAACATAAATTGGCATTGGTTACCAGGAATATATGTCACCGTTCTCAAAAACCTTGTAATTTATTTTACAAGCCACAATGATTGACACCTAGGCGGTCCTCAAAATTTTGTTGAAAGAATGGGTAAATATGAAGAAATGCAAGAAATATAAGTAAAATGTTTTCAAAGGTGACTGGTTTTGAGAGTAAAGACAGAATTTATTTAAAATTGCATCTGTGGAACCAAATTAGGTGTGCTGGATTATGCACAGTGACAAGAACCTTCAGACTTATGTTGACAGCTCAAGAAATAGATCACCACGTTTAGTTTGATTCATTCAAATTTAATTTTCTTATTTCTCTAAGTGTCTTTATTTTGGCTTAACCGAATTGAAATACGTTTCATGGCATGATGAAATCTGCTATACTTATTTAATCATGTCTAAATTTCACCACCAAACTATCTGATTCTATAAAAATAAAATCAAATTTCATTTCTACAAAGACAATGAGAAATACACTTACTGTAAATTCAAAAACTTAGCTAGTGTTTTTTCTTATGCATATTACCATGTTATTACAGTTAATTGTTAAAGCTTTAATTGAGATAATACAGTTAAAAACCACGTGAGAACACAATTTGATATAGTAAATATTATTTTTAATGTCTCAAAAGGTAGTCTATAAAATTCTATTAGATATTTGGGGGTCTTTAAAGTCCTTTAAGTTTCCAAAGTTATTTAACAACTTTTAAAAAACAACAAGGGAATAATCATGTTGTCATTTAATTCCTCAAGTCAAACTATGTTCAACTTGGATCTGTAATTTAAGAAGATTCAAAGCTAGACATATTGGATGCTATTTCTTTTCTTGTGAATACAGCAGGCATGAGAAAATGAGTATATGTTGACTGATTTTCAAAGAGATTAATTCTACGGATATTCCCTGAGGAATAATAGAAAAGACTTGAATTTTCTTCATAAATCATTTGGTAATAATAAAAAAAAAATTGTTAACTAATAAACAAGACATTCCCTAATCTCTCTCAAAAGGTGACAGCTGCTCTTGTAGCCAAGGCATTGAAATGAAACCCGGCATATAATTCTAACTCCAACCCCAAGCCACAAAAGAAAAAAATGGGGAGGTTCATAGATGAGACCAAAAGCTATTTAACACTTGAGACAATATAGAATAGGAAAGAAAATAATTAAAGTCTTTTTCCCCATAACTCTTGCAATTTGGAGAAATTTGTGTCCTAGAAAAGCAGAATGCACTATAGTTTTTGAGTCACCTTCCACCAAATTGTTTTTTTGCCATTATAATAAACCCTTTAAAGAGCTTTAATTCTAGATTTTAGCATTTCTGTTCCCTATCATTATGTTTCAAATTCTTTATAAACATTTCAAAAAAAGAAAAAGACTCTTTCCTGGAATATATTTTAGTAAACTTACATCTGAGGTGCAACATTCTTTTCAGTGGGTAACAAAGAGGAACTATATGCATCTGCTTTGCCTGAGTCAGATGTAAAGTAATCCTTTAAACAATACTGCCTAATTTCTTCACTTTGTTTAGTATAGATCTGATTATTTATTTATTTACTGAGAGGATGTGTGATATGCCTTTACTGAAAGCAAATAACTAATATCTTCATATCCTAAAACACTTAACAGCCAACCTGCTCATTTCATTTGTATGCAACGGACACCTCATTTTTTCCTCCTCACTGCCTAGCCTGTGCTGATCAGTATTAACAATGGGATTTTTGTCTGACTTGAAAACTTTCTTGTTCCATCTGAGTTGGAGACATTCTGACTTAAAAAAAAAAAAAAAAAAAACAGGTATTTTGATATTTTTCAGTGTTTTGCTATTTCAATATGTTAGTATTCTGGAATACTGAATTAACATATCAGATAATCTAATAAAGAAGCTGTGAAGACAACCTCCTTAAAGAGATGGAAAAGGAAAAATCTCATGTTTAAACCATTTTGAAATGTTGAAAAATATGGTAGATTTAGGAAGTCAGAAAAAAAGATTTATCAAAAGAAATGATAGATCATGTTCCTATAACTGGATTTTAGCACCTTTTGCCAACTTGAATGCTGACCACGAACACAATTTTCTTCATCCCTTTTTTTGTCACCCTCTTCCATCCCCCACTGTAACTTAGTAACTTAATAAAACTCACCTCCTAGGCCCACAAATGAAATTATCAAAGGGAAGCTACTACTTCACCTTACCACTAAAGAACTTCCCCTATATTTTCTGATATCTTTAAAGTATTTAAAAAAAAAAAAAGAATGTGACTGGCCAGTTTCTGTTCTCCTTCTGCATTGATTTAACATTTATTACTTCAATTCATTTGAAAAACAAAGGCTCTTTTTATCTTGAGTACTTTTTGTTTTAAAGTATCATGAGCATCGGTGTCACCAGAAAAAACACAAACTTGTTTTTTTTCAAACTGTTACAAATTCAGTCCAGAGGGACAAGATTATTTTACTGAAATCTCTATTCATTGAGGGTGGAGAGTGTGGGTATGGGGGAAAGAGAGGCATGAATGCTTCTCTAGAGATTGAATTCTTTTTGCCTTTTACCAACTCCTCCTCTCAGCTCAAGCTTTCACATGTTGCTTATACTATAAGCCTTCACAAGGGTCAAATTATGAAAGTTTAACTTAATTTTTTAAATATTACTTTTAACTTGCCACCCCCTGTTCCCAGAGACGACGGCAGTTGTTCTGAAATACTATCATTTTTGACTAGAAAAAATAATATATCAACTATTTAGTTTTCTCAATTAATAGGATGTCTTCTGATCTTCTAAAGAATGTTTTCACCCACACAATTCTTTTTTAGAAAAAAAAAAGAAGGTTCAAATTCTGTGTACCAGAAAAACCCTCATTAAAAATGAATTTCCAATATGGGATGTCAGAGTAAGGGCAAGTGCTCAACAATGACATTTGCTTAAATTCTGTTGATCACAGGCCTTTCTTATATACTAATGGAGCATTCCTTTTAAGAAAAAAAAAAGAAATAGCAGATGGAAATTATGTAGGTCTTTCTTTTTACATGATTCAATTGAATAAAACCTTGGGAAGAGTACTGATATTTGTCGGTTTGCTTTTCATATCGGTTTTCATCTTGGTTTACTTAGAATCCTAGTAAACCAACTCATTTTGAAATTTTTAATTCAGCAATTTATCTTAAAGAGGTCAACTAGTTCTACCAGTGGCACATATTTTGGGGGTGCTTCTCCATCAAACCACAGTAAAATGAGGGTGTTTAATAAAGTACACAGAAATGTCAAGTACATTTAATCCACTAAATCTTTCAAATACATCTAAACTATATTTTTTTCTTATATTCTTTTATACACAAAGAATATAGCAAATGTTTTTACCTAGCACTCAAAAAGATTCAGGGTATCTATAACCTGGGGAGGTACTTGGAAGACCATCTCACAAATTAGAACAAAAATTGTTACTTTCAAATTGCAGTTTTTATCATCTTAATTTTTTGTATACACACACATACATTAGTTTCATCCAATTCATGAAAGGATCAGAAATCATTTCCAATGGAGAAGTGCTTTAATATGTATCTTCTATGACTATATGTGTTTTTTTTTTAAACAAGAATTAACCAATGTCTTGTGAAACTGGAAGTGTTGTTTCTCTAGAAAATCAAGCATACCACCCAGAAAACTGCCATCTTTGTAATCCATCTCAATATGGGGTGGGGCGAGGTTAAAAATAACCGATTCAGTTGACAGCAATGTACACAACAGCATTATCTTCATATAAAGCACCTGCTCAAATTTGACTTTGTCGTAGAAGTTAATTGCATTCGAAAACCTGAAACTTAAGATATTAGGAACTCAGTTACAAGTAGATAGCTATAGCACATGATGTAGATTGTGGGTTAAAAAAATAACAGAAAATAGAGAGACTGCTTTGAGGAAAAAAGCAAAATAAGATTTTTTACTTATACTTAAAATTTAACATTAAAGGGTCAATATAATATTTCTGACTTTCAAAAAGTAATAAATGATGCAGTAAAATAGATGGCTAAGGCTGCCAAATCAATGTCAGGCTTGATCATGTCAGGACTTAGGCGGTGGATTCTCAAAGCAGGGAGTAATGTTCCGGGGGTGGGGGGAGGGTTTAGAGAGAGTGTGGGGGAGGGGTGAACCAAAATTTACATGTCACACATGCAGCCAGATTTTTTAAATTCTGATAAACGCCTACCCAAGTCCACCCCTGCCTTGTTTCTACCTCAGTTGAGAAATAAATTTAACCTTAATTATTCCTCACTTTTTTGGTGGTTTAAGAAAAAAGCTGAAAAAAAAAAACTTTATTTAATCGTGACCAAGAGGTAGACATATGATTCCAAATACTTTTGTAAATATTTTTCAGGCATGTAGTTTTTTTGTTTTGTTTTGTTTTGTTTTTTTTGCTTTTTAAATCACAGTTAAAATATCTATGTGTGGCTGTACTTCTGTACTATTTTATAACTGAATCATTCTGGGACAGTTGTGCTTTTCTAAATGATTTACTATTTTTACATTTTTTAAATTAAAAATTCTATAGATAAGCAAATATAAATGTGGATTTATTAAACTTTCAAACATCCAAAGGCATACAAGTATCATACAACAACTGGGGGATAAAAAAATATCAAACATAAATTAATATATCAGTTTTGTTTTGTTTTTTAATTATGCATTTATTTATCTAAACGTAGGAGTATCTGTCTGTATTAGCATACTCCAGGCTTCAACATTAAGTTGTTTGTCTTACAAAATGAAATCCAGATTGAATGTCTTTTTCCACCATAGAGTCAATTTTGACCCTTTTTAAACTGAATTTTACATACAATCTTTTATATTTCCTGGAACACATCAAAATCTTTCATGATTTGACATTATGCAAGTGAAACGAATATATTTCTAAATCTGCTAATTCTGTTTCATTTTGAGAAATATAAACTTACTGTCCTACTCTAGGTAACAAGAGCTAGAGAAAAATAAATATTTAAGACATTTAAAATACATATTAATGAAATGGTACCACTATTTAAAGTACTTAAACTAATTATATGTGATATTTCAATAGAATAAGTCATTAGTCCAACTCTTTAAATAATCCCAAAGTGACATGAATTCCTCTGCAGAATGAATGTCTATAGAGAGTAATCCATGGAAGACAGACAAGCCTCTTGTCATTTGTAGCCTTAATCCATTGCCTAGAGCATGAAAAGTGCTCAGGATAACAAGTGTGGGAATCAGTAAAATCAACATTATTTTTGGTTTTATTTTCTTAACAATACTGACTGATCAATAGGCTTGCAGAAACTGACAAATACAATACGGGATCTGTTTGATGAATCAATTTAGTGAAGCAGATAGAGAATCCCTCCTCCCCTTCCCCCACTCTCCCTCTTTAAATCCTCTTCATCGTCTTCTTCTTCCTCTACTTACACACACACACACACACACACACACACACACACACACAGAGGTAAGGAGAGAGAGAGAGAGAGAGATGGGGGTGGGAGGTGCTCGTTCTCTATTGGTCTGTGGATGTTAAGTAATAAAAGCTGCAGGAACAATGCTCGGATCATTTTTTATAAGACTAAGCCACTTTCAATGAGTGTTTATGTTTTCAATTGTGAGTCTCACCCTCTCCTTTCAGCTGAGAATTTTTCATATTATTGAAGTAGAGTTCTCTCCTTATATTTCAAGTATATGTGGGGAGTGGGGAGGTGGGGAGAGTGTAGAGCACAAAAAGTTGGGGAGTAAAGAAGGGAAAGTTGTGTCCTATTAACTTTTATATATCCATCCATCAAAAGAACTGGAATATAGGCTTTGGGGAAAATTGCAAGAAAAATAGAAGAGGAAATTTAAACACCTCAAACAACACGCCTATTTAGGAAAGAACTAATGGTGTTGTGTGACTGCCTGAATACATGCGTCTACAGAAAATTTAGTAACCCTTCACCAGCTCATGAAGTCACAGAGATATTCTCTTTATATTGATCTTTGATACTCAGCAGGGACTTTTGTGAACTTTGTCATCTTCCTCTGCCCTTTAAACCAAAACTAAGGAAGTGGCTTTAATTAATGAGATGCGATGCATTAAAATGTTAGCCAGGGCATTCCAGAAGCTGGAAAACCGTAGATGTTTTTAACTTCTAAATATCCTTTTGAGAATCCCCTGTTGTAATTTATAATTCTCAGTGGACCTATATTTGTCTTGAACTGATTGTTGAAATGGGCTTTACTAGGAATTTCTTCGCTGAAATTGCAGTGGGGCGGGGGAAGGGAGCGGTTGAGCCAAGGGGGCTTGTAGGGAGGAGGGAATGATCTCTAACAAGGTTTTAAAACCTTCAGTGGTTTAAGTTATATTGATGAAAAAGAAATGCAAATACACACATATACGTGTGTGTATGTATGTATGTATATATGTATACATACATAAACACAATATATATGCATACATACACACATAATGCACAAGTTCAGCACAATTATATAATGAGCATGAGTTGTAAATTATGTAGGTAGCAGAATTCAGATTTTTTTAATCAAGATTGCACCTAAAAATGGCTATAAAACAACGCTTGCCTTGGGAAGTAAATTTATAGCTACGTGCCTTTCACAAGCACGCTGGAGGGTTCTGCTCCCGGCTCTAATCTCTATGAGATGTTTTTTGCATGTGTTGTGTGACAGGAGGGAAGGGGAGTGGGTTGAGCTTGCTTGTTCTCCCATTGTCAGCTAGTCTAGTGAGTGTTGGGAAAACCTGTCTGTGGGATCTTGTGTCATCTCTTCCTACATGTGTACAGGAAAAGTCCGCGGTGCTCACGGTTTCATTCTCTCTCTCTCTCTTTCTCTATTTCCCTTTCATTCTGCTTCCCCGGAGCCGAATGAAGCAGGGAGCAGGATTAGAGTCCGCCACCAGCTATCAGAAGAGCCTAGATAAAAGGAACTGCTTTTTAAGCACCACTGCAGCAGCCCTTGTTATTATTTTATTTTATTTTTTTTTTCCTCTCCACACAACAGTTGTGCCTCATTATCCGGTGCCTGGCTCGATTTTTTTTTT